>NW_012119265.1:8184578-8291180 GCF_000951035.1 Colobus angolensis palliatus
CCCACTTCTAACAACCTCCCACATGATATCAATGTGGCTGGTCCAAGCCACACACTTTTGAGTTGCATGATAAGTAATCAGAATGCAGGAAACAAGCTCAAGGGCAAAGATACCATGATTTCCCAAAGGGTGTTCCCCTGGAATATGAACCCAATGGCATACTCTAATAAAAAATATTCTACAATCAACTAGGTTTGGTAAATATCACATACCTATCCTGATTAATCACACTGGGTATTAGCACTTTTATGAGAATTTTTAAATTGGGTTTTTACTTGGACATTCCTAACAGTTACGGCCAACCTTGTAGAAAGTAAAACATATCTACCTGCTTTAGAATCTAATGTTTATAACAGGTCCTCCTAGAAGGTGTAGGGGAGCAGCGATACAGGGCAGCAAGAGCTCAGGGGTGTACAAGGATGAAAACTGAAGCATGAAGAAAGAACTGCATTTTGTCTCCAGTGCAGTAACTGCAGAGGTCTCTGAAAGGTGAGAAAGCTCCAAAGGCAGGCCTTGTTAGAGCCCGTGCACCAGTTACCCTGGTGCTCCTCCTTGGTACATGCAATGATGCTATCAAATATTTGTCAAACCTTATCCTAAATATTATTCTAAATATTTCTAGGCTCTTCTGAAACTCTGTCCAGCATCAGCAGGATGGCTCATCCCCTAGATACTTGTGAATGAATAAACTTGGATGCGTGCATACTGCCAGAAGCTTCAGTGGATAAGAGCAGGAAACCACAGAAGCTGATCTGATCTCACTGCTGCTGGGAATCAAGCTTGGCATGAGCACAAACCTGCTGTCCACCAACAGTGATTAAGAATAGCCTGGGGCTGGGCGCAGTGGCTCACACCTGTAATCCCAGCACTTTGGGAGGCCAAGACAGGTGGATCACCTAAGGTCAGGTTCAGTGAGCCACAATCACGCCATTGCACTCCAGCCTGGGCAATAAAAGCAAAACTCTGTCAAAACAAAACAAAAAAAATCCAGCCTGGGGGAGGCTGGGCAGCACTGATCCTTTCTCACCTGCTGAGACAGAGCAAGTGAGACCAAAAAGAACCTCAGAGCTCAAATTGCCTGCTGGCATTGTTGAATCACCTGCCCAGGACCTCCAGTTCTTGGCTGCCTCAGAATGGCCTTTTAGACTCTTCATAGATAGTGCAGTGGAGCAGTGAGTTTCAGTGGGAGGCTAGATTTCAAAGGACCCCACAGTGCAGAAGAGAGTGGAGATTATTCACCCTAGCACGCCTTCATCTTTTGAAAAGACTGCCACTCCCTCCTCTCTACCTTCTAAACTTGGCAGCACAGGGTCCAAGCCATATGGGGCAACTAGTACAGAGATTCAAATGACACCAAATTGGCCACAAAAGATACTCTGAAGCCTTTGCATTCACAGCTGCAGTTTTCCATCTCCTCAGCTCTTCATCAGGCGTCTGGTCGGTCCGTGCCAGCTGTTGTCCTTGTCTCTCAATAGGCATGCAAAGTTCCCTTTTCTCTTTAGCTCTCAGATTTATTTACTTTTGAGAACAAACATATTTGAACAGCACTGTGTACATGGGGACTATCTCAGGAACATTAGTTAGGGGATAAAATGGAGACACCTGCCTGTTACAGTACAGTGACATGAACACATGCTCAGCATGACTCAAGCTTGACTGTTTTGGGGCCCCAAGGGGCTGAAGGTTGTTCATGTTAATACTGTTTCCTGTGGTTCCCTGCAAGCTGCAGGGTCTTTTCCTACCACGTCAGGAGAGTAGCAAAAAAAATCCAAAATGGTTTTAATATTGACCCAACAAACACATTCGCACTGTTACATCTGTCTTCAAATATCTTCCCTACCTATCACACACACGAAATATGCTTTCAGCTCTCTAAGAAGAGTTATTTGGGAAATCAAGAGTCAATTATATCAGCCCCCACACCATGCCACGTGTCTGAGCCACAGCAACCATGTATCTTTTTATTTCAGTCCTCTAGGTTCCTCCATTCTATTCCAATGTGTTAATTTTAAAGAATTTAGCAGCTAGCTTCCAATTTAAAATAACGAGAAAGATTTTGTCCTCTATTTTTATATGAAGCACTTTAACTGCTGCTAACATCATTGAAGTTAGCAGAGGCACAGGAAAGAGGGTGTACCCTTGAAATCACTTATCTCCAAAAGGCAAAGGCAAATAAAGCACTTCTAAAGGAAGCACTACCCCTCAGCTGAGCCCCAGCTCAGCTGAAAAGTAGAAGAGATGGGTGGGAGGGGACCTTGAATACAGTTGTTAGGGTTTGTTTAAAAGTCCTACCTGAGTGTTCTCTCCCCAGGAACTGGGTAGAAGTTTTCTAACTTCACCTATTAACAAAAATAGAATGAGCAGGACCTCACTTAGTCATGTGACTCTATTTCCTTTCTTGAATTCCATAAGACAACTGCAATCAGGTGTGGTGAATGATTTTTGGGGAAGAATCTCTTGCACACATATTGTGTCTGGAAAACAAATAATGACTTCCATTTTTTCTTGCATTTGAAGACTCACCTCAAAATTTTTCATAGGGAGGAACATAATGACCACATTAAATTCATTCTAAGTAAAAGAGACTTTAAAAATGAATGAATCACCTTCGGTCTTGCTTAGGGGCAAGAGAAAACTCTGGACCCAACTGTGGTCTCTGTCTTGCCTGGCTCACTGGGACACAAAAACCTTATCAAGGTCCAAATCCCTTGCCCTTGGGTAAGAGAAAGGATGGAGCTGAGCTCCACTTTGCACACTTAAGAAACAGGCCTGACTGGCAAAATAGAACATGCTAGTGGTGGGTTCCAGCACCTATAGAGACTGAGCAGGGGGACTGGAGCAGAGCCTGGACAATAACAAGAAAAGCATCGCTTTCCTGGGGAAGGAAACCCAGTCCTGGAATGGAAAGACAGGCGCATGCACTCCATTCAGGAGATCATGGAGTGAACACAAAACCGCTCATTATTAGGGAGACTCGGTTCAGCCAGTCCTGAGTGGCCCTGAGCACGTGGTTCTGCCACCGACTTCTGTCCCAGCTGCAAATCTGAATTCTCTCATCTCCTCCCATCCCCCTTGGAACTGTTCTCTGGTCAACTGTTTGATTAGCATGGGGATGACTCCGGGGCTGAGCCAGCCAGAACCACCCCTGCTGAATGCTCAGAGCACCCAGAGGGAGGACACTAACCAAGCATCCCTGCTGCAGTCGGATCCTTTACCTTTTTGCCTATTGAGAAACAGCAGTGGGGGCAGGGTGCCAGGACCTAGAGGCCCAGGGCCCTTTGTGGCCACAGGACTTTGGTTGGAACTTGCATCTTCCTCAGGCTTCCGTGGCAACATGGGCGTCTCAGGCTCCAGGACTCCGTCTCCAGGGGGCAGCTCGGGGACGGGCTGGGGCTCAGCTGAGGGGTAGTCGAGGAAAGAACCCGGCTCGGCCAGGCCCCGCCGGCTGGGCGCGCGCTCCTCGGCCCGGAGCCCTGTCTCCTCCCGGATGGCGTCCAGGGCGCCGGGCTTCATCGGGGGTGAGTCCTGCTCCCGCTTGGGACTCTCCTCCGAGGCCGAGGAGGCATCGCACGACTCGATGATGAGCTCGCTGTCCAGCTCGGCCTCGCGCTCCTCCCTCAGGATGCTGTACTGGATGGATGGCGAGGCGGGTGAGGGCGGTGGGCCGCCCACGTGACCAAAGCTCACGTAGCCCGAGGGCAGCGCGTCCTCTGCGGCCATGGGGTCCTCGGACACCAGCTCGATCTCTGAATCCCCCGACTCTGCGCTGCTAGCCTCGTGGTCCAGGGGGCTGGGGATGGTTGGCGGTCCAGACCTGGCCTTGACCTCGGGCCTGTCGGCCAGCTGGCCCACCGGCCGTGGGCTCTCGGCAGTTTCATATGATAATCCCTTTGCTTCTTTGATGGCGATGATCAGCTCATCCTCGGAGATGCTGCCTTTCCCCTGGGATTCTGCAGCAGATGGTTCTGTCGTCCCACAGAGCGAAGGAGAGCCAGGGAGGTATACACACACGGACAGACAGATGGACAGAGAGAGGAGGGATAAAACAAAATTCCATTAGGGGAGATGTTTTGTCATTGCTTGAGAAATACATATCTCATTAGCACAAAAATAATCTGTTTCCAGGGCTATGCTGGAAAGACAGGCCACCTGAACTAAAAGGCTAATTACTGTTATGGCCCAATTAATCAGTGTTTTACAGACCTATCTATCTTCAGTTAGCTATTTTAAAAAATGACCCAGCAATATCTTAGCAACAGAATCTCAGTTGGTTTTCCTGTTTCAATGCAGAGATTATACAAGTCATCGTTTTAATTTCTGATTCATTCTCTCAGGGAACTTTTTCAATTTCACAGATTTTATCAGATAATCTGATGTATACAGCTCTCTGATTGGGCCCACCAATATCAACAAATCTGAAAATCACCTATTATTCCCTGTCCATTGCTGTTTACATCCTCTCCTTTAGCAAGACAAAGACAGGTAACTTTGAGCCTTGGATACAACTTGGCTTCTGAGCTTTATATTTCCTATAAGAATCAGTATCTTTTTTTTTTTTTTTTGCCACTAAGTGGAGCAATGTAAGAGATCACTTCTGCCAGTTCCACCAAGCAGGCTGTGCAGATTACCATAATGGACTATCCTGCAAGGCTTCCCACAGTGGCAGCCCACTGTATTCTGTCCCTTTCTTCTCTCTTCATTTCCTCTCGAGAAGAACAAAACCTGAGAGTCACTCCTGGACCCCTGGATGAATGCCTGCCTTCTGCCTGATGTTTATCCAGATGGCCTAAAGGCTACACTGGCAATCTTGCTGAGCTTTCTCTCCCGTAGATGAGATGACCTGGGATCACCATGACAACAGTGTTCAAGAGCTTCGTTTTCCCTTGCCATACAGAAGGGCTTTATTTCAGAATATCTTAGTGAGATCTGGTCCTTTTGTTAGCAATAACTAGTTGCATTTATCCAAAGCTTTGAGGGATCTGTGGCTTTAGGACTGTGGGAGAACACCAATGGATAAAACATTTTAGATTTTCCTAATTCTTTATGAATCAGAATTGATTTTATTCTTTATCCATATTCATTCATCTGTTATTTATTGAGAACCTAATATGTGTTAGGCCCTTTTCTACACACTTGGGATATATTAGTGAATGAAACCGGTAACAAAGTCTCTGCTTATACTCTAGTGGAGGGAACACAATATACAAACAATATATATAGTAAATAAGTAAAGTATATAGTATGTTAGAAGATGTTAAGTGTTATGGAAAAAAGTAGAGTAAGGTAAGGGAAACACAAGTTCTGGGTCAGGGTGGAGATGAGTTTGCAATTTTAAATAGGGGAGTCCGTATAGGCCTCATTGAGAAAGTAACCTACATTTAACACTTGAAGCAGGTGAGAGAGTGACTCATGAAGATATCCAGAGGAAAAGCACGCCATGCCGAGGAAACATATAGTGCAAAGGCTCAGAGGTGGGAGCTGCCTTGATTCCCAGGTATCATAAGCAGGCCATTGTGTCTGGGCAAAGTGAATGAGTTAAGAAATAGGAGATCAGTGACATGGGGAGCGGGGGCAGATCATGTAGGATCTCATAGGGCTTTTATTCTGAGTGAGATTAGAAGATATTGGAGGGCTTTAAGCAGAGGAAAGATATGATCTATGGGTTCCCCCCCTTTTATTTGGTAACTTAAAACAACAACTACTTCATTATCTCTCACATGATTCTTGTTTTTAAAAATTTATTTTATGATCCCCAACTCTATTTTTACAGGAGTTAGTTCCTTAATAAGCTGTACACGTAGTTGTTTGATACAATTTCAGACAGCGGAAAAGTGTAAAAGCTTCACCAGTTTACTTCTGAATGGTTGTCTAGAGCACTGAGAAAGAAGATAAGGAGTGGTGTAAATTAGGAAATGTTCTGTACCTCCAGAGCACTGCTAGTAGCAGCAGCATCTTCTGCTGGGTGCCAGGCATTTTACATATGGAACTTAGGGTCTAGGGACAATAGATTAAGCTACTTGTCCAAGGTCACTGTAGTGGTTTTCTCTCTTTGCCTGCTTGGATCCATTCCTTTCTCTGCCCTCTCCTGTGCTCTGAGAGGCTGACCTATATAGAAGGCTTACCCAGGATTTCTGTCCCTCTGGTTCTTAGTTGTTTTTAGCCAATAGGAAGCCTGAGGGCTGGGATGAAGGAGATGTTGAGCTATTTATACCCCCTGCTGCTTCTGAAGTTCCAGCTCTTAGCAGGCTTCAAGAATGCTGTTCCTTACTCTTTAGGTCTTTAGGTCTAGGGGTAGTAACACCTCCCTAATGTTAAGGCTTTGGCATCATTTGTTGGTTTTCTTGGCCATCTTTACACATCTGTAATTAGCCCCTTCTTTAAACTCTCTTCAGTCACAACCTTTGAGTGTGTCACTTTTTTCCTGCTAGGACCCTAGATGATATAACTAGATGGTTAGAAATTATTTAACCTGAATTTGAATGCATGTCTATTTCATGTATTTTACACTATATCATGCTACATCTTTTTAAAAGGGGGATGCAGTCTGAGATGTGGCAAGTTATATTTTGGAACATGAGAAGGAGAGGAAAAGTGAACTGGATAACCACAAGCAAAATAATGAAATTAAGCCCCTACCTCATGTCACATTTTAAAATTTCCTTCAAATGGGTCAGTAGCCTAAATATAAGAGCTAAAATCATAAAAATCTAGAAGAATACATAGAAGTAAATCTTCATGACCTTGGATTAGATGATCGTTTCACAGATATGACACCAGAAACAGAAGCAACAAAAGAAAAATTAATATACTGTGCTTTTGTGCTTCAGAGAATACCATAAAGAAAGTGAAAGCACAATCAATAGAACAGGAGAAAATATTTGCAAATCATATATCTGATAAGGGACTCATATCTAGAATATTCAAAAAACTATTATGACTCAATCATAAAAGGCAAGCCAATTAAAAATGGGCAAAGAACTTCAATAGATAGTTTTCCAAAGGCAATTTACAAATGGCCAAAATGCACATGAAAATATGCCCAACGTCATTATTCACCAAAAAAATGCAAACCAAAACTACTGTGAGATACCACTTCATACCCACTAGGATGGCTATAATCACAAAGTCAGATAAAAACAAGTTCTGGCAAAGATTTAGAGAAACTGGAACCTTTACACACTGCTGGTGGGAATGAAAAATGTTGTAACTGCTTTGGACAAAAGCCTGGCAGCTCCTTAAACATTTAAACATACAGTTATCATATGACCCAGTAATTCCACTCCTAGATATCTACCCAAGAGAAATGAAAATACATGTCCACACAAAAAACTTATATATGAATGTTCATAACAGCATTATTCATAATGGCCAGAAAAGGTAGAAACAATGTAACATCCATCAACTGATAAATGGATAAATAAAAATGTAATATATCCATACAATGGAATATTATTTAGACATAAAAAGGAATGAAGTACTGATATGTGTTACAACAAGGCTAAATATTGAAAACAGTGAAATAAGTCAGTCACAAAGGACCACATATTATGTGATTGCATTCATATGAAATGTCCAGAATAAGTAAATTTATAGAGAAATAAAGTAGATTATTAGATGTAGGGAGTGAGGAGATTTGGTGGGTGAGAAAAGGGGGTGTAGGGTTTCTTTTGGGGTAATAAAATGCTCTAAAATTTATTGCAGTGATGGATCACAACTCTGTGAATATACTAAAAACCTGGAAATGTATACTTTAAATGAACTGTTTAGTATATGGATTATATCTCAATAAAGCTGTTTAAAAAAAAACAGAAGGAAGCTTGGCCTTCAATTTAAACTTACAGGAGAACTAACATTGGTCTGTATTACGAGGGAAAAGTAATGCTTTTATTATGTTAAGCCACCAAGATTTTGGGATTTACCTGAATTCTAGTGAATACATTATTTCACTCTGGATTGTACCCTTACCACTTGTCTCAGTTCACTGGCAACTTCCCAATCACTTTTGAGTTCTCATCTTATTTGACTTCTCAACAGTATTTGACATACTGCCCACTCCTCCTTTGTTGTCTGCAACTCTACTTTCTTCAGATTTTCCTCCTAGCTCTCCTGGATCTCATCTCTTTCCAGATATGAAATGTTGGTCTCCCCCAGAGTTCTTCCCTAGGCTCTCTTCTTACTCCAGTCCATCTCAAGGTGATTTTACCCATTTCCACCATCACTAGGTCCCAATTACCATTACTATGTTTATGACTCACAGTATTCCCTGCCTCTCCCAGAGAATAAGAAGAAAACAAAACAGAATGGGCTAGGTGCAATTGTGCTGTACAACGTTCTAGAGGAACTTAGAGGAGGTCATTGAGGAAGCTGCACTTGAATTGATCTTGGAGCACAAATAGAACCTTGAAACGCAGGCATTGTCCAAGAGTGAGCTCCAAAAGCAAAGATATGGAGGTGAAAAAGGAAGGGGTCTGCTCAAAGAAGGACAAAGTCAAACGTTTAACTGGAGTATTGTTGGGAATGATGCAGGGTTGATGTAACTGAAAATGGAAGCAAGCCCCTAGTTATGGAAGGCCCTGAAAACTAGTTTAAAAGTCAATCCTGAAGAAATAGGCAAATGGAGGGGCCAAGACAGCCGGATAGAATCAGCTGCGGTCCCTGGCACTTATGGAGAGGAATGAAAGGGGCAAATGAATACGGTACCTTCAACTAAAATATCCAGGTTCTCCCACTGGGATTGATTAGGGAAACAACACATGGAGAATAAAGAAAAGCAGGGCGGGGTGACAGTCCACCCAGGAGCAACACAAAGCCAAGGGAACCCCCCTGCCTCCCAGCCAAGGGAAGCAGTGAGTGACTGTGTAATCCCGGAAAACCACGCTTCTTCCATGGATCTTTGCAACTCTCAGATCAGGAGATCCCCTTATGAGTCCATGCCACCAGGGCCTTCGATCCGACACACAGACCTATGTGGAGTCTTAGCAGAGCAGCTGCTCAGGCATGCACAGAGACCCAGGAGCTTTGCATACTCCAGCCCCAGGATCCCCCAACAAATGTGCCTGCTACTTACACAAGGTGGGAGGTCCACACATACCCCTAGGAAAAGGGCAGAATCCAGGGAGCTAAGCAGTGCCATTTTGTGGGCCCCACTTCTATGGTACATCACAAGATAAGGCCCACTGGGTTGGAATTCCAGTCAGCCACCAGCAACAGGGTAGAGCCTGCCTGAGACTGGATGGAGCCCCAGTGGGAGTGGGGGTCTCCATCTCTGCAGTTTGGTCAACTCAGCCATTCCAGCCTGTGGGCTTTGGAGAGTCCAAATGGTCCAGTGAAGGAAGGGTCCCCCCAACAGCACAACACAGGGGCTTTGCCAGATTGTGGTCAGATAGATTTTTTTTTTCTTTCTTTCTTTTGAGACAGAGTCTCGCTCTGCTGCCCAGGCTGGAGTGCAGTGGTGTGATCCCTGCTCACTGCAACTTCTGCCTCCCAGGTTCAATTCTCCTGTTTCAGACTCCAGAGTAGCTGGGATTACAGGAGTGCCCTACCACGCCTGGCTAATTTTTGTATTTTTAGTACAGACAGGGTTTCATCATGTTGGCCACACTCATCTTGGAACTCCTGACCTCAAGTGATCCGCCCACCTTGGCCTCCCAAATGCTGGGATTACAGGCATGAGCCACTGTGCTGGCCAGACTGCTCCTTTAAGCAGAGCTGCCATCCATTCCTCTGCACTAGGCGGGACCTCCCAGCTGGACCCTCCAGCCACATCTGTTGGCACATATTAGGGACAGAGCTCTGATCTCTCCCTGGGATGGAGTGCTCAGAGGAGGGGAGGGGCTCCCTCTGGGCTGGCATTCTAGCCTGTGGACTTTGGAGAGTCCAAGCTGACAGGGGCAGAGGCAGTTCCTCACCGTGACATAGCTATTTTGTTGAGGCATGGCCAGACTGCTTCTTTAAGTGGGACACAATCCACTCTTCCTTGCAGGGTGGGTCCTCCCAGCTGGCGTCTCTGTTCACCCCTATTCATGTTCTCCCTGGGTGAAGTGCCTGAGGGACAGGACAGGCTGCCACTTTGGCCATTCAGGCTTCTCAGCTGGTCCAGCCTGTGGGGCTTGGAAAGCCCAAACCAATTGGGGCTGAAGGGATACAGCACAGCTGCCCTACCAAAAGGTAGCCAGACTGCTTCTTTAAGTGTGCCCTTGATCCCCGTCCTCCTGACTGGGTGAGACCTCCCAACCAGGGTCTCCAGCCACCACCTACAGGCACATTCGAGCTGGAAACAGGTCAGTACTCCCCTGGGATGGAGCTTCCAGAGGAAGAGGCAGGCTGCCATCCTTGCTGTTTCCCAACTTTCACTGCTTATGCCTCCAGGTATGGGAAAAACCAAGACAACTACAGTCTGGAGTGAACCCCAAAAAAACCGCAGCAGCCCTACAACGGAGTGGACAAATTATTAAAAGAAGAACAAACATAAAACAACAACAAAAACAATAACAAACCCATAAAAACCCCATCCAAAAGTCAGCAACTTCAAAGACTGAAGGTAGTTAAGCCCACAAAAATGAGAAAGAATCAATGCAAAACCCCTGAAAACTCAAAAAGCTAGAGTGCCCCTTCTCCTTCAAATGACTGCAAACTTTCCCAGCAAGAGCTCAGAACTGGGCTGAGGCTGGGACAGCTGAAACGACAGAAGTAGGCTTCAGATGGTGGGTAATAAAAAAACTTTGCTAAACTAAAGGAACATGTGGTAACCATTGACAAAGAAGTAAATAATCATGATAAAACAAAACAGGAGCTGACAGCCAAAATAGCCAGTTTAGACAGGAACATAACCAACCAGCTAGAGCTGAAAAACAGGACAGGAAAAACACTACAAGGAATTCACAATGCAATCACAAGTATTAATAGCAAAATAGACCAAGCAGAGAAAAGAATCTCAGACCTTGAAGAGTATCTTTCTGAAATAAGACAGGCAGACAAGAATAGAGACAAAAGAAGGAAAAGGAATGAACAAAACCTCTGAGAAATATAGAATTATGTAAAGAGACTGAATCTACAGCTAATGGGGGTACCTGAAAGAGATGGGGAGAATAGAACCAAGCTGGAAAACATACTTCAGAATATTATCCAGGAGAATTTCCCCAACCTAGTAAGACAGGCCAACACTCAAATTCAGGAAATGCAGAGGACCCCAGCAAGATAATCAATGAAAAGATCATCTCCAAGACACATAATCATCAAAATTTCCAGGGTCAAAATGAAAGAAAAAATGTTAAGGGCAGCCACAGAGAAAGGCCAGGACACCTATAAAGGGAAGCCCATCAGACTAACAGTGGACATCTCAGCAGAAACACTATAAGCTAGAAGAGATTGGGGGCCAATATTCAACACTCCTTAAGAAAAGAATTTCCAACCCAGAATTTCATATCCAGCCAAAGTAAGCTTCATAAGCAAAGGCGAAACAAGATCCATTTCAGACAGGAAATGGATCTTATTTCCCTCAGCGAATGCTGAGGACCAGTGACACTATGAAGCAAGCACATAAACAAGTCTGAAAAATAACCAGCTAGCATCGTGATGACAGAATCAGACCCACACATAACAGTACTAACCTTAAATGTAAATGGGCTAAATGCCCCAATTAAAAGACACAAAGTGGCAAGCTGGATAAAGAACCAAGACCCATTGGTATGCTGTCTTCAGGAGACCCATCTCACATGCAAAGACACATATAGGCTCAAAATAAAAGGATGCAGGAAAATTTATCAAGCAAATGGAAAATAGAATAAAGTGGGGTTGCACTCCTAGTTTCTGACAAAACAGACTTTAAACCAACAAATACCAAAAAAGATAAAGAAGAACATTACATAATGGTAAAGGGTTCAATTCAGCAAGAAGAGCTAACTATCCTAAATACATATGCACACAACATGTGGGCACCCAGATTCATAAAGCAAGTTCTTAGAGACCTTCAAAGAGATTTAGACTCTCACACAATAACAGTGGGAGACTTTAACACCCCAATGACAATATTAGACATGAAATAATAACAAACAGTCTCTCAGACCACAGCACAATCAAATTACAACTCAAGATTAAGAAATTCACTCAAAACCACACAACTACATGGAAACTGAACAGCATGCTCCTGAATCTCTTGGGTAAATAATAAAATTAAGGCAGAAATCAAGCGGTTCTTTGAAATTAAGGAGAGCAAAGAGACAACATATCAAAATCTCTGGGATGCAGCTAAAGCAGTGTTAAGGGGGAAATTTATAGCATTAAATGCCCACATTAAAAAGCTAGAAAGATTTCAAGTTAACAACCTAACATCACAACTAAAATAACCAGAGAACCAAGAGCAAACAAACCCCAAAGTTAGCAGAAGACAAGAACAAAGATGAACTGAAGGAGGCAGAAACATGAACGACCCTTTAAAAATAAACAAATCTAGGAGCTGTTTTTTTTAAATTTATTTTTAAATCAACCATTAGCTAGACTAATGCAGAAGAAACGAGAGAAGAATCAAATAAACACAATCTGAAATGATAGGGGAGATATCACCATTGACCCCACAGAAATACAAACAATGATCAGAGAATATTACAAACACCTCTATGCACATAAACTAGAAAATCTAGAAGAAATGGATAAATTCCTGGAGACATACACCCTGCAAAGACTGAACCAGGAAGAAATTGAATCCCTAAATAGACCAATAACAAGTTCTGAAAATGAGACAATTTGGTTGGTAAATAGCCTACCAACCAAACAAAAGCCCAGGACCAGGGATATTTACAGCTGAATTTCTACCAGAGGTACAAAGAAGAGCTGGTATCATTTCTATTGAAACTATTCCAGAGAAATTGAGAAGGAGGGACTCGTCCCTAACTCATTCTATGAGGTTTTCTGATACCAAAACCTGAAAAAGATACAACAAAAAAATAAAACTTCAGGCCAATATTGTTGATGAACACTGATGAAATAATCCTCGATAAAATACTGGCAAACTGAATCCAGCAGCACATCAAAAAGCTTAACCACCACCATCAAGTACGTTTCATTCCTGGGATGCAACTTTGGTTCAACATATGCAAATCAAAACATGTGATTAATCATATAAGCAGATCTAAAGACAAAACCACATGATTATCTCAATAGATGCAGAAAAGGCCTTCAATAAAATTCAACATTCCTTCATATTAAAAACTCTAAATAAACTAGGTATTGAAGGTACATACCTCAAAATAATAAGAGCCATATATGACAAACCCACTGCCAATATCATACTAAATAGGCAAAAGCTAGAAGCATTCCTACTAAAAAGCAGCACAAGACAAGGATGCCCTCTCTCACCACTCCTATTCAACACAGTATTGGAAGTTCTGGCCAGGGCAATCAGGCAAGAGAAAGAAATAAATTGTTTTCAAATAGGAAGCGAGGAAGTCCAACTATCTTTGTTTGCAGATGACATGATTCTATATCTAGAAAACCCCATTTTCTCAGTCCATTAGCTTCTTAAGCTGATAAGCAACTTCAGCAAAGTCTCAGGATATGAAATCAATGTGCAAAAATTGCTAGCATTCCTATACACCAACAACAGTTAAGCAGAGAGCCAAATCATAAATGAACTCCCACTCACAATTGCCACAAAAAGAATAAAATACCTAGGAATATAGCTAACAATGGATGTGAAGGACCTCTTCAAGGAGAACTACAAACAACTGCTTAAAGAAATCAGAGATGGCACAAAGAAATGGAAAAATATTTCATGCTCATGGATATGAAGAATCAATATCATGAAAATGGTCAACTCCTCAAAACAACTTACAGATTCAACACTATTCCCAGTAAACTACCATTGACATTCCTCACAGAATTAGAAAAAACTATTTTAAAATTCATTTGGAACCAAAAGAGAGCCAGAATAGCCAAGACAATCTTAAGACAAATAACAAAGCTGGAGGCATTATGTTACTTGACTTCAAACTACACTACAAGGCTACAGTAACCAAAACAGCATGGTACTGGTACAAGAACAGGCACATAGACCAATGGACCAGAATAGAGAACCCAGTAATAAGACCACATACCTACAACCATCTGATCTTTGACTAACTTTACAAAAACAAGCAATGGGGAAAGAATTCCCTATTTAATAAATGGTGCTGTGATAACTGGCTAGCAATATACAGAAAATTGAAACTGGACCCTTTCCTTACACATGTACAAAAATCAACTCAAGATGTATTAAAAACTTAAATGTAAAACCCAAAACTATAAAAATCCTAGAAGAAAATCTAGGCAATACCATTCAGGACATAGGCATGGGCAAAGATTTCATTACAAAGACACCAACAGCAATTGCAACAAAAGCTCAAATTGACAAATGGGATCTAATTAAACTAAAAGCTTCTGCACAGCAAAAGAAACTATCATCAGAGTGAACAGAATAGAATGGGAGAAAATATTTGCAATCTATGCGTCTGACAAAGGTTTAATATCCAGCATCTACAAGGAACTCAAGCAATTTACAAGAAAAAAAAACCTCATTAAAAATTGGGCAAAGGACATGAACAGACACTTCTCAAAAGAAGATATACAAGCAGACAACAAACATGAATAAAAGTTCAACAGCACTTATAATTAGATAAATGTAAATCAAAACTACAATGAGGTACCATCTTATATAAGTCAGAATGGCTATTACCAAAAAGTCAAAAAAAAACAACAAATGCTGGCAAGGTTGTGGAGAAAAAGGAACGCTTTTACACTGTTAGTGGGAGTGTAAATTAGTTCAACCATTGTGGAAAACAGTGTGGCAATTCCTCAAAGACCCAGAGGCAGAAATACAATTTGACCCATAAATCCCATTACTGGGTATATACCCAAAGGAACAGGAATCATCCTATTATAAAGATACAGGCACACGTATGTTTATTGTGGCACTATTTGCAATAGTAAAGACATGGAACCAACCCAAATGCTCATCAGTGGTGGACTGGATAAAGAAAACGTGGTACATACACCATGGAGTACTATGCAACCATAAAAAGGAACAGGATCATGTTCTTTGCAGGGACATGGATGCACCTGGAGGCCATTATCCTTACCAAACTAATGCAGGAACAGAAAACCAAATACCACATGTTCTCACTTATAAGTGGTAGCTGAATGATAAGAACACATGGACACATTCAGGGGGAGCAACACACACTGGGGCCTGTCAGAGGGTGAAGGGGGAGGAAGGAGAGCATCAGAAAGAATAGTTAATGGGTGCCAGGCTTAATTCCTAGGTGATGGAATGATCTGTGCAGCAAAACACCATGGCATGTGTTTAGCTATATGACAAACTTGCACATCCTGCACATGTACCCCTGAGCTTAAAAGAAAAAAAAAAGTCAGTCTTTTATCAGGTAGGCATTAGTGGACCCTGGAAGGGTTAGGAGGAGCTTAAAAGGGAGGGAAGGCCAGGTACAGTGGTTCACGCTTGTAATCCCAGCACTCTGGGAGGCTGAGGCGGGTGGATTACCTGAGGTCAGGAGTTTGGGGGAGACCAGCCTGGCCAACATGGCAAAACCCCGTCTCTACTAAAAATACAAAAATTAGCCAGGCGTAGTGGCGGAGACCTGTAATCCCAGCTACTCAGGAGGCTGAGGCATGAGAATCGCTTGAACCCAGGAGGCTGAGGTTGTAGTGAGCCGAGATCATGCCACTGCACTCCAGCCTGGGCAACAGAGAGAGACTCTGTCTAAAAAAAAAAAAAAAAAAAAAAAGAGGGAAGTAGAAGGAGGATAACCCATTAACAGGATAGTGCAATTGTTGAATTTTGACAACTGGAGGTAGGGTATGAGTTGTGGTGGCCATAGGATAGAAAGAGGAGAAAAAGAGAAGAGAAAAGAGAGAAATCATTGACTTGGGGTCTGATGCATGTGGTGAGTGAGAAAAAGAGGGGTTTCAAAAGCTACTCAGAAATGGTGAGCCTGAGTGAATAAAATGAACAGGGGAACAATGAGCTTGTTTGATGGGACAGGGAAGAAAATTCTTATCTTGGATGGTTCTTCCCTTTCTGAGGCACACATCCTTCCGGTTTCACATGCAGAGGCCTCTGTCTAACCACCCAAACTGCTAGGACTGAGGAAACTCCTGCTTGCACAATATTCCTGGAGGCCACATGACAGAGCAGCCCACCCTTGTGCCAGCTGGCCTGATGCTGCATTGTTCGGGAGACAGGCTAGTGCCCACTCATTCTGCACAACTGGGAGCCCCTAGGCAGCCTTGTATGTTTGTGTGATAATTTCATTAACCTTTGCCCTTTCACCCTTCCCCACTCTCCCTGACCTCAGACTGAAAGTGCCCTGGGAGTAAAGTACAGCCAAGTTGTGTTTGCTCATTATCATATCCTTGCACCCAGCACAGTGCCTGGCACACAGGGGGTACTCAATAAATAGCACTCATGTGAGAGACAGCTCAAATTTTTACAACAGGGGCTCTTATTCAAGTGTGTAGCTCAAAACTGCCATCAGAAATTCTGCCTTAGAGGAAGTAGGTCTGGATGTAACTCCATGTGTGATTCTAACAGTCACCTCCAGTTAGGGCTGCAGATTTAGGAAATAAAAATACAGGATACTCAGTTAAATTTGACTGTCAGCTAAACAATGAAATTATTTTAGTATAGGGCATACCTATTTGTGTTTTATCTGGCAATTCTACCTCCAGTTGAAAACTATTATGTTAGTGCATTCAGAAAAAGAAGGCCCAGGGTCTTGCTTTATTTACTCAAGAGTAAGGATGATTCCAGACAGCTGCAGGGTGGAAGAGAAAAGGGTTTGAGGAGTTCCATCTTGAGCAAGTGAAGGTGCTATCTTAAAAATAATCCACCTTTACCATAAGTCAGAAGGGACTCATAGCTCCTATGGATACTGCCCTATGTTCTCAAGGGAAACTAAAACTTTTAACAATATGATAGGAGTAATCAGGGAAAATTTTAGAACAAAACAGAAGTTTCAATATCTTTGTTTAAAATTTCAACAGTTTCAAAGGCCGTCTAAGATACTGGTTATTATGTATCAAGACTGACACTGCAAAGCTAGAAACAGTCACCTAAAATCATCAGATAAAATAGGAAAATTGAGAAGGTAAGAAAGGCACCCCAGGGTGATGTGTTTGCTGCTGATGATAATTATGATGATATAATTGAGAGGGATAAAAGGAAAGGTGAACATGGGCTATTTTAGCAAGTTGCAAACACCAGTGTCCAACTGTGAATGGTGCTGGTATTAGGACTCCTTTTGTTCCTGACTCATTCTCCATGCAGCATCCAGAAGGATCGATTGAAAACCCAAGTCTGATCCTGCCACACTTCCCTTCCTCCCCCCCTACTCCAGCCATGCTGGCCTTCCAGCTGCTCCTGGAACAGACAAGACGTTCCCAGCTCAGGGCCTTTGCACTGGGAGGCCCCTCAGCCTGGCCTCGCTTCCTCAGAGAGCTACATGACTTGCTCCCTTACTCCATTCAGTCTCTGCTCAAGCTGTTACCTCGAAGAAACCTCTCCTCACCCCCACTGCCACCACTCCCTTACACTTTGCCTTGCTATATTTTTCTTCATAACCATTATAACTAACTGATATTATATTATATATTTGGTTATTTGGGTGTATGTCTTCTCAACTAGATCGTAAGCTCCATGCAGCGAGGATTTTCTTGTGAGGCACCACTCACTCGTGAGTCCTGGCAGTAATGGAACAATGCCTGACGTGGAGTAAATGATCAACACATACTTTTTAAATAAATAGATGAATGAATAAATGATGTCACTTCTCAGCTTAAAACCCTCCAATGGCTTCCAATTGCATTTGGAACAAAATCCAAACTCCTTCCCCAGGATTTCGGCCCTGCCTACCTGTCCAGTGGTGTTCTCTGCCCCACTTCCCTCTTCCTCCCCTGTGTCATTGGCCCCTTTTCAGTTCTCATATAATACAGACTCAGGGCCTGGGCATTTGCTATTCCCCCACACCTGAGGTACCTCCTAGCCCCTCTCTGAACTGTGGGCTCCTTCTCCTCATTCAGATTTCAGTTCACGTGTCATCTCCTTAGAGGGGCAGTCCTTGGCCCCCTCACACCCAACCCTCTATCAATCTTCATAGTGCTCACACTGTGAAATTACACTATTTATTTATGGGTTTGTTTTTTATTGCCTGTTTCCTCTGACTAGCAGGTAAGCTCTACACGGGCAGGGACCTTGTACATCTTATTTACTACGATGTCTCAGTGGCCAGTGCATGTCTGATGTATACAAGTCACTCTAAATATTTTTTGAACAAAAGAATGAATTTTAAAAATGGGTAGGAGAATCACAGATCCCATCAATGCAAGGAAATAGCAATGGTAATTTTCAAATTTAAATTGATTTCCTTTTAATTGCTCATTTCTTCTTGAGGGAAACTGGGGTGTTTTAAGGATGACTTCCTGATTATTGTCCTTTTTGAGGCTAATAGCTCACATAACACCCAGGACCATCATAATACGCCTCTTGGTGTTTGTGTCAGAAACAACATGGTGCTCCTGGTCAGTGTATGTTGCATCAGGGCATTTATTATGTTTTCCTAAATTGCTTCACTTTTTACGTGACTGATCTTGGCTTAAAAGAGACTTCCAGTATTTCAGCTGTAAGAATTCTCGTCTCTCCACCTCAGTGTATATTATTTAGTGAAAATAGGTAAGTATGTTGGAGAACGTTACAAAACGGAATAATCCATTGGAATTGGGAAAAATATAAATATATTAGACACCTTGCTTAAAAATTAGCATCTGTGGCTAAAACTGACCTAAATTAGAATTTCTCTTCAGTTATTCTCCAGATTTGATAATTTCCTTATTTAAGGAATATATTTAAACAATGATAAACAGAACTACTTTTTGCTTAACGTGCTTTCTTTTTCCTCAGTTCCTATGTACAATTATGTGTAATTCTCGATTTTTATTTTATCTGTTGCCACTGGAAACGGCAGAGTGACCCAAGACTCAACAGATGTAATAAAGCCCATACCCTCTAATGTCTATGGGCACAGTGTCACGTGGTGCCAGGGGTCACAAGAAGATGGGAAGGGGGTCAGAAACCTCACAGGATAAAAAGGGCAGGGAGAAAGGCTTCAGTGAGAAGCTGATTCTTTCTGTTAATTTCATTCTTATCTGTTGTCATATGACTCTGGTATTTTGATGTGGGATGTATATAGAGAGAGGAGCTCAACACAGGAGAGAATGTGTAATGGGCCGTTCTCTCTTTCCTGAATAAGCCTTGCTTGGAATGTTTACTTGATTGCAGCTGCAGAGACAACTATTGTCCTAACCCCATACTGTCAAGTGGGCAACCCAACATCATAGAACTCCAATATCATGTGAGCCAGATCTGCCTTTGTTTTCTCTTGAACCTTCTCCAGAACCCCATTGGGCCATGGCTGCTTAAAAATGGAAATTCCCTAAAAATTAATGGATCCTTTGTCAAGTCTTTGCAAACTGTAATTTTT
This sequence comes from Colobus angolensis palliatus, assembly GCF_000951035.1. Taxonomy (NCBI): domain Eukaryota; kingdom Metazoa; phylum Chordata; class Mammalia; order Primates; family Cercopithecidae; genus Colobus; species Colobus angolensis. The sequence continues at coordinate 8,204,102 of NW_012119265.1, forward strand.
ACATGAAGCGTGTGCTGTGTAACTAGACCTATATGTGCTAGGGCATTTCACTATTCCTGAGGACTGGCTGAAGTTCTTCTGGACTGACTACTGGACAACCCTGGAGCTCTGTAAAACATAGCTGACTCTATAACTTACATCTTCAGAACATCAAGTATCTTTATGGCAGGAAATAATAGAAGAGTTTTACTATGCATTGCCAGAAAGAATACAAGGAAGCTTGGAGACTCGGCTATGTTCTGACCTCGTGTTTTAGGCAGGGGCAAGTCGTATCTAACCCACTTGGAGCCTTGGTTTTCTGATTTGTCATTACTACCCAAATCTCAATTTACATCTTAAGTGAAGTTCACTGGGCCCTCACAACTCCATGTCCATGCAGCTCCTCACACTGGAAGGGCACCTTTCCCTTCCCTTCACCTGTTTGTTTCCTCCTATCCCTCAGAGAGTCACCTGTGGTCCCAGTTCACCTGGGGGAGCTGCTGGACTCCAGGGCTCCTCAGCACCATACATTTCCCTTTCTCAGAACACCAAGCACACTGGCCTGGGACTGTTTGCTTGGTCGTCTGGCCCCCTGGAGGCAGGGACTGGTTTTTCTTTGTTTTTTATTTTTCGTTAATTCCCCATCACCCATGCCTCACAGAGTACCCAACCAAAAGAAAGTAACTAGAAAATGATTGCTGAGTGAATTTGAAAATCAGGGACTTGGTGCAGTGAATCTTTAAGACACTTGGAGCTTTATGGTTGAATGAGTCTGAAGTAACTTTGGGGAGAAGGAATTAATGCTAAAATCTATAGGGAAAGAAGATAGGAGGAACTTTCATTAATTCTGTTCTATTCCAACACTTGAATTTGTACTATACCATCAGGGTTTAGAGCAATCGCTCCTCCTCTACAGGCTTTGGCTCCATTTTCAGAGTTTACTAGAAGCTCTTTCACCTGAGATGCATACCAAAGCTCTTTGGGATATGGTAGAATGCCGGTCACCAGGGGCAGGGGAAGGTCTGAGGACCTGTCACTGTCCTCTTCATCTGATGCCTCATGGGCATTCAAGAGAGGTGGAGATTCAAAGGCTGGAGAGAAGAGGGTGGCACAGGGTGGGGTGAGGAGTTTCCTGCCACCTCTCTGGCCTTCAGCCAGGGGTATAAGAGGTCCGCTTTGTGTTTGAGAGAATATGCATGAGTGCTGTTTAATATCCTGCCTTGAGTCACAGTAGGAGAATGTTCAAATTGAAAAAGACCATAGCCTAATGAAGTCTAAACTTTAAAAAGTTTAATGAAGTACATCTTTTTGTTTCAAAAATAAAATTATATGCAGAACTTCAATAAACTAGAGACATAAAATGACAGTGTTGAGACTGAAAGGGGAAGGGAGGAGTTTGCTTTGTTTAGGTTTCCTCTTCCTATCTGTGCCACCCCTAAAAGATCCAGAAGTCCACCTTTTCCTTCCCTTTAAATGTACAGACTTAGAGCTAGGGACAGGAGTGTTAAATGCCCCGGCCGAGGTGCTTCAGGAAGTCTAGAGAGAACAGCCAGTGTGCTCTCCTCATAATGTCTCCAAGAGACCTGTGCTATAGTTTGAATGTCCCTTCCAAAACTCATCTTTAAACTTAATACCCAATACCCATATTTAAACTTAATCCACCCAGTATGGAGAGGTGGAGCCTTTGAGAGGCTATGGACTATGAACTACTGAGCTATGAAGGTTCTGCCTTCATGAATGGATTAACCCACTCATGGAGTAATGGATTAAGAGTTAATGGATTAATGGATTATCATGAAAATATGACTTGTAGCTTTATAAGAAGAAGAGAGACCTGAGCACAACATGTTAGCATGCTCAGCCCCCTCACCATGTTACACCCTGCACCCACTTGGGACCCTTCAGAGAGTCCCCACTAGCAAGCCAGACAGCTTTTACCAGAAGCGCCCCTTTGACCTTGGACTTCCCAGCTTCCAGAACTGTTAATAAATTTTGTTTCTTATACATTACCCTGTGTTAGGTATTCTGTTATAAGCAACACAAAATAGACTAAGACAACCCAGATCCTAGCAGAAAGCTAACTGAGAAGCAGGCAGTACTGCATTCTCTGCTCTGGACAGTAGGGCTGCATGAGGATTTTAATGTTTCCCGTATGTCATCCTAACATCTCCCCTCAAAGAAAGAACAAAATATTTTACAAAGAAAACCTGATAGGACTTTAGGAGAAATCCCACATTGCAACCTTTGTACAATCAGCAACAAATTGAAAACATTGAATATGAATTAAACTAGTTAAACCAAATGAAATTTAAGGGGCCCAGATAGTAAAGTATATTGAATGAAAATTGTCATTCCTTAATATTTGTTTTAGGGATTGAGATTTCCATATGCTGGGTTTTCCTAAGTCAAGCAATAACAGGGCCTTTACCTGTTCCAGAAGATGGAGGGGTGATAGATCCTGGGCTGTCATCTTCAGGCTCCGAGACAGTGACAGTGGGGACTGTGTCAGGACTTGGCTTTAGACATATATCTTGCTTCTCAGGGGTCTTCTCTTGGGGAGTGGTTTCAACAGAAGGTTCTATTTCTGTCAGTGTGATTTTGACAGGGGTGGTGATCTGAGGAGCCCTGCGCTGTTCTTCAGAGAGATCATCTATGTACGGAGCAAATGTGGATTCTTCAAATAAATGGTCCTTGATGATTTTTCCCTCCACAGAAGCTGGTTTGTCAGGTTCACGGACGCCTTCAGGTTTCGCTGAGATGTCAGTGTCCTTATTCTTAAAGTCCAAGTCTTTATCTTCCAACTCGGGGTGATGTTGTTCTTGGTGCTTCACCTCCTCGGGTCTGGTTATGTCAATGTATTTATAGGCCTCTGCTTTCATCTGGTCCAGAGGGTCTGCTAAGATCTTGTTCACTTCAGTGGACTCTGCAGGAGTCATCTCTATTCCAGAATCAGAACTAAATAAGCCACGAGACTCTAACCCAGGCACATCAGCTAAGGAGGGGCCGGGTGTACCCAACTCCTCAGGGCTCTCTGAAATGGTGACATGGCCATTTTCCTTCTGAAGAATTCCAGTGAAATATGTAGAATCCTCCTGAGGTGGATAGCAGATGTCAGAAATCAGAGATGTGTAACATGATCCTTCCCCATCTTTTGATGTTGTTGAGAAGGTGTGGTCCATGGCACTGGAAACACCTGCCACACCTATGAATCAAAGCAGCAGCAGACAGTGAGTGGGTGCTTGGCGTCAGCTCTCTCTCCCTGTCTGACCCACCCACCCACCCCTGCCTCGTGGAGACACGACATCCCTTCTCCTCAAGCCCTCGGAGTTCCCTCAGCGCTCTCTCAGAGCACCAGCATGTTAAATTTCCTCATCTCCCTGATAGTCCACATTTCTGGTATTTTTCTAGTAACAGACCCCAGAGGCTCACATAAACTGCCAGGACCACATAAGTTGGGGACAGATCCTACAAGACTAGGAAATTTATTTTCAACATCTACCACCTCAACACACAGTGACTTGATCTTAGTATTATTAAAAAGAAACCCTCTTTGTATCTAAAGTATTAACAGCTCTTTAAGTAGAGGTGGAAATTAGGCTACCTCAGGATCGTAACTGCAACAATAGGATAGCTAACACCTAATGGTGTGCTTCCTTGTTTATTTCTTCAGTTTTCCTCCTTGTTTGGTTTCCCTCCTCTTTTACTGCCCTACTGCCCATTCATTGCCATCCAGTGATATTCAAAGTGACCCACCGGGAATTCCTTCATTCCACTGGTGGTGCTAAGGATAAGACAGGTTTTCAAGTTTGAGTCTATAGAATATTTTCACCTGGCTCTAATTCTACTAATACACCAGCCAAAATATTCATTAATAGTGGGCACGGGCCAGGTGCGGTGGCTCATGCCTGTAATCCCAGCACTTTCATAGGCGAAGGCAGGGGTATCTCCTAAGGTCGAGAGTTCGTAGACCAGCCTGACAACATGGAGAAACCCTGTCTCTACTAAAAATAGAAAATTAGCTGGGTGTGTTGGCACATGCCTGTAATCCCAGCTACTCAGGAGGCTGAGGCAGGAGAATCACTTGAACCCGGGAGGAGGAGGTTGCGGTGAGCCGAGATCACACCACTGCACTCCAGCCTGGGCAACAAGAACAAAACCACATCTCAAAAAAAAAAAAAAAAAAAAAAAAAAACACAGTGGGCATAAAAGGAAAACCCTCCACTGTTTTACTTTGCTGTAAAATTCTACCAGAAGGGATGAAAACCAACATGTATTGAGGCCTCACTATACGCTAAGCAGTGGGATTTTTAACCTAATTTTTACAATTGTATAAATTAAGTCCCACACTCTCTACATCTACATACAAACACATTACACACACACATATACACAAACACACACACAGCATGTACAATATCAAAGCTCTTAAGACACACCTGAAGAATACGTTAGAGCAACAACACATATAAAAGTAATCAAAACAGTGGTAGTAACAAGTCAGTAGCTAACGTGCCAGTACTTGCTATGTGTCAGGCATCGTTCTAAACTTTTCATTAATATCGACTCATTTCATAATCAAAACAATCCTAGAAGGTTGGCAATATTGTTAGGCTCATTTTACAGATGAGAAAAGTGAGAAACAAAGGGGTTAAATAACTCACCTAAGATCTCACAGGCAGTAAGTGGCAGAACCAGGATTCACACCCAAGTAACCTGGAAGCCAAGAAACTTCCCCTAATCCTAATGCCCTTTGCCCTGGTTAAGTCAGTCTGTGAGGTTTTTTTTGTTTTGTTTGTTTTTTTCAGGTAATGTTTACTCAGCATTGTTACAAACAAACTTAACTTTTGTCTTTTCCTAGCTTTCTTTTTGGTTGCACAAGCTATTGTTTCTCTCTGGGCAGTGGAAAAGCACAAAGCCTCTTCACCGTTCTAGCACTTTCCTGCCTCAGCACTACCTGTTTCCTTTTCTTGGAACTCTCTTCTCCCAGATACCTATATCCCTAATTCTCTCACCCTCAAATCTTTGCTCAAATGTCACCGTTTTAAGAAAAATGACCCTAACCCTCCATCTCAAATTGCAACTTGCCTTCTCCTCCCCACTCCTGGCAATCCTATTCTCTACCCTTCTCTGATTTTTCTTGTTCCCATATTGCTTATCTCCTTCTTAAATACTGTACAATTAACATATTTATTATGCATTGATTGTCTCCGTTTGCTAGGGAAACTCACACACACAGCATGGTAAGCTCCATAAGGTCAGGAATTTCTGACTATTTTGTTCACCAATATAGGCACCTAAAAAAGGGCCTGATGAATAGTAGGTACTCAACACATATTTGCAAAATAAGGGAAAGTAATTTTTTTGGGGAGCGGAGGACAGAGTCTCACTCTGTTGCCCAGGCTGGAGTGCAGTGGAGCGATCTTGGCTCACAGCAACCTCTGCCTTCCAGGTTCAAGCAATTCTCTTGCCTCAGCCTCCCAAGCAGCTGGGATCACAGGCATGTGCCACCACACCCAGCTAATTTTTGTATTTTTGGTAGAGACAGGGTTTTGCCATGTTGGCCAGATGGTCTCGAACTCCTGACCTCAGGTGATCCTCCCACCATGGTCTCCCCAGTGCTAGGATTACAGGCATGAGCCACCACGCTGGGCCATATATATATATATATATACATACACATACATGTAGTTGTATTTTTTTTTGAGAAAGAGTCTTGCTCTGTCACCCAGGATGGAGTGTAGTGTGGCATGATCTTGGCTCACTGCAGCCTCAACCTACAGGGCTCAAAAGATCCATCTACTTCACCCTCCCAAGTAACTGGGACTACAGGCATGCACCAGCATGACTGGCTAATTTTGTTTTCAATTTTTCTTAGGGATGTGGTCTCACTGTGTTGCCAAGGCCTATCTTGAACTCCTGGGCTCAAGTGATCCTCCTGCCTTGGCCTCCTCCCAGAGTGCTGGGATTACTGGCATGAGTCACCTCACCTGGCCAAGGAAAGTAATTTTGAAGTTTAGAATTAAGCACAAATATCAGTACTGTGTGAGAAGACAGGTTAGAAGATTCCCCCAAATTGCTAATGATACTTCATTTAGCAAGTGACTTAATTTTGTGACCAACAGACCAGTTCAAATCTATACACATCTCAGCTAGGCTTCTCATTACACCTTTTTTTTTTTTTTTTTTTTTTTGCATATGGCAGCCCCTCTTTTCAAGTTAGACCAAAAAATCTCAATAACAAAAGGAATAATAGTAAAGATTGTCCTTATTGCCTAAGGATAGATAGAACACCAAAGAAAAAAAACTATTAAATTTAAATCCATGGGTGCACACACACATTTATCCTGAACAATTATTAAAGCTTCTTTCATTATATGGGCTCAGCTTATATGGAGACCTCACTGGAGGCAGGGAAATGAACCTGAGATAGATATTTCACTACAGATATTTGGATCCTAGGATTCTCTACCAGTTATTTGGAACCATTTGTAAGTGTTAATAAGTAATTATTCACCAGAAAGTGAGGAGAGGAGGGGTTTGTCCATATAAATGAAGAGTCTGGAGAGGTGGGGAGTGAGAAAGGGAACCTGGAGAAGACATAGTAGGTGGTTTATTTGGTTTCCAAGGCTGTGTCTCAGTCATTATCATGCAAATCTCACTCAATTCCCCCACTGCAGAGGCCACCACCGGGCTCCTGGCTCTGATTACCTCTACTTGGCCTGCTGCATATCCCTCTAGACCACTGTCTCCTCCCACTGGAGTTATCTCACTAAACACAAGTGTCACTTGCTCAGTGCCCAGTCCCTGGGCTCTGCACTGCCTTGCTGGATAATTCTTAAACTCTGCAGCCTGGCATTTGAGATGATGTGAATTCTACCTGGTCAGAGCCCTGTTGCCATCATTCCTCTCACCCTCCACTCCAGGCATACAAAGCCCTTCGCAGTCTCACATTCACTTGACCAGCTTTTCTAGCCTTGTCTTCCACTCTCCAATTCAAATTCTAATCTCCACTAATAGAAACTACCCAGCACTTCTTCAACACTGGATCCTTCCAACCTCCACATCCAAACCTCCGCCCTTCAATCTCAAGCCATTAAACATAAGGATCTTTAAATGTCACCATCTCCATGATGAATATGCTGACTGTCTTAGTCCATTTAGGCGGTTGCAACAAAAAGACCATAAACTATGTAGACTATAGACAACAGAAATTTATTCTGGAGGCTGGGAGGTTAAAGATCAAGGTGCCAGTGGATTTAGTGTCTGGTGAGGGCCCACTTCCTACATGGCCATCTTTTTGCTGTAACTTCACATGGTAGAAAGGGTGAGGGATTCTCTCTGGGGCCACTTTTATAAGGTCACTAATCCCATTCATGAGAGCTCTGCTCTTGAGGCTTAATCACCTCCCAAAGGCCCAACCTCCAAATATCATTGCCTTGGGGGTTAGGATTTTAACACATGAATTTTTGCGGGGGGTGGGGGTGCACAAACGTTCAGATCACAGCACTGACCAATGCCTGCAGGACCTGATCCCATCCTATTGTTCTCCCTCTTCATTCTCATAGCACTGAATTTATACTGCTCATATAGCACGTATCACATACAGTTTATATATGTCCATATTACCTTCTTCCAAACTGTCAGCTCCTGGAGTTTGATGCTTATGTCTGGCACACTATATTGCACATAGTAAGCATCCAATTCAAAATGAATATAAATAAACAGACTGTTCAATCAATCCATTAATGAGTGGGCTTATTCTGTGCAGCTACTGAGAACAAGCTACAACTAATTAATGCAAATTACAAAGAGGACATTTTAAATCCATCGTGCAAAAAAGAGTCTAAAATGTGAGTTATCCAACAACGAAATAGAGCAATAGTATTCTCAGAGCAAGAGTATTCTGATCATGGTAGACACAGGCAGAGAGAGACCCAGTGTTTGTCTAGACAGAAACCAGTACTTTGTAGAAAGTTGGATGAGACAACTGCAGAATTCCCTTCCAACTTTCCATGATTTTTATACTAATTGGCTACCACTGTAGTGTGACACAACTTCCTTTTGACTTACTGCTTTCCTGTGTAACAGAATCAATATAATTTCCCCCAAGGTGATGCCTCCGAGAACAGGGGCTTCTAAGATGTACAGTAATAATTGAGGGAACAGAATCTAAATGACATCTATATTATTCTATAAATAAAATATTATTAGAGAGACTATAAATAGAATCAACAATTGGGAAGAAGTCCCATTCCTACCCTACCAGCTCTGTCTTGCTCAGAAAACCCAGTATGAAATTGGAAGGACCCCTTTACCATGCTCTAAAAATACTGCCAGCTAGAGGAAGAGAAGAGGAGCAAAGTTATTTGCGTAAATGACACATTTTATTTTTAAAACTGTTTTCACACTTTTTAGATGGGATCGTATTAGAATCATCATAAAAACAAAGAATAGTTCAAATACTTTGAATGTAGTTATGTCCCATTTTAAAAAATTGAGCTAAATACCCTGAAAAATTCTCAAGGTTCTAACTTACTGAATTTAAAAATATATACACGTGATATGGTGCCTATCAGTTAGAACTCTTGTAAACAGAAACTCCTCCTAGACAGTAAATTATGTTGGAGCAGAGTCCTGTGGGGATTGTTGGAACTGAGAAGCAGAACTGAGCCTGAGGGCCCAGGAAAGCCAATTAATTCTTGTCAGCACTTCCTGCAGAGCTGGCAGATGCGGAAACTGAGAGAGCACAAGCCATTTGCCCCAGGTAGGAACCCACATTGCCATATTGTTAAATACAAATCCACTAAATAAAAGTGCCTTGTCTAGACTAGAGATGGCCACATAACCAAGGATTCTGTGGAATATCTGATTTCCTCAGATATTTCTCTGCAGCTGTTTCCTGGACCATCTAGAGATCTAATTCACACAGAGGCCAATGTACCTTGACAGTCGCTGTGTTAACCTACAGATGCCCTCTTGGGAGGTGGCTGTTCTGGGAGGACACAGCTAATTCAGTTACCTGGATGCATTTAAAATGGCATTGATTTTCAAAATTTCAATTTACATTAACTTCAAAAAAGTACTTATAATAAAAACTGAAGGATTCAGAGGCCACTATTTCTAGTCAAAAGCTAAGTAGGAGAAGGATGAAAAGAAGCTGAAACTATTGCCATTAAATCCCAATATGTGTTGATAAAAGTGAAGCTTTTTAATCTACCGATGTAGAGGTCAGAAACACTCATCATGAGGCAAATTCAGTAATCTCATAAAGGGTAGGTGTTTTATTTTAAAAATTCTCTGGCAACACTAAGGGATAGGATGACAATGACTTGCTGAAGATGATTCTACTTTTCTCAAGGAAAAGCTTTAATCCTAAAATTCTATTAATAGTTCTTAACGCTGACTCATCCTCACAGAATGGAGTTCATTCAATTGGTGATCCATAGCTTAGGCAGTTTGTATTCTGGTTCTACCACTAACTGGCAGTTGTGAGACGTTGGGCAAGTTAGCCTCTTAGAGCCTTGGTTCATTCATCTTTAAGATAAGACAATAATAATTCCCACCTTATTGGGCTGCTAGGAGGACTAAATGAGATAATGCCCTTAGATCTTTGCCTGATACATCGTACACATTCAATAAATGAGAGCTGTTGATTTTCTTACTATCTCTGTTTTTCAGGGAGAACTCTACTCATCTCCAACATATTACCATCTGTTCGTTAGTTTCTTCCTTTATCTCTAATACCTCTCATGGTAGATCGGGCCAGAAGGAGTTTCATGTATCCAGTCCACACCCATGCTCTCTGGGGTCTGCCTTAGATGCTAAGTCCCCAGAGTCCAAGGCCATGCTGTCTTCACAGCTCCACGAGCAGGTGGCGGTTCATTAAGTACTTTCAATGGACATAGATCCTGTCATGACCATGATGATGACTGACTTGAGCACAAAAAGCTGAAATTTACCAAAACTACAGACAGAAAAGGAATGAGAGGGTTAAGTGCCTACAGATGAGCCTTCTTCCTGTAGATAGAGCCTATTCTGTCTTGCTAGGGTTGAGATAAGGAGCTTATGGTTTAAGGTTGTACTTCCACAACTCTATAAAGCTCCTCTTACTGCACTGAAATGGAGACAGAAAATGCCAGAAAGTAAAATAAATAACAAATTATACAAAAAGGTTTTCTGAGAACAGAGATAGAAATGCTCCATTAGACTAACATCTGGTTTACCCTTCTCCCTGGAATTAGAGAAACAAAAATGCCAATTATTGTTTGAATAGAGCCAATATTAACAGGTATAGGGGACATTAGTCCCATTAAATTGAGAAATATTTTTTTAAAAGTGTGGGCATAATAAAAAGCTGTAATGACAGTGTGGAGAGAGGTGCATATTAAAATTCAAGAATTAAAAGCCAGAATCAATGACAGAAAGTAAATCTGCATTCACCTTTCCCAGAATCCCCTGCCCTGAGCTGCCCATGTGATGGATAGCAGCAGCCTGCACAGAGGTTAGGCTGGGAGGCTTTTTCCCTGAACACTCCCACTCATCTTTTCAGCAGGCCCACAGTCTGGAGGCTGTGATACATTTGACAACAGAGTCCTCCATGAGGGATGAATATGCCAGAGAGACTCTAGGAAGCTCTATGTCACCTAGAAAACATTCTCCTTCTCAAATTAAGTGGACTGTGATTTAACATGACAAATGGGTACTGAGAAATTCAGGTACACTCATTTTCAATCAGTTTTATCTGTATGGTTAGTTAAGAGAGTTAAAAATAAAAAGAGCCTGCATTCTCCAGCAAAAGACTAAGCCAAAGCTGATGAACATGTTTGGGGGTTTAAGAATATGAGTAACTACTCTTTCCTCAACTCACTGCCTTATTTAAAGCTTGTCTGCCAGAATAGTAACTTTCACTTTTGGTTTTGCAAAATTAATATTTCATAAAAATGATTCAGCAAGTTGTTCTCTTCTCTATGAAGGGCCAAGATTTGCATTGCCTAGGATGTTTTCACTTTAGCAAAAAATTCTCTTAAAGGAAAAATAATTGCTTTAGCAGACAGACTAGGGTCTAAATCTTTTTCAGAGTCCTCAGTAGTACCTTGGAAAGCATAAAGTTGCAGAGCACTGAGATGAAATGATGGTGAAAGTTCTGATAAGCTTGGAATCATGTTTTGGATTTTGTTTATTTGTTTTTGCCTGCTGTTTAAAGATGGAAATGTGATTCTGTGGCCTTATTTGAGAAAGAATCTTTTTTAGGGAAATGGTGGAGGTAAATACTTATTTATAATTTACTTAGATCTTAAGAAAAGATGCCTAAAATCCTATATAGACATTCCTTTGCTGTTTTGAAGAATAGGTTTATTGATATGTAATTCATATACCATAAATTTCACTCTTTTAAAGTGTGAAATTTCACTCTTTCAGTAGTGTTTGTATACTAGTAGTTATGCAACCACCACCACTACCTTCCAATTCACCTAACTAATTTAAATTTAAATGTATTCTGCTTCTAATGTTTCCAATCAGAGAGGACTCTAAGTTACCTTTACTATGTAAATAATTACCGTTGGAACAAAAACAGGGGCTATCCCCAAACATCTTTCTATTTATCATTTGCTGATAGAATTTTGCTCTCTGATTTCTAAAGAGAAAAATAATTGTTCTTGGTCAGATTCCCTCAATGCTATGTATAACATGGATAATAGCAAAAAATGTGTATTATAAATTCGTTTACACTTCAATAGCTCTTTTGCTCCCTCCCCCCACATAGAATTATCTAGCCAGTCCCCATAATTTTTTTTTTTTTTTTTTTGGTCTCTGTTGCCCAGGCTGGAGTGCAGTGGTACCATCAGAACTCCAGCAGCCTTGACCTCCCGGGTTCAAACAGTTCTCCCGCCTCAGTTTCCCAGGTACCTGGGACTACAGGCATAAGCCACTGCACCCAGTCCTTTCTTTTTCAAAAAATACTTTATTCTTACTATTTTTTGAGTAGATTTAAGTTCACAGCAAAGTTGCAAGGAAGGTACAGAGATTTCCCATATGCCGCTGCCTCCACACATGCTACCGTGGTCTGAATGTCTGTGTTGCCCTAAAATTCCTGTGTTAATATCCTAACCCCAAAGATGATAGTATTAGGAGATGGGACCTTTGGGAGGTAAGAAGATTATATGGTTTGGCTGTGTCCCCACCCAAATCTCATCTTGAATTGTAGCTCCCATGATTCCCGCATGTTTGGGAGGGATGTGGTAGGAGATAATTGAAACGTGTGGGCAGTTTCCCCCATACTGTCCTCATGGTAGTGAATACGTTTCATGAGAGCTGCTGGTTTTATAAGGGGAAACCCCTTTCGCTTGGTCCTCATTCTCTCTTTGTTGCCTGCCACCATGTAAGACACCCTTTTGCTCTTCCTTTGTCTTCTGCCATGATTGTGAGGCCTTCCCAGCCATTTGGAACTGTGAGTCAATTAAACCTCTTTCCTTTATAAATTATCCAGTCTTGGGTATGCCTTTATTAGCAGTGTGAAAACGGACTAATACAGAGCCCTCATAAGTGGGATTAGCGCCCTTATAAAAGAGACCCAAGGGAGCGCCTTTGTCTCTTCCACTACTTGAGGATGCAGAGAGGAGATGCCATCTATGAACCAGAAAGTGGGCCCTCACCTGACACTGAATCTACCAGTGCCTTGATCTTAGACTTTCTAGACTCCAAAACTGTAAGAAATAAATGTCTGCTGCTTACAAGCTACCTAGTTTATGGTATTTTGTTACAGCAGCCCTAACTGACCAAGACACATGGTATATTTGTTACAACTGATGAATCTACAACAACATGTCATCACCCAAAGTCTGTAGTTTACATTAAAGTTTACTCTTGGTGGTGTACATTCTGGGTTTGAACAAAAGTATAGTGACATACATACACCATAACAGTATTATATAGAATATTTTCACTTCCACCAAATTCCTGTGTTCTGCCTATTCATCCTTTCCTCCTTCCTAACCCCAGCAACCACCAATCCTTTTACTGTCTCCACAATTTTGCCTAGTCCAAAATGTCATATATTTGGAATCACCCATAATTCTTTTTATAGCTTTCTTTCCATTCCATGGCTACCTCCCTAGAGAGACACTTATCACCTTCTCTCAGGAGTACTGTGATTATTTCCTAAGTGTTCTCCAGCTTCCAGCCTCACCTCTTTTCACCCTGCACTACTCTGCACATGGCTGACATATTCATCTCCCCAAAGCAGCACTATTACCACATCACTTCTCTATTTCAAAGCTTTCTGTGACCATCTTTGCCCATCCCTTGGCTTAGAATTCAGGATCCGCTTCAGCAGGGTCCCAGCCTGCCTTTAGGGTTTTATTTCTGAGACTGCACAAAAAACACAACTGCTTAAGCCCACAAACATAACGTAAGATTTTCTACTTCAGTGCCTCTGCTCAAGCCCTTCTCCCCAATTGAAAGGCTCCTTCGCTCTTTCCAAATCGCTCTTTCCAAATCCAAATAACATCTCTGGTGAAGTCCCGCCTCCGCTAGGAAGTTTTTTCCTGTTACCTCACTCCTCAGTGTTTTCTTCATCTCCACCCCAAGGGTCATGACCATTCATCTGGGACTCACTGGCTTTCCTGCCTTTGTTGTGATTTGTCTTTTTCTATATACTTGTTAAGAAACATTTCATATACATCTTCATATCTTTGCACAGTCTGTGCAAAGCAATTACTGATTGGATTATTACCTCCATGTTGCCATCTGATTGAGTCACATTCAAGAGCCTTTGGAATAAGCTTTACCATCAATCATGTGTTAATTCAATGAAAAAAATTTCTGAATGCTTACTATGTGCAAAGCACCAAAATGAAGGACATTCTCATATGTACACAGGCTTAGTAACCTAGTGTGCCCCCAAAGTCTATTACAAAATCATTGTTTGTAAATGGAAGCTCAGGTGCCCTTGGATGCAGCAGAAGTGATGCTGGGTGGGTTGCAGTATCTGCTGATGGATCATATTGGGAGCAGACAGGTCCCATATGTTACATCATATATCCTGATTCATCTTTTTGGTCAGGCATGGCATTGTCAGAAAAAAACAAAGAAGGATTGGAAGAGCTTCTTCAGGTCATCTAATGCAAGGCCTTCCCAATCTTAGGATCTTATCCACAAGACTCAGAAGTATCCATCTCCCAATCTTATTTTAAACATTTCCATTAATATGATCTTACTGCTTGCTCTGCACACTTAGCAAATGTTGTAATTACCAGCCTGGGTCCTGGGTTCAAATGCATGGCTTTGAATACTAACTCCCCCATTTACTAGCTGTGTGACCCTGGACAGATTACCTAATATCTTTGTGCTTCTGTCTCATCTGTTTATAATAATAGCCATTTCAAAGAATTATGGTGGAGACTAAATGAGATAGTAGAATCAAAGCACTGGAAGTCATACATGACACTTATTAAGGACTCATTATTATTTTTAAAATTGAACCCCAAAATATCTCACTGTTGCTTCCAGGCTTTAGTCCTGGTTTTGTCTTCATCTATTAGTGAAAACAGATACCTCAACAAATAATTAAAAAGCAATATAGCACATAAGGGGAAATTCCCCTAATATATAAAAAGTTCCTAAAAATCAATAATAAAAAGACTACTGGTCCATTAAAAAAAAAATAGAGGATATAAACAAACACTTTGCAGGGAAAAAGATGTATGACCCTGGAACATAAAAATGCAAATTGAAAAATCCATGAAATGACATTTCTTCCTTATCAGTTTGGAAAAAATTCAAAGAAGTTTGGCAGTACACTCTTTAGTGAGGTTGGAGGGCAACAGGAGGAGGCTGGGAGGAGAACAATATACCATAACCCCAATGGGAAGCAATTTGGGAATTCCTATCCAGATTACAAATGTATTTGCTCTTGGAACCAGCAACCTTCTTACAGGAATTAGTCCATAGACACACTTGCCCATGTACAAAATGAATACATAAAAGGTCATATGTTGTAGTCTAAGTTGAAAAAAAATTGGAATCAAATATCCATCAACAAAGCCTAGCTAAACAATGTATTTCCATACATAAAACACTGTGTACCTGTATAAGAGTGAAGACAATCTCCATGTATTGAAGATTTCCAGATAAATATTAAGTGAAAAAGTGAGTTGCAGAATATGTGTGTATAGACTTATAGTTATAGATATCTAGATGCAGATATACAGAATACTAACTCTCAGGTAAGAAAAAGAGGAATAAGAATATATGTTTGTATTTGTTCATATCTGCACAAAGAAAACACTTGAGAGAATACACAAGAAACCAATTTTTCACCATGGAGGTGGGATAGGGGACCAGAAGTGGAAGGGAGATTTTCTCACTGTGTACACTTCTTTTTAAAAATTATTTTCCTTTTTCAACCAAATTAATGTATTACCCTTTAAAACTTTAATTTCATTTAAAAACAAAGAAAAAGAAAACAATATAGGATGATAGTACGAGTGTTGCACAAATTATGATGGGAACCTCCAGCCCAGCTTCCTTCTTCCACATGACAGAGTTTCAAACATTTGAAGACAGCTATGGCCTGTCTTAGGTTCTCAACGTTCAGGTTAGAACCTTCTTCATCCTCTTCTTCACATGTTTTGTTTTCCCTGCACTGTGAGCTCATAAGAAACATGAGCTGAACCATGTGCTTCACTTTTCCCTGGTGCTAAGCACACCCCTGACATCTAAATTTTTGTTTGGTAAGTAGTTATGGAACAAATCAGTGAATATGTTTCCAGACTCATCGTGCTAGTTCCAACCGGAGAATACATGGTAGTTCATCCTGGTCCCTCTAAAATATGACCTGGACCTAATGATACAGAATGATTCAGAGGGACAATAATGATACAGAGGGGCAGTGAGACTATTTCCTCTCCTAGTGTTGAGTCCCTTGACTTAAATTTCCTATTTTTATTCACAGATTTTTATAGCCTCTGCCCACACTATTAGCTATGTTGCATTTGTGGCCAACTAAAACATGCCAGTACATAAGTTGTCAGTTTTTTTAAACAACTGCATCATTTCAAAATGCACTTTTAGCCACTGCACTGGGTGTATCTCATAAATCTGAAAGACATTAAAGTCAGAAGCAAAGAATTTTCATGCTAATTGTCTTAGACCCTGATGCGGTTTGGCTGTGACCCCACCCAAATCTCACCTTGAATTGTAAGAATCCTTATGTGTCAAGGGCAGGGCCAGGTGGAGATAATTAAATCATGGGGGCAGTTCTCGTAGTAGTGAATAAGTCTCATGAGATCTGATGGTTTTATAAGGGGCTTTCCCCATTTTGCTCAGTCCTTCTCTTGCCTGCCACCATGTAAGATGTGACTTTGCTCCTCATTCGCCTTCTGCTATGATTGTGAGGCCTCTCCAGCCATGTGTAACTGTGAGTCAATTAAATCTCTTTCCTTTATAAATTACCAAGTCTCAGGTATATCTTTATTAGCAGCATGAGAACAGACTAATACATCTATCATTGAAAACAGACTGAAGAAGACCCTAGAAAGGGAATTTACCACAGTCTGGAATAATCCAGAGATCAAGCTAAAGCCAGAGTTAGGGTTTCTCAATAGAATGTGTTTTATTAAGGGATATGCAGGGCCACATAGCACAGGACCATCCCTTGTAGGGGTACAGCCAGCCCATGCCATGTCTTGGTAAAAAAGAAAGGTTCCCTTCCTCTGGTGGTCACAGACTTGTGCCAGAGGCCTGCATCCTCTGCTGAAAGCCTTGGATTTTGTGCCAGTGTTGGGAATTGAACATGGGTCTCTGGGATCTAAAGCAATTATCATGGAAAGTGGTATCCTTTGGGAAGCACATAGAGCAAGCAAATGAGGATGATTACTAAAGGGGTAATGCTGTTAGGAACATGACATGGCAGACAACGTGGTGTGATGTGGTATGTGGTATGTGGTGTGGTGTGGCATGCCATGGTGTGGCATGACATGGTATGCAGTAGGGTGTGTGTGCTGTGCTGTGGCATGACATGACAAGGAGCATGGGATGATGCAGCAGGGCATAGCATGGTGTGTGGTGTGGTATGCTTCATGGTTACAGCATTCCATTGTAGAAAAATCACAGGCATCAGAGTCCTGGAGTTGGACATCCCCATCAAATTACTGGTCTGGGGTTGGACATCCCCATCAAATCACTGACTTTTAATAAGTCATTAAACTTATAGGAAGGCCCGATATCCCCACTTGCAAGAGGAGGATAGCTAACATTTAAAATATATGCTCACTATGTGCTAAATGAGAGCATTAAATACATGATCTCATTTCATGCTTTAACAGTCTGTAAGACCTTTTGTTTAACCACACCCACACTACTGATGAAGAAACTGAAGCTTAGAGAGGTTAACGAATTTGTTATTAGGAAGACAGCCAGAAGTGGCAGAAGCAGAACTCAGATTTAGGGCAATATGACTCCAAAGCTGATGCTATCTGCACTATTCTTGGAATTGTTGTGATGATTAAAGGAGACTGGATGGTTTGTGGCAGGCTTCTCAAGCTAAACTAGATGGATCTGAATTTGCTGTCACATCACAACTAATGAAGCAGTAAAGTAAAAAGAATCTCTGCTCAAGTTAATTCAATAGCTGATCAATATTCATTTCTTATAAAATTTGTTAAGGGATTGTGTCAAGAAAGTGTGTGTGTAAAACATATTTTTCTGGGTTCAAAAACTCATGGGCTTAATAGCTTTTTGAGATACTTGTGCAAAGGACAATGTTTTTATTTTGAAATGTAATTATCATTAGCCACTATTTTGCCTTTAAACAGAGTATGCCTTGCCTTCTTGTTCAAGTTTTCAAAATCTAACTCACATGTTCTGCTGGTCATGAGACATTTGAAATTTACTTTGTATTTTGAGCACTCCTCATTACAAACATAATCTCATATTGGAATGTAATTGATAAAAATAGAAAATGTGAATAACATCTTGAGACAAATAGCATAAACCTGGAATTCAGGACATACCACTTAGTAGACTCAAAGGCAAACCCTTTGACTTTAACTCTCTCTCTCTCCCCGTGTGCTCAAAATCAGAATATAGCATAAAAGTTATTATACTGAGTGTACAGAAGACGTGCCCCAGAGGTAGCTATACTAATCAAGGAAAGTGACAATAAAGATTAATGTCCTTTATCAATAGCAGCATTCATTTTGCTCCTCTGAACTATCTGATCTATCAGCCGAGGTAAACTCTGTGTTTAAAGCAAGACAATAATTCAGCTGTTGATGAGCCAGAGTTTGGGAATATTGATCCAAGTGACTCTGAATGCTCAGTCAGGAAACTACATCAAGATTTATTTTCTTCTCTCTTTTCTTTCATCTCCAGGAAGAAAAAGGGTAATACATTATAAGTAATACATCTAAAATATGCACAATTTGTGACATTAACACAAAATTTTAATCAACTGTACATTCTACGGAATGGTTAAAATACTAATTCTCCTGGCGCAACCTACCTAGGTGATGATAAAAAAAAAATACATTGTTTTTAGGAATTTGGTTTGCTCTTGTGAGAAAAGTGAGACTTGCACTGGGGCCTTGAAAATACACATGATTTTTGACAGGCAGAGGGAAATAGCAGGAAGCCATTTTAGGAGCAGAACTAATAGCAAAACCAAAGGTGAAGTAATGAGTGGGAAGGAATTTCTACACAAATATGAGAGCTGAGGGAACCATAGTAACTCAGGCCAGAGGGAGTGGTGAGGGTTATGAAGTCACTGTGAGGATATTAGAAAGTTGTGGGAAACAAGGATCCAGTGACTGTTTCAGAGCATAGAAGTGACTGGGAACAAGTAGTCCAATAAAGACTTTCCAAAATGATAGCATTTAGGTTCGGGGGTTACACCAAATGCATTTGTAAAGTTTTAAACATTACAAATAACCACTACAACATTTTTTAAAAAATAGAAGTATATAAGTTTAAGAGAAAAAGTCCCTATTTCTACCCCTATTCCTCAGAAACCACAACAGATATTATTTGGAGAGTTTTAGACATTTTATTATCTTTTATATGAATGGGATAATTATCTTCAACATTTGCTTTCTACCTCCTACACTGTACCAGGGCCATACTTACATTTCAGTAGACAAAGATCTACCTTATATTTCTAAAAGTCAGTATTCCATGACATGAATGTTCTACAATTCATTTAAGCATTCCTCTTTATGTTGTCAGCAATTCTTTTGCTATTCTAAACAGTGCTGCAATAAATATCTTTTGAGTACATGATTTTTCGATAAGATCATTGAAGTCCAGAGATGTAAAGTATTTTAAAATGTCTTTTTACTTCATTTTTTACTTTGCAGTATTTTAAAGTTGCCTTGTAAAGTGCTGTTCTTTGTGTTAAACTGGAAGAACTAGGAGAAAAAAAACAAAGAAAGAGTAGGATTCAATAATGCAAAGACTAAGATAAAAAGAGCTTCAAGTAGATACTATGAAAAAATAGTGCATTTAAGTATAGCCCGGAGCTCTAGGCTCCCCAACAGGGTCACCTTTAAAGAGACTGGAAAAGATGAGTTCAAACAAAAGTCCTTTTACTGCAGAAGTGCCTAGTTAGGGAAGTTTCACAGACCTGAAGAGATTTAAGAGACCTCTCCATCTTGAAGGATGTGGAGAATTTATACAGGCTAAAGAATAGGTCATGAATTTCCAAGAACAGAAGTGTTGATGCTTTGACGTTCAGTCAAACAAATTCAGATAGTTATTTGAATTTCTATATATTCCATCTAAATTTTGGATACTAGCTTACAGTCATCCTTTTTGAGTAGTCTGACATGAATCTGTCATATTTGAAGGCAAAATAGACATCATAAACAAGCTAGTATGTGAGTTTAAATGGTCTAGGTAAAACCATAAATAAATAAGAGCTTGCAAAAGATACTGCATTTCTTTGTTCTGTAAGATTTTATAAAATGTAAACAGAAGCCAAAACCAAATGTGTTCTGGAAAGGAACCAGCAACCAATTACTATGTCAATAATTCAGTATAAGTATTAAATGCTCATGGGTTTTTTTTTTTTTTTTTTTTTAACTCCTAAAAATAATCTGTAAGACTTTATCTACAACATCTGGTGTTTGGCGTCCTCTAATCATGACTCCTAAAGATTGTGCTTTGTACTAGTTAAGGACTGAGTACTGGTTAAGGATCGGGCCACAAACAAAAGTCAGTCGTATTTGATGCTTTAAAAAAAAAAATAACTCAGCTGGGCATGGTGGCTCATGCCTGTAATCCCAGCTCTTTCGGAGGTCTAGGAGGGTGGATCACCCGAGGTCAGGAGTTCAAGATCAGTCTGGTCAATATGGTGAAATCCCATCTCTACTAAAAATACAAAAATTAGCTGGTCTTAGTGGTACACACCTGTAGTCCCAACTACTCAGGAGGCTGAGGCAGGAGTATTGCTTGAACCTGGGAGGTGGAGGATGCAGTGAGCGGAGATCATGCCAATGCACTCCAGCCTGGGTGACAGAGTGAGACTCCGTCAAAAAAAAAAAAATTCATTAACAATTACCTAGAATTTAATCTATACCTCAACACAAAGTAGTTTTCAAAATAAATGCTTATTGAAAAGACCAGCTGGACAGAAAACAGAGAATCAAATTTTCCTGTCCTAAGTATGTAGAAACAGGCCAGAGTCAAGGAATATGTTCTATTTTACCTTTGTTTTTATTATTTCTGCCCCAAACTCATATGTATTGTTCACATATTATCTTCTACTTAACTGTAAGCTGGTAAGGTAGCTGCTCTTACATTTGGGGAAGAAACTAGAGGTTCAAACAGACCTATCCAGTTGTCTCCTGGATGCTGGTTGTTGTTTATCAGATGACCCCATGATAAGGTTTAAGAGTATTTTTAAGTGATAATGCTTCAGATTTCTTCCTTGAATGGCAAGATAACAGTTTCAATATTATTTCTTATCGTATTTTTATATCCTGTATATGGATCTTTTCTTCCGGACTAGAAGAAATGGAAGGAAAGAGTGTTGAATACCTGCTATGTGCCAGTCACTATGCTAGGTGCTTAAAGTCTCAGTCATGCCAATAAGTAAATAAGTGGAAATCCTAAAGTGGATATTTGGTAACATTATGAGAATTGTGAAGACAAGACGAATATAATAACGATAAAACAAACTTGACAGTTTTAGTGTTTAGTTATTTAACTCCATTCATCCCAGTATATCAGTAGGCACTGAGCATCTACTATGTGGTAGGTACTTACTCTAGGTTCTGGGGATTTAACAAGGAATGAAACAGATAAATAGTCTCCAGTCCCATGGAGGACAGAACCAAACAACAGCAACAACAACAACAAAAAAAACCAAAAACATAATTATGCAGGCATAGCAGAGCCTGCTAAATTGTCCCCCAGTGTCTCTCCTGCCTTTCTTCCCTTTAGTAAGTCCTCTCCCCACCCTTTCCACCTTTCCTGCCAAGGAATTTTAGCACATGGCCAGCCAGCTGAAGACCATGCTTCCCAACTTCCTCCTAGGTGTGAACATGTGACTCTGTTTTGAATCAAAGCAATATGTGTTGCTTCTGGATCACATGCTTAAAGAAGAAACTGGTTGCCCTTCACTTTTTCTTTACCCTCCCCATGGGCTAAACTGTGAACATGGTCTTGTTGAACCAGTTCTGACAATGCAGATGAAGGCAATACCCAAAGGGGTGTTAAGTAGAAGGAATATGGAGCCCTGAATGATCTCCTGGTACAGACACTTACGTGATCACTCACCTACCTCTGGACTGATAAATCAGAGAGACACTTTTACTTGCTTGAGCCATTCTATTTTTGTACTTCTTTGTTATGGCAGCTTAGCCTAACCAATACAGCATGCAAATAAAATGAGAATTACAAGTGATTTGAAGGAAACAAGTAGACAGCAGAAAGAATAAAAAGTTATCAGTGGAGGGGGTTACTTTAGATAAGATGCTCAGGCCTCTATAAGGAGGTGACATTTAAACTGAGAACATTTGAAGACAGCTATGAAGAGAAAATTGCCGAGAAGAAGAGAACATTTGAAGACAGACAGAAGAGAAAATTGACGCATAGTGAGAGTACGATCACACGGTAACAGAAATTGAACTGAAAAACAAGATGATACATCTCCAGACCAAAAATAAAACACTCTGTACTCTGTATTTTATAAGTATTCCATGTACATTTTAATACATTCTGCAGAGAAGCAATAACAATTGTGGACTGGTCATCTGATTTGTTAAAAAGATCACTCTTTCATACAGCAGAAAGTTGTCTCTATTAACTGAAATAAAGAAGAGAAGCCATTTGAAGTCTGAACTGTGTTTTCAGTTTGACACAGAAGTCAAAACTGTGTTTTCCCCCTTCCTATGTTTTCATTGTTTTGTTCTTCTTACCCTTGCTATGGGCCAGAGTGCAAATATTATACACTTGCATAAAAGCCCTAGCATAGTATCTGATCGCTCTGAATCTGCCACAGCTGTTGCCTTTATGTGAAAAGCTACATATTTCAGTTAACCAGCCAGTGACAATCTTACTGAACAGTGGTTTACCTTGCATTATAGTCACACTATCTGTCAGTGACTACTGATCTATTAGATGGATGAAGTTAAATAACAATACTGAAAACTATCAAGTTTGTTATATTGTTATTAGGTTCGACTTGTCTTCATAATTCTTATGGTATTACCAAATGTCTACTTTAGAATTTCCACTTATTTACTAATTGATATGATTGAGATTGGGAGATACTCGAGGGAAAGAATGGTCTTGTTATCTCTGTATTCCTAGCATGGCCCCCAGCACTTATAATAAGAGTTCAATACATTTTATTGAGTGATCACATTTACAAAGAACAACTTGACAAATGTTTAAAATAAATTCCCTATAAATGACACTATCTGGTTATAGACTTTTCTTTGGCAACACAAAGACAGGAGTTTGTTACCTTTTAAGACAGCTCTTCTAAGGATGTGGTAATGATCCAGTGACTGAAATCAGGATTTAGATACTCTTCCTTGCCCTTGTTTGGGTCAGGCAACTGGAGGTAACTGGGGTGTGTCTCTGCCCCTAGAACGCTGAATGCATCCTGGCTCTTGATCAGGTCGTTGCTACCACAGAGCTCTGGATTGTGTGTAGAAGGCTAAACATCCTCTGCACCTTCACTCCCCACTCCAGTTTCTTCTTTACTAATGACTCAGGGATGGAAAGAGGGGAGGCTTAGCCCTGGGATAACCTTATTAGAATCTTTCCATTAACATGCTAATATGGCTCTGTTCTTTTCCTTTCATTTAACTCCATGTATCTCGCTGTCAGAAAAAATTCTACTGGCTAATAATAAGGATGACAATAGCTACATTTATTTAACTTTTCTATATGCTAAGCACTCTGATAATAGCTGTACATGAATTAACTCATTTAAGCTTTAAAACAACCCTATGAGACAGGCAATATTATTCCCATTTTGTAGTTGAGGAAGTTGAGAATTAGGGAAAAGTCAGTGACTTGAGCAAGGTATTACCTTTCTAAGGTGACGAATCACCTCAGGTTGCCCAGGACCAAAGGATTCTGTAGGATGTGGGACCTTCAGTGCTTAAACTGGGAGTGTCCTGGACAAACTAGGATGAGTTAATCACCCTATAAGTAGCTGAAGAAGAATTCAAGACTAAGTCATTGAATTCTAAAGCAGTTGCTCTTAATCATTATGTAATACTGCTTGATTTTTTAAAAAGTGTTCATTACTAAAAAGAATGAAAGTTCTCTCTAGGGCATCTAGTAAATGTTAAATGAAAAGTATGATAGTCAGAAAGTCTTTTACATGAGGTCATGTCATTCTGCACCGCAATTTATGTTAGGGTGCTTTTAAAATACTATTAGCATATGCACATTGAGAAAGATGCTTTTTGGTTTGGCACTGGAATAAAGTATCAATGCATAGCAAGCATTTCTGAGGCTTAAAGTACTAGCTACACAATATGAATATAAAAATATTTACCACTAAGCCTCATTATAAATGACATAAATTTTTCATGGATACTTTCCCCAGAATGAGTTGTTTTGCCTCTAGAATTCCAGAATAAATCCTGAGAACCATGTTGGAAACCCTGAAGGAGCAAACGCTGCCCCTTACAAAACCAGACCCATAGCAGAAGAATCTGAGAAAGTATAGAAAACTAAAATACAGTCTTATAAGACCTGCCATGTAGACTTTGTTTTGCATTAAGAGTAAACTGAAATAGAATTAAGATAAAAGGGTATTTCTCTTTGCCTTTATCACACAACAGTCTACCCAATTCCTGATAACATCAGTTCACCTCGATTGCAAGGTGAGTAAGGCAGTCTGCTGCCCTCCAGGAGTTTACAGTACATTGTCGACAGCTGTGATGAAAGACAATGAACGGAAGATACAGGAAGGAGAAAGTGCTGTGAGAATACAAGGGAGAGAGTGTCTTTTCTTACTTGTGGGACAAGGAAGAATTTCCCAGAGGAACTAGTGTTTTATGGGTGGATAGAATGGCAAAAGGAGATAAGGAACCCTACCTTTCCCAGGCAGAGAACGTGGAATGAGCAAAGCCATAGGAAGTCTGACTCTTAAGAAAAATGTCAGGTAGAGTTGACACTACATATGGGAACATAATAAAATAAATAAACCCAAAGCCAAAAAGAACATAGAACTTTGGGGGCCAGGCGTGGTGGCTCATGCCTGTAATCTCAGCACTTTGGGAGGCCGAGGTGGGCAGATGACCTGAGGCCAGGAGTTCGAGACCAGCCTGGTCAACATGGCAAAACCCCATAACTACTAAAAATACAAAAATTAGCTGGGCATAGTGGCGCACGCCTGTAATCCCAGCTACTCAGGAGGCTGAAGCAGGAGAATCGCTAGAACCTGGGAGGTGGAGGTTGCAGTGAGCCGAGATTGTGCCATTGCACCCCAGTCTGGGGAACAAGAATGAAACTCTGCCTCAAAAAAAAAAAAAGAACATAGAACTTAGGATTTCAAAGACTAATGCATGATTTCATTTTGTTTAGAAGTCTGGACTTTGGAAATGCATCAGATTTGCAGTAAGGCAAGTTCAGTATTCTCAGAACTCTACTCATTTCTGTGGTTCTTTCCCAGAATTTATCATTAAGAACCTTAATGTTATGGTAAAGCTTTATATATGTATTTATGTGTATATGTATTTTTGCATTGTTTATTTTCAAAACCCAGAAATTCATTAGAATTGATATTGATCAAATTAATTACAGGTATTCAAAAATGAAAATGAAGATTTAGATTTTCAAACCAGGCTCACTTCCCTGAAGGCTTTACTAACCTTAAATAATTTATTTAAGAATTCTGTTGGCTGGGCGCAGTGGCTCATGCCTGTAATCCCAGCACTTTGGGAGGCCTAGGCAGGTGGATCACGAGGTCAGGAGTTCAATACCAACCTGGTCAAGATGGTGAAACCCCATCTCTACTAAAAATACAAAAAAAATTAGCTAGGCATGGCAGCTGGCATCTGCAATCCCAGCTATTCAGGAAGCTGAGGCAGAGAATTGCTTGAACCCAAGAGGCGGAGGTTGCAATGAGCCGAGATTGCGCCACTGCACTCCAGTCTTGGTGACAGAGTGAGACTCTGTCTCAAAAAAAAAAAGTCTGTAATGGCATGAGTTTCCTTTCTATATCAAAGTCATCCCTCATCAACATGATCTGTATTATCTCTCTGTAGCCATGATGGATTTGTGAGGGCCCATTCATATTTTCACTCCCAGTGGACATTTTCGTCTCATATTTGCAAAACAGTTGGATCAGACCAAGAAGCTACCTGTGGCCATGGAATCAAATGAAACCTCAGGCCTCAACAGGGGTAATCAGCAGACTTCTAACCCAATGGGTTGGCTAAGAATAAGCAGAGTTGCTGGTAAACCCATCAGTCTGAAATGTGTGCAAGAAGTGCAGGCATTGCTTTTTAAGGTGTCAACTTGGCTTCTTAACTTTTACAAAACCAAAACTCAAGTGCATCTGTGAGCACCACAGAGGCATATGAATCACAAGTTTTCATAAAATGCCATGCCTAAATTAAGTCTTATCATCAAATAGTATTTATTAAACTCCCACATCCCACATACACATGGCAATGTGTGAGGCATATTAGCAACAGAAAACTGAATCTTCAGCCATGAAAATACTTCATAATAAATGCCAAATGGCTGCTGGAAGTCATAAAGATATTCTTTCACCGAGAATGTATCCACTATAAATTTCAAATAAGCTGTGGAATGGAGTAACTCCTCCCATATGGTGAAAATCTCACAGAAGTGCTTCATGTTCAATTATCCTTATCAGTAAATAGAAGACTTTTATGTCATCCCAATTATGCTTCCTGTGGATATGAGACAGCATTCCCAGAAGAATTACTCATGTATGGATTCATGCCATTTTTCATTGTGCTTTTAAAAGTTATTAGACAATCAGATACACAGTAAGAAGAAATGTCTGCATTTAAATTGTCAAATAACCATTTTATTTTAGACTCCACTATACTATTCATTATTTATTGCATGTCTTTTGTAATTACTTCTGATAATATGTACACTAAAAAAGTTAATAAAAGCTGAACAAATAGAACATTTGAAGACCATAGCACTGAAATAACTTTTTATATCTGGAGACTGAGAATACATGCTACTGACTGAAAAATAAAATTTTTAGTTAATCAATTGGTGTTCTGTCTACACAATATTTTAAACATCTGTTTGTTTTTATATAATGCAATTGGCTTTTAAAAAACAAAAGGATATTAATCAACCTGTTGTTTAAACATCTTTTAGAAAGATCCTGAAATGATTTTAAATTTGAATGTATTATGTTATCTCCCATAGATTTTTTCTACTTCTTAGTCACTTTTCTTTACAAATGTTCTAATTATATTCCAATTCCATTGTTCAATGCATGTGCAAGTACATTTAATTGCCTTTAGTGTGCTCAGCATGCTATTAGGTAATTTGAGTGCTACAGAGGAAGCAAAAGAAGGAAGCAAAAGATATAAACAATAGTTTATATCTTTCCAGATTAAGTTATGTGACAGCCCAATTCCTTCCTCTTTCTCCCCAATATTAAAAAAAAAACAAAAAAAAAAGCAAAAAAAAAACAAAAAAAACAATGGAAATACAGTAAAAGGAAATCATTGCTCCTGGCTGATTCCTTAGCTAAAATGATGCTAAATCATGAAACTATGATGCACATCTTTTAGGGTACTGCTTTTCTGCTTTAGGGAGAGCCTGGGCTGTAGAAAACACTCATCCCCCAAGATGAATGAGGCTCATAGTCTTTGTCCTTCATTGTTTAACATCTAAGATTCTCAAATACCTTAGGCAACCCATTAATAAAATCGTGACTACTCAAAAAAGGACTGGGGGTTTTTTTTTGGTCATTTTAGAGGTGGGAAATTTAGAGCTTAGAAAAAATTAAATGATGTAATACTTATAAAATCCTGTGGCTATGTCTCTAATCCCTGTGAATGAAGTCCAGTAAATGGCCCAGCCTTATAATGCAATCCTTCTGTCCATTATTCTTTGCATTCTCTTAGATGAGGTTCAAATTATGCCCAGCTTATGCTGCATTCTGTCTCTAATGAATAAAGCTACAGTAAAACTACAGAGCAATTAATTTCAGATGGTTTGCTATAAATTAATACAATGGCAAACTTGTTAATTAAGGATATAATTCCTTATCTTAAAGTACTTCACTAAACATTTTATTTGAAGTAGCTTCTTATCAAAGAACCCCAAAGACAGTAAAATCTAAATCTATGAGTCATTTTCAAAGGGTATTCGAACTCATCAGTTATGAAGTATCACCATGCCCAGTTAGTTACATTAGAAAAAAAATTCTTATCATTTATTTTTCATTATAGTGAAAATACTATCTTACTAAGTCTAATAAGGAAAAAACTGAAGATATTAATATGTCATGTAATTCACTGTTGTGGTTCCAAGAATAAATGAAGAAGTATTATATATCTATTATATATCTTCTGATGCCTTTAAAAAGTTAGTTTCTGATAAATAAATCAGCACAAAAAAGACAGAACTTACTTTTAACCACAGCAATATTTATTTACAGACGACAAATATTCTAATTTCCATTAAGCCTTTAAGGATCTTCTGAAAGCTCAGTTTTCCATAATTGAGAATCAGATGCAGTCTTTCCATCAAGTTAAGAATCTCCTAAAGACAGTTTCCCTGCCTGAGTTACCAACTCATAACCCTATATCTGAGATTTAATGGGGGCAAGAGCACGATGTTAAAAGTGTATGTGGTACACTGTCTCTTTTCAATTATTCAAGAGCTGATTTATTTTGGCTTTTTAAAAGCTTACTGTCTTTCTTCCACCCTGGTTTGTACCATCTCATTAATTATCTTAAACAAGAGAATATTAAAGAAAAAGACATGAGACAGAAAAAGAAATAAATATTCAACCCATCTTCTTCATTTTTGACCCTTTCAGAAAGGGAAACATAGTGACTAAAATGAAGATTTTAGATTATCTGGACATTTCATTCATATATGCCTTCTTTTCTGTCTTTCATGTGAATAGAGTTCATTATTTATCCATTACTGAAAAATTAGGATAAAGCTGCATCCACGTTTGTGAAACAGAATGCCAGATTTACAAATTTGGGCAAGTATACACATTATGGTAAAGAGTGTCTATAGTGGACTTACAGTTCCACTTACACGAAAGAGATGCTTTAAGTAGCAGAATTAAAACATAATGCAACTGCTGAGTTAATGATGGCACAGCTCTTTATTTTTCTATGACAAAGAATGTGAGTCTCTTACTAAACTGATTATTTAACATGCTGAATTTTTCCCCTAAAACATTCTGCATTCCACTTATAAGAATGTGGACTTGACTCTGAATTAAAGTGTAAAGATGATTTATAATCTATACAACACTGTATAGATTACTATAATTTGGCTCTGAAGGGTTGGTTTCTTTCAACCTCCACAGTTTCAGTTGTGTTGCCTGCTGTTCTAGCTGTGTCAACATGGGCAAAATTGAGAGCTGAAGTAATTAGGCAAATAATGCAGGCCAAAAATATGACTGAAAGCTACTTAGCAATTTCACTCCACACTGATCAAAATCAGTTCAAAGTAGTCCGTTCTTTTCTTTGCTTTCTCCTCCCTAAAAGCCTTAAATAAAAGCACATGAAGCCAACGAAATATAAGTAATTTTCATTTGGAATCTCATATTTATATGTGTATTCTTAATGTTCCTTTCTAAATAAGCCATTATCAATGTGGATAAATCTAGTCACAATAAGTCACCATGACTACAGTTGATACTGAGGAGTGGTATGGTAAAATCAGCCAACAGCCAGCTCATAAATATCTCCTGAAGGAGACCACATGATCAGAAGTCACTCTTCTGAAGAATTTCTTGATGATTAAAGTACTGTCTTTTTCTCATTAAGTGAAGAGGCAAAAACACCCAAGTAACCACTTCTACAATGCTTGACTGGATTAACATTTCAGGGGAAAACTGTTGCAATAACAGACAGAAGCCTCCTTCACATCTATGGCAGAGATGGCTACCTAGCCACCTATTCATGCCACTCTGCCATATTATAAGGTACAGTCGGGATGTAGTTGTCCAGCCAGGGAGTACATTTCCCAGCTCTCTTCTTAGGTGGGGCCATGAGAACTGCTCTTGTAAAGGTGATAAGTGCCACGTCAAGACTGAGTTAAGAGGGCAGTATCTCAGACACTTCTCATCTTCTGTCTACTGGCTGAATGTCACTGTCCCATAAAACCTTGAAAATCTCATATTACAGACAGTATTAGAATCCAAATATGAAAGGGCCCTGGGTCCCTGAATCACCTTTTGAGGCCAGCTGCCTGCTAATTAGGAACACAAATTCTAGAGTTTATGTGAGAGTAAGAAATAAGCCTGTATTCTATTTGAGGAATTATACATTTCTGACCTTTTTTTTGTAGCAGCTAGAATTACTGTAGTTTAGACAAATCCTGCCCCAGTATTCTGAACATGATGCATCTTTCCCGGAAGCTTTCTTCATTGCATAATGGTGGTGATAGTTAATACTTATAAACTGCTTACCATGTGTCATATACTGTCTAAATCCTCTACAAGTATCAGCTCACTCAATTCTTGTAACGACCCCATGAGTCAGGTACTATTAATTATTCCCATTGAACAGAAGAGAAAATTGACGCATAGTGAGAGTACGATCACACAGTAACAGAAATTGAACTGAAAAACAAGATGATACATCTCCAGACCAAAAATAAAACACTCTGTACTCTGAATTTTATAAGTACATCTTCTATTCCATGTACGTTTTAATACATTCTGCAGAGAAGCAATAACAATTGTGGACTGGTCATCTGATTTGTTAAAAAGATCACTCTTTCATACAGCAGAAAGTTGTCTCTATTAACTGAAATAAAGAAGAGAAGCCATTTGAAGTCTGAACTGTTCCTCTCACAACCAGGAATAAGAAGTTTTAAATTAAGGGTAGCAGAGATCAATCAGTATAAATAATACCTTATAATTTAAAAATGAAATAAATATGATTCAATTAATGTCATATTATGATCAAGTTTAGGGCATTTCTAGCACTTTCCTAGTCATTTTCTATCACTTTTTGCTCTGTAGTCAAAAGCCTATTGTATCTTTGAGAATAAATACCTTGTGCCAACATTACGATGTTGCTGAGCCATTGTCTTCTTCTCTTCTTCTTCCTGACAAGGTCCATTGCTATGGACCTTGAACGTGTCCCCCAAAGTTCATGTGTTGGAAACTGAAGTCCCAGTGCAACACTGTTGGGAGGTGGGGCCTAGTAAGAGGTGGATTAGGTCATGAGGGCCATGCCTTCATGAATGGATTAATGTTATAGTGGAAGTGGGTTAGTTACTGTGATAGTGGGCTTGCTATAAGAACAACTTTGGCCCTATTTTGCTCTCTTGCTCTCTCATGCTCTCTTGTCCTTCTGCCTTCCACCATGCCATGATGCAGCAAAGCCTTCACCAGGTGCAAGCCTCATACTTGGACTTCCCAGCCTCTACAACTACGGAAAATAAATTTTTCTCTTTACAGGTTACCCAACCTGTGGCATTCTAATATAGCAACATGAAATGGGCTAAGAGAGTCAAAAATAGGAACTTTGTTCATCTTGAAAGTGGTGAGAGATTTTTAGCCCTTCTCTCCATCTCATTTGTTCTCAACCAGAAGAGGCTGAGCCTTCCTGTGCTGTGTGGGGTCTTCCCTGTGGCCTGCCTCTTACCCTCTCTGATGCTCCTTTGGAGCTTCACGTCACTCCTTTCCTTCATCCAGTAGGAGGCTCTGCTGGGGACCAGATGAAAAATTGATTTCAGGAGGAGGCGTTAAAAACCTATTTTACCACAAGTCTGGGCTGTGCTTTCCAACTCAGTTTACCAGAAATAAAGCAACAATGTAGGCTTCAATCTGACTGGATTGGCTCAGAACTCAGAGGGACATGAGTGAGATTAACTGGTACTCTGAAACTCCCATAGATATTCTAAATTATTTATTGAGTTAAAGCGCTTAAACTAAAAATAATCCACTTGCCATCACTGAAAGGCTACAACAGGCAAGCGTTCATCACGGGGTGATATGTCTCTTACCTAGGAAGACTGAACATGTCAGCATGAGCAGACGTGGTCCTTCAGGCATGGAAATCTCAGTAATAAAATTCTGGCCATACTGCAGAAGAGCATGAGACTCTCTACCTTGCACTGTCTTTGGTCTGATACTGTGTTATTGGAGGAGAGCACACTGTGCACACCATCAACACAGGCACGATGATTCATCATCTTCTCTTGGTTTAGAAGCATATTCTAAAATCCCTGGGAGTCTGCTTGCTTTTGTGTTTGATTGTCTTTCTTCTTCACCCACAGACTTTGTACCCCTCAACACTTTCTCTTCTCCCAATAATAGTTACTCATCAATTGGAAATAGACCACATTATATTCACTAAAGATGCAACAAGGCTACACACATACCATTTTAGCAATGTATCCTTTTAAGTGTGTGCAGACCTTGTGGCTTTCCTGTCTAAATGCCTTTCTATCATGACTGGTACCTACTGATGGTCCCTTCTTCCCTTTGGACATTGACTTGGTGGCACTCCTTCCAAACAATCTCTTTCTAGAGTAAACTGGAAGTTTATGATGGCTTCTTCAGTTCAGCTAAAGGAAGTTTTAATGCTGGGCCCTGAATCCCAGCCCTTTTTTCCCCTTTCTTCAGGAGTTCCTTAGGACCAAAGGGATGTTCCTCCTTTCTTGGGGAAAGTGTGGGTGTTTCATGAGATTGACACTGTATTTCCAGCAAAATATAATCACCTTTTTCCCTCCATTTTCTTTCTAAGTCTTCAGAAATCAAAAACAGAGGCAAGTCAAGACAAAACAAACAAACAAACAACAACAAAAAACAACCCCCCCCACACATACCCCCTAATATTTACTTTGTGTCTCTCCTGTGCCAATCCAGGGTGGCATGATGCAGCCTCTATGTGTCTCTCTCGCTTCTTTTTGTACCACATTCACTCTTGTTCCCTGCATCCAAGGCACACTGTCCTGCTTTAAGTTCCCTGGATGTGCTGTTTTCTAATGAGCTTTTGCATGTGCTGTCCCTGCCTAAAAAATGCTTTCCTTCCCCTTCCCCTTCCCCAGTAGTTCCTTCTCATCCTTCAGATCTTTGCTCACTCATCATCTCCTGAAGGAAGGCTTCCTTGACTTCTTTGACCAGGTCAATACCTCTATAATGGATTCTCTTGGCGTCACATGGCTTTGCTTTGAAGCAATCACAGCTGTAATTTTATATTTATTGTTGTGATTGTTTTAATTTCTCTCTAACTATATCGTATGCTTCATGACAGCAGGAACCACGTATGCTTTTTCTCATCATGGCATATTGTAAGCTATGTGTTGAATTAATGAATGGCTTTCATTAATTCCCACAAAGTCCTGTGCTACAGATATTTTAAACTCTGTTTTCTAAAGATAAAGAAGCGCTATTTTGTGAGCTAAATGATTTGTCCAATTCACCGTAAGTGATAGAGCTTGAGACTATACCTATTCATGCATTTGTCCAATATTTATTGAGTGCTCACTGCATGCTTTGTTCTGTGCCAGACACTGGAATAAAACAACTCCTAGTTCTTTCAGAGCCTCCTAGTCTATTTGAGTGAGGGAATTTTGTAAACAAATAAGTCAGGTAAAATATTACACAAGTTAGGATATTTGTGCATCATACAGCAGGCATATGGAGAAGAGGGTGGGCAGTTGTACTGAAAGGCAATAAATCTTAAAATATAAGCAAGTGCTTCCCAAATAGACCAGTAATAAGGGAATTAAGGTGGAAGAAACCCTGGGAGCAAAGGGATGGAAGAACATGAGAGTGAGGCCCCTGAGACCAAGCAAACAGACTGTAGGCGCAGGAAAACAGATTATGAGGCCGGAGAGGGAGAACAGGGTCAGGTTGGGGAGGACCTCATATGCAATATAAGAACTTCAGATATTATGCTATAGCAATGGGGAGTCACTGGAGGACTTTAATCAAGGGAGATCTGACCTGATTTCAGAAAAGTCACTCTGGAAGTGTGGTAGACAGATGAGGGGCAGGGGAGTTCGAAAACTGGAAGATCAGAATAGAAGAGGACATAGCAGTAGTCCAGGAGAGCAGTAATAAGGACCAGGACCAGGGAAGCAGTTAATAAGGGCCGTTGCAGTGGGGATGGAGAGGAGTAGATACAGGAGTTGTTCAAGAAAAAGAAACCAATAGGATTTGATACAGAGGGAGTGTGAAAGCTAAGAGTGAGGGAGGAGTCTGGGGTAATCCCAGAGTTTAGGGCAAGGCCAACTGGGTGGATGGTAGTATAACTTTCTGTCATGTGAAGGGGAGAAAAAGGTTTGGGGAGGTAGAAAATAAATTCTATTAATATTTAAGATCCCTTAAACTGCCTGGGAAACATACTTTAAACATTCACTGGGCTAGAGAAATGAATGTGAGAAACCTCAGTGTGATGTTGGCAGGTGGACCATGACCACGCACAGGTCACAGGGAGATCCTGCAGAGGGGGAAGGCAGAATTCCAATGAACCAAATCTCCATTTCAGGTGTAGACCGAGAAGCAGGAGCCAGGAAAGGGGACAAGAGTCCCAACATTCTTATTCCAAGCAGTAGACAATGGAAAATGATTCCTAGCATGTGAGGAAAATCATACTCTCCCTCCTGGTACATTATATTCATTTTCTGGGCATTTTCATGGCATTTTGGAACACTTTCACCAGGCTGCTGAGTGATTCTGAGAATTTGCCTGACCCTCTTTTAGAGAACTTACTGCTTCCCTGGTCCTGGCCCAGCTCTCTGCATACACATTTAAATTGTCTATATGTTGCTTAGTTTTGAAATTATTGCTCATAACCTCATGGCTTGTCTTACTCCCCCCACTTTCACCCTGCAGTCTCAGAGGAGAACATTAAGGCGCAGGTATTAAATGATTTAGCAAGGATTACGTCACTAGTCAA
The DNA here is from genome assembly GCF_000951035.1 of Colobus angolensis palliatus. Taxonomy (NCBI): domain Eukaryota; kingdom Metazoa; phylum Chordata; class Mammalia; order Primates; family Cercopithecidae; genus Colobus; species Colobus angolensis. The sequence continues at coordinate 8,238,655 of NW_012119265.1, forward strand.
TAGCAGGGCAGGAACTTAAGCCCAGAATCATCAAGTTTCCCTTGCTACACTGAAGTTCTACCAGGACTTGAAAGAAAAATCATAGATCATTCTACACTAACTGGTATTTCCTGCACATTCCGGCCTTGATCCCTCATTTACCACTGTGCCAGGCACTGAGTAAGTGCTGAGGTTAAAGGGTGAAATTTAGGTCCTATCCTAAGGAAACTCCCAGGCTAGTGGGAAGCTGAACCGGTGGACAGTTAGAGGTCACTGTGATTTGTGCTGTAAAAGAGGTATTTTGGGTGCCACAAAGGGTAGAGAGGAGGTACTGAATTCCATCCTGAGGTTTATGGAGGGTTCTTAGGAAATACAATGTTTATACTGAAACCTAACCTTCCTAGCATGTGAACAGCCATAAAAACAAAGAAATTCAAATTAGTAAATGAGGATATATGTCAAATATTAGCAAAACTTAATATCATCTTGGATTTATATCCAATTGTCATGAAATTGAGAGGATGCTAGGGGAGAGAAAACCATTTAACAGAAGAAAGCATTACCTAATGGTGCCAACCATTCCAGAGGAAATCAAAGCTGGTGGTTATCAAACTCAAGAAAAAATATGGAGCATAATAATTTTAAGTGAATTAAGTAGCTACAGAAAGCAAGAGACAAGGTCTAGGGCAAATCTAAGACATCACAGACCATTTTTTTGTTTTGTTTCGTTTTTCTTTTTTTTCTTCCTATTTAAGGCAACTTCATTTCTTTTTGTTTCTTCTCATTGCTTCTCACAAATAAAGGACTGAGAAGGCTGTGGATTGCCACAACGTAAGTTCATTTTGGTAGTAGTGAATCCAATTGTATCATAGAGAGCAAGGTAAATATAGGAAGGTGTCCCAATATCATTAGTTCCATAAATATTTATTCACTGCATCTGCACCTTGTAACAGCAATAGATATGATCTTAGAAGTGGAGACGCCTGTCTTGGAAGGAGAGGAAGCCCCCCAAATTCTGATTCCATCACCCCTCTCCCTACAGTACTATCACTGGATACCACTCCAGAACATGGCACCTGCATGGAAGGCATGTTTATCAGTATGTAATAACATGTAATAATTATATCATAATCATAAAGAGTCCTTTTACTTCCACCATCTTGTTTAGTACCCCAACAACCATGTGGAACTGGCATCTTACCCCTATTTTGCAGATAAGGAAATGGAAGTGTCTGCACCAAAAGTGGGCCTAGGATCCAAATCCAGGTCTCCCTGATGCCAGGGCCCATGCTCCCCATCACTCAGTCAGCTCCCTTCTGCTTGTTCACTGAACAAAAAAAAACAGAACAACACCTCTTGGGCCATTTTCTTTGTTTTAAAATAACTTTATTGTAGAATTTAATACTGTTAGAGAAACAAAAATCTCCAAAGTGTCAGTCATTGACTGTTTATGTTCCACTTACTGTTCTGTTCCAGTTGTTGTTGCTGAATAGATCAACAACAATTGGAACAGAACAGTAAGTGGAACATAAACTTAAAATATGGTTTGCCTCGTTCTAATTAGGATATAATTTTCAGTGTCTGTCATTTCTACTCAATGTTACTCCAAAACCCAGCCCTGTGTTCTGACATGGTTCACACCACTTGTCATTTTAATGGCATAAAATATTCCATTCTGGCCAATACTTTTTCCTTCCAAGTAATCATGAATAGTTTCCATGTACCCTTTTTCCCATATTCCCATTATTATTTGCCATTGCGATGTTTACAAATGATAAGAAATCCCAAAGTAACTACAACTTAAAATTTACTTTTCTTGTATATTGAATTCCCTGGGTATTTGATTTGATTAAAATTACAAAATTGCAAAAAATTAAAGTGAATAAGTTAGACAAGAATTACTTCAAAAATATATTACAGACAGCTTTTGAAATATTTCTGGAACAAAAGATAAACATTTCATGAAGATATGATCCTACGATCTGTATGGCTGTGTGTCCCCAACGTTCATATGTTGAAATCCTAATTCCCAAGCAGATGGTATTAGGAGGTAGGGCCTTTGGAAGGTGATGAGATCATGATAAAGGCAGCTTCATGAATGGGATTAGTGCCCTTTTAAAGAGACCACTGAGAGCTAGCTAGTCCCTTCTACAATGTGAGGATGCAGTGAGAAGGCACCATCTATGAATCAGGAAATGGGTCCTCACCAGACACCAAATCTGCCTTGATCTTGACCTTCCCAGCCTCTGGATCTGCAAGAAATACATTTCTGCTGTTTATAAGCTATCTAATTTATGGTATTTAGCTACAGAAGCCCAGATTAAGACATGATAGAAGAGTACACAGACTCACAGTAAAGTGGGTCATGAAGGCATTGTTACTGAAAGATCGTCAACCAGCAACATTATCTAACAAAATCTGTTGGAGGAGAAAACAGATTCATGTTTTAATCCTTGGTTTCGAACTTTTCTTTCACAATGAAAAGTACCTGGGAGTAAGAATTAAAGCCGAAAAGTTTAAATAACTTTCTGCCAATTTAGATAGTGCACTTTTCCCCTGGGTTGACAATGCCAAAAACATTTTAAAGCACCAATAAAACTTCACTGCACACAGCTGCAAGAATGGAAAGAAGTTAAGTCAGCTTTTTATCCCACATCTCTTACCTAATTAATTATTAAGAGCCAATAAAGAGCCAAAATGTAACTAAATGGATAGGGTAGAATAATGCTTCATAATGATTTTCTAAGAGGCTATAATGTTTTGTTTTTATAATCTAGGACCTGATTTATAGCTGCCCTATTGCTGCAAGAAAAGTAATGTACTTCACCAACATATTTTTCAGGTAGCTGCTATACGATGTTACTGAATAGCAGCAGTTATGTGTTGGTGCAGTTTCTCTCTCTCTCTTTTTTTTTGAGAATGATTATTTAAAGTTCTGCCGGAGGGCATTCAAGATGAAAGTCTACTATGCAGTCTATGTTGAGTGATCATTCTGAGGAGGCTGCAGGGGCCCTGACTATGTTGACTCCCTACACTGTGCTAATAAGCACTTAGCACATTTTGCAGATATCATCCCACTTACTCCCCACAACAACCTCAGAAGAAAAGTTCAATCAATCTGATTTTACAAACAAAGAAAGCAAGACAGAAAAAAGGTTAAGAAAGCTGTCCAAGAACACTCAGTTAGTGGCTAAGTTTCTAATCAAATCTATTTCTTGATCCCTATGTTGAGATATACTCCTATATGCCTATATATATGGGTTTTTGGTCAGTTCATCACAAATATCTCCCAGTTTCCATTGTTATGTGCAATAAAATGGAAAAATATATAAGCACCAAAATTTTGGGTGGGGTGGGGAGTAGAGAGGGAAGCAAGAAAAGTGTCCTGGTAGGGTTATAACCTATAAGAGAAGCAGTTGGAGTGGGGTTTAGATTACATTCCTCAAGAGGCTGGGTGCTGAATTTTGGAAGGGGTGGAGGACAAAATAGCTGGGAAAGCAGAAATGTGGGAGACAGAGTAGGTGAGGTGGCCAAAGTTGTGTGACATGGGATTTGATTCCTCCACCACAGGCCCTCTGATTTTCAGCAAAGAGATTACATTCACAAAGTGCTCTGGATGTTGGTATTTCTTGTTGAGAGCAGTGATGGAGCAGCCTCTGGACTCAGAAATCAAAGATGCAATGGAAATAGTGAGAGCATGCCTTCTACTTTTCCCTAGAATAAGGGAGAAGGGAGTGGGACCAGTGATACCTGAATAGTACAAGGGTATCAGACACCAAGGGTTCCTTTCTTTGAGGATAACACAAGGTAAAACAAAAACAATGAAGGGATGTTTTTCTCAACAGCTAGCAAAATGCACGATAGACCTCTAGCAATTAAAAGTATAGTATAAACAAAAAAATTGGTAATAGAATTTTATAACCTTATAATTTTCTAGTCTGGGGGCAAAAAAAAAAAGGAACTGGTGGTTTAAATGCACATACTTCTGGTTTCCAGACAGGGGCGTGGATCCTTACAAATACTTATTGGCTGTTTGTCATTTCTTCCTCTGTAGATTGACTCTTCATATCCTTTGCAAAGTTGCTATTAGGTCATTTGTCTTTTTTTACATTACTGTCTTGGAACTCATTATATATTTTTATTGTTAATCTTGTCTTTATGTTTTAAAAATCTTCCTATCACTTTTTTCAGCTTTAATTACTGTATCTATGGCTGCACAAAAGTTTTAGTTTGTGGTCAAATCTACAGATTTTTGCTGTTTGTCTTTTGGGTTTGGGTACTGTGGGGAAAAGATTACTTTAATACTGTTGACAAATACTTTGGGAATACGTTTTGGTATAGCCTTTTGGGAGGGAAATTCAGCAGTATTTCTTTTTCAGACTGAAAATTCACTTTGTGAAATATGTTATTCTCTCTTTATTTGAATATTTTTGTAAAAGAAAACTATTTACCATGTGCAAATTCATATTTTCTGTTGCAGTTAAGTATAATAACTCTTGGTAGCTGAGGAGTATGTAATTAGTGATACTTTTGCTTCTGTAATTACCAGGGCATCTATTATAGGGAAGACAGGATGAAAAATAGGGGTGGAAGCAGGTAAACTTTTTGAATTTGTCAAGCTATGTAGTTTCACTTTTTGAATTGATACCTTTTAATAACATAAAGGCTTCCTGAGCTTCTTGATAGCTTTGTATCTATCTAAATTGATCTATCTGTTTGTCACATTTTATTTCCAATTTAACTTCTTTTCATAGATCCTGCAACAATGTAGAGATGATACAGAGCTTACCTCACTGGATACATCCCACAGTAGTTGCTTCAAATGGAGAGAGGTCTCTGTCTTACAACTGTAAATATCCCGGCTTGTGTTCCAAAAGGCTGGGTTTTAACTACTCCTAATGCTGCAGGTATTACTTTGGACACCTTTTCCATTCACAAAATAATGTGTCTTCCAATCACTTATGCTAATCTAATTCATGAAACTCATCAGTGCTCAAGCTGTTTCATCTGACTTCTTCCTGCGTCATTTATTTTTATTTTTCTCCTCTTAAAAAAGTGATATTTTGCATTATATGAGTTAATTTGAGTGCCTAATAATGTAAATACATTACTAAAACCCATAAGAAAAATTACAACAAAAATAAAACTTCCCAGATCTGAATGCCAAGGTAAATTTTGTCATCTGGTACTTTGTCTCTACCTAAATACATTTGTTTCTTTCCCATCTGTTTGGAAACTTATTTAAGCAAATTAACATATCTCCCAGAATTAATCTGGCTTGCATATCAAATGGCAAATATTTTTGCTTGAAGAAATCATACTTTATTATTTAGTATCCACCACACCCTCTATGCCATAACTATTGTTATCTGCATTAAACAGATTTTTAAAACTGCCACAGAAAAAGGTAAAACAACTTGCTTAAAGTCATGTGGTTCTTAAGCAATGGAGCTGGAATTATATTCCCCCAGAGGCTGGGTGAATGAGCTTGCCTCACTCCACACCCCTGCCCTTTCCACCCTTCCATTCACCCATGAAGATTAATATCATGTTATTATTTGACTCTGACTCCAGGATTAGAGTCCTCACTGTTCTCTCTTGAGAGAGAGTTAATCTCAGCAAGGCTTTAAAGGTTGAAACCCCAACAGTCACAAGACAATGGAGCCATCCATAAAAGCAGTTCCTTCTTCTTTCCAAGTCTTCTCTGTGCTTTCTCATTTTGGCCCCAAGGCACCTAAATTCTCTCCTCTAATCAGAAAACAGGAGGGTATAGAAAGAAGCCACTTAGAGGTAGAAGAGCCCATCGACAGCTCATAGAAGTCAATGTCCCAGTGAGGACCACAGGCAGCATAGAGTAGAAAAAGGGAAAAGCACCTTGCTAGACATTACCAAACCAACAAGATGGTCCGGTTGCAAACAGAAGTCCATGGAAACAGCAGAGGTTTTGCAGTCAGATAGGCCTAGGTTTGAATTCAAGTGACACTGTTTACTATTATGTGACTTTGGGGACAACTTTTAGAGCCTTAATTCACCTGTGAAATGGAGTGACTGGAACCACTACACAGCACTCAGTAAGTGGCAGTGACCACTAGAAATACCAGTAGCAGCAGAAGTGCAGGCCTGAGCTCCTCTACCTTTCTTTTATGTAAAGAAATAGATGATACTGAATGTAAAGTACCTGCAACAATGCATGGCTCATGGACACCCAATAAGTGTTAGTATTATTATTGCTATTACTAATGGAGAAGATTACAACTGGTCTTGGCAAGACCCTTTTCAGATTTTTCATTTTGAAAAAGGGCAGAAAGAGTTTTGAGAGAGAGTAAAAGTATAGGATAAAGAGGGAGAATGGGAAAGAAGGAAAAAGGCAGAGGCAAAAATGTATAACCTATGGAAAAGTTACCATTAATTTCTGTTCAAAGAATCTGATGAATATGCAGGCTAATAATTATGTCATCATTGGCATAAACTTCTGGCCAATGATTTCACCTTTGCTGTCTGAGCAACACACCATTGTGAGAGAAAAAAATACTGGCTTGCCTGGGACTGTGTTTAGCTGTAAGAGTCACCGTGTCAGAACTTAGTGACTGAACAGAATGAGTAACACCAAAAATACACCTTTGAAGTACCAAAAGTAGTCCCAATGATTATAAAATTGAGCAATCAGAAATTATTTGAGAAAAGCAATCAAGGGACAGAAAAGTACTTAAGGAACTTCTGGTATACAGGTATTACTGAAGAGAAATAAACATTAAGTTCAGATGGTCTTCAGCTTATAAAACAGGAGCTTCATTTCCCAAAGTCTATTTTGAGTCACTGTTTTGAACCTGAAACACATCACCCCATCAAGAAAATAATGTTATGAATGATGATTTGCACTGGCCCAGGAAGCTCTCTGTGACTCACTGTGGAGCTGAGCCCCACTAGGGGAGCTACGGTGGTGGTGTAACAGCTGTCAAAAGCTCTTCTGCTGCGGCAGGGGCTCACTAGGGCTTGAATCCTTGACCTGCTTCTTACTAGATGTAGAGTCCTGTGCAAGCAACCACAGCTCTATAATCTTCAGTCTACTCTCTTGTCAAATGGCTGTGAAAATAGTACCAGTCTCATATGTCCGTGTGAGGAATAACAGAGACCACAGACATGAAGTGCTTCACACAACGTTCTCTCCTCCCTCTTCGTCAGCACTTGGTGAGCATTTACTAGATGTCAGTGATGCTAGTATTAGCAGCAGAAGTGCAGGCCTGGATCTCTGTCTTCCTTCTATGCAGCTTTTACTTGCCAGTGTGAAGTCAGAACTAAAGAAATGGCCATGAATGTGGTAAAATTGTATTCACCTCATAGGGAGAAAATAGTGGGGACCTTGTGTAAAAGTGGCCCGAATTACAATGCTGGGAGGTGGGGAAGAGGCTGGTGGCAGGGCTGTTTTGTCTGGGGTCTCATGTAGACTGGGTGATTTGTGTAACACTTCTACATGCACAAAGTTAAAAATTCAAACAGGACAAAAGGCATAAGACGGAAAGAAAAACGGTTCCCCTCCCTTCCGACTACCCATTGTTCATTCTTGTGTATCCTTCAGTGAATTATTTTATGCATACATTAGCCTAAATCGATTTCTATACCTTTTTCTTTCCCTATACCTGTGTTTAAACCTCTTACACTTTATTGATAAAGGATTGCACTAGATGGGATCTTTCTTACCCTTTTCCCCAATAAATACATCTTTGAGCTCTTCACATGTGCAATTATTGATCTGTCTCATTCTCTGTAATGATTCACAGGTATTTCATTGTATGAATGTATTTTGATTTTTTAACCGGACTCCCGTCAGTGGACATTTAACTTTTTTCCTGGAATTTTGTAACAATGCTCTAATAAATGTCCTTGTAGACATAAATTGATGTATTTTGCAAGTTTATCAAGAGGGCAAATTTCTAGCAATGGGGCTGCTGAACTGAATGGTATGTTGGGTTTTTTTTTCTTTTGAGAATTCCTGCCAAATTTTCTTTTAGAAAAAGAATGCAGTGATTTGCACTTCTACCAACAGCATGAGAGTTCCTGCTTCCGTTTACCTTGGCCAACACTGAGAATCAGCAACCACTGAAAATGTTGCCATCAGACATGCAAAAAGCAGCATCTTATTGTTTTGGCATTCCTTTGATTATGAATGAGATAATTATAATATTTGTTTTTCATGTTAGTTTGGCATTTGTATTTATTTTTCTATGAAGTTCCTGTTCATATTTTTTGTTTAGTTCTCAATTTTGAAGGGATTTGTTCTTTCTGTCAGTCAGTTAAATACATTGGTAATTTATCAGATTGTTTTTAATACTAATTTGAAATGCTTCATTTTTAAATACCCAATGTTTACATGAATTTGGCATTCACAAGAATGTAAGAATGTTTATTCTTTCAATTGATCTATTTCTTTCTCAGCTCTAAGCCGTCTGGGTTACTATAGCTTCCTAATTTATTTTCATGCCTTGATAGGTTATCATTCTACTCTCCCTGTAATCCTCTGGCAATTTATATGGGTTTATTTTTCCAGATGAACTTGTCAAGTTCCAATAAGGATGCATTGATTTATATTTATTTTAGAGGTCAATTTAGGAAAAATTAACATTTTTATTTTATAATTTTCCTATTCAAGAATAAGGCACAAATTTATGTAAGTCTACTTTTATGTCATTTGGCAGATTTTTAATTTTTCAAAAACCTTTTGTATATTATGTAATATTGTTAATTTTTCCCTACATATTTTAATCATTTGATTATCATTAAAAGTATGCTCTTCCTTCATATTTTCTATTATTTATTTCTTTAAACTTAATTATGTAACCATTCATCTTACCATGTTCTTTCAACATTTTGATTTTTTTTTAGTTTGATTCTCTCAAGTTTTCTTGATATACAATATTTTACATCCTCCTTTCTTTGTTTCTTTCTCTGGTCTAAGTACATTTGCCAACAGGAAAGTGCTAAGTAATAAAAATAGATGGCATTTGTTCATGATTCTAATGGGAGAACATTTAATGTTGTATGATTTACGTTTATTTTTTAACATTAGTCCATCATCCATTCACTGAATTCTATCAAGTGCCTCTTTGGCATCTATTAAAATGATTAGGTGTTTTTATCCTTTAAAATAATTGACAAGGGAAAACAAAATTAATTATAATGACTAATCTGTAAACTTTCATGCAAATGAGCTTGAAAGCCTCATTGAAATGGATGCTTTTCTAGGAACTATATGCTTCAAAATTTTGCACGTTTGAAAATATTCTGTCCTCTTTAGACATCAACAATTTGGCTGGGTATAACAACATGCTTGGGACCAAGAAAATTTATAAATCCTGCAATTCATAACTTCTACATCTAATGTTTACCTTAGAGGAACATTTATATTTGTGCACGAGGAGACACCTAGGATGTACATTGCAGTTTTATTTGTCAAACTAACAAAACTAGAAACAATCTAAATATCTACACATAATGTAATAAAATATGTGTTAAAAAGAATAAAGAACATTGATAGGTATCAAGAAAGACAAATCTAAAAATTTGTCAGGAAATAAAGAAAGTTGCAAAATTATGCATACAGCACAATACATTAAAAATACACAAAATTTTACATGGATTTATAGGTAATTTCATATGAAAGTATAAAAATGAAAATGGAATTATATACAAACTAAACTTAGAGTCTAGTTGTGCAACTTGGGAGATTTTTAACTAATCTGTAATTTTGTAACTTTTTAAGTGGTAACAATCTACTCATTCATTATGTATGCCACACACACACACAAACACTCACACACACCCCTAGGAAAAAAGTAGTGGGAAATGTGGCAACACATTGATAGTAGTAGTCATTTCTGAATGGTAGCAACAGAGGTTTGTGTTCCTTTTTTTATGTTTAAATTGAAAACTAATAATAATATGAAATTCTTGTGCCACTTTTTATTCATAATTTTTCTCCACTTTGTCTTATTGTCTTTTGGCTCTGATTGCTGCCTTGGAAAATTCTGATAGAAGCCTGATTTTTCCTGTTCTAGGGGATTTGGCTTTGTGTGTGAAAGATGCCTGAAGAATTCATTCTCTGGCTTCAAAGCTTAACCAGAGAATATATGTCTTGGCATTGAAGTTTCTGTATCAAATTTTCCTAGCACGAACTTTACTCTTTTGATGTGTAAAATCAGTTACTTCAAGATTTTTTTGTAATTTCTTTTTTTTAATGTTTTTATTTTTATTATACTTTAAGTTCTAGGGTACAGGTGCACAATATGCAGGTTTGTTACATATGTATACTTGTGCCATGTTGGTGTGCTGCACCCATCAACTCGTCATTTACATCAGGTATAACTCCCAATGCCATCCCTTCCACCTCCCCCCTCCCCATAATAGGCCCCGGTGTGTGATGTTCCCCTTCCAGTAATTTCTTTTTAATATTTTTTCTTTTTCATTTGTTCTATTTCCTATCCCAGATATACTGATTTTTCTTTGGCTGTATCATCTTTGAGTTTCGTACCTATTACCTTCTTATGTTTAACTCAGTATCTTTTATGTTCACTGGTTATTTGAAGCCTTTCTTCTAAGTCATTTCAGGTTTTCTTCATGCCTATCTTCTCCTATCTGTTTCTAATTATCTATCACTTTGGTAACAATATCATTTTGGCCCTCAATTCATATCTTTAGCTCTGGCATTTCCCTTTTTTATCTCATTCGATAGCCTTATCATTTTGTCTTTATTTTCCTTTTTTCATGTTCTTTTAAATTTCTTTATAGCAAAAAGCAATCATTGAGGTAAGATACTTCCATTTCCACAGGTCATTTTCTTCCAAAATAAATTCATCTCTCCTTAGTATTCTGTTCTCCTCTCTTTTGTTTTCCTTCTTGCTCCTTTACTCTTTATCCTAGTTTCCATGTTTTCTTTTCCTTGCTCATGGTTAACCTGAACAGTTCTGTCAAGACAATATAATTGTTCCCCAGCTCTCCTCCATATTATCTGACACCTCTTCATCTTCTTGTATGTTCAGTCTGAGAGTTGAGAATTTCAGGTTCCCTCCAGGGGCAAGTATAGCTGGCACTATAGGCAGCTATGGGTGGCAGAGACCTGCACGCTGCTCTCCTTTCTGTGCTACACCTGGGTGCACATTGTCTCATTCCCCTTATGACAAGGGGTGTTAGTCTCATTATCCCAATTTGGGGCAAAGCCAAGGAAACTTCATTCAGAAAGACTAAAGTGCCTATTCCCTCTGTTTCACCTTCCTCTAGCCAGCAGTGGATCCCACTCTCCTCCTCACAGACAGAGGCCAAAGATGTGCATTCTGCCACATTAACATCCTACTATGGACTAACAACTGAACCCTCCATGTACCTCTTCCTGTAGGCTCTTACCTCCATCATTTACTTTACTGTATCCTTTGTCCTCCACTCAGCTAAATCACCAATTAGTGTTGAGCATAATTTGCTCTGGGTAATTATAGTCATGCCTTATTCCCTCTCAGCTTTCTTTCCACCTGGTCAGTTTTATAAAGGTTAGCCTGGATGTTTTTTTGTCCTCTGATTAGACACTGAGGGCATAGGGGGAGCTTTCCAAATCTTTCCCTAGGGCTGCCTGATACGCAACAGATTGCTTCTCTCTAAATTGAGGAGGAATGGGAGACTTCTTAGGATTTTGTCTACTCACATTCTCTTGCCCCCTCCCCTACCTCAGGGGAGCAGAAAATAAGGGATTGGAATTAGGAGTCATGGAGGTTCCTGGAGTCTTATACTTCTTTCTCTGGCTGCTACATAGCATGGAGCTGTACTGCTGCCATTATTTGATGGCTGCCAGCATACTTTTTAAAGGGTTTTAAATTTATTCTGTCTTTGAGCATGTCGTTGGGTTTTGGGAGAGGGAAATTTTGTGATTTGGCTTCACTTCATCATCTTATCCTAGAAGTGGATTTCAGTTAAGGACTGTCCTCCCAGAAGCAGCTCTAAGTAAGTTTTTCTCTTCAATAGTGAAAACATCAGAGTATCAATACAATCTGAGAGAAAAGAGAAAAGACTTCACACACACACACACACGTTCTGACATAACAAGTCGACTAACATGCATGGATGTGTGTGCATGCTTGTGTAAGTAAATGGGAAAGCCAAATAGAAAATTGGCCACATTCAACTGGGTATGCTTTAATTGTTTATTTTTAAAAATGCCAAGATAACATCTGCCTTAGTATCATCAGGGATTTACAGGAGGACCAACATCAACAATACTCTCAATGGCTCAATTGTGAAAAAGGAGTCAAAATCGTCCATTTCATGCTTTTGGTATTGACTGTCATTTCAATTTCATTAGAAATGCCAAGGTCTACGTACTTTAACCCAGTCACACTTAATGGTAAATATTATCACCTTGACAACAAAAGCACATTGTAAAACAGGATGCTTCAGAAAATACTAGCAGGAAACAAAAAATAGTCAATAATTCTTTCCAGATTTCCTAGGAGTTCTAGCAAATATTTTTCTTAGTGAAGGGAATTATTAAAAAGCAATTTTGTGTGTGTGCCCCTCAGAATGAACAGAAAAGCTTCTATTTCACTGTGTCATGCTGAGTTGAAATGATCTGTATTACTTCACGTGCCAATAGCAAAGTAACACAGCAATGAAAATTTCCCTGAAATCATGTGACAAACTTAGCCTGATATTTTTTAAAGGCTCTAAAAACATTGTTTTGAGCAATTAATACGCTTGGGTCCCAAGGTCAAACCATAACAGCCTTATGAACAAATTACTGAAACTAGCAAAATCTGAAGAACATACATCATATTCTACAGAGAAACAGAGACCTGGCATTCACATAGCTGCCTTTACTAATTAACATCCAGTACACATTTTGAACTCAATATGTAGCATTTTACTTTGTTCTAGACAAAACTAACACTTTTTTCTAGAAACTGATTACCCAGTGATATTCATCCTGCTGAGGGACAGAAGCAGAGTTCTATCCTAGGCACAGGCAGGTGACCCAGGACATGTGACTATGGTCTCCACCTTTACTTTTAGCTGTCCTTAGAATAAAAGGTGGGGATGAATTCTATATGCAACCTCTTTTCTTAAGTACAGAAGCATCAGACTCCATTCCAAAGTAGAATCAAAACAAGAGCAATGGCAACAAAAATATCCAATTTGTAATCTTAGAAATCTAGTAAAAAACTAATTACTGTGTGAAAGTATGTGCATGTGTGTGTTTCATTCCCTATGCCAGGGTCTTTTATCATAGAATGCATAAAAATTCTATTACCTTGTCAATTACAGGCGCGCACACACACACATACCACACGCACACACACACACACATGCACACACACACAGTGATGAGAACAAAAAGCTAACCAGATACACATTCCTATTTCTTTACTCCTTTAGACTCTTTTAAGAGCTGTTATACTAATATACACTCGCTATTGTCCTACTATCAAAAATCATATTCAGCAAAGCCTCAGCCCAAATCCCCAACTCATATATACAAAATTCCGACCTTGACTTTCAAACACTGTCAGTAGTAGCTCCATCCAACCCTAAGCACATTGCCCCCATGCAACAGTGCATGTACTACACTCCTGTAACACATAAGGCCCCATGCTCTTTCCTTAGATCTTATCTTCAGTAGTGAACATTGTCTAGATGCCTCCCAGCACCCATTACACTCCTCTCCCACTGAGTATCAGCCATGAATCTTGAGTTAGACTGACCCTTCTTCTAGTCCCAGCGATGCTGACAGGCTTAAGTTGATCAGAATGGTACCATCTCCTTTACCAAAATTACTAATAGCCCAAAGATAAGTCAGTAAGTTTATGGTATTATCTTGGCCATAATGATTAATTCAGGTACAGACATATGACTTAAAATTGTTCCAACTGAAATTAAACCCTCTTTACTCACTGGTTGAAGAACAAGAAGTTTTCTGTCCCCTTGGGTGTTAACAGAAACACGTATAACCCAAGTATATTGTTAACTTACAGAGGAAGGCAGATGGAAGGAATTATAGACAAAAAGCATCACAAACTTGAAAATACTGAAGCCACTGGATCTCCAAAGCCTGTCTACGTCTAGAATTTTCAGTTTCATCAGCCAATAGATGTCTTTTTTGTTTTGAACATTCTGAATTGAGTTTCTGTTAGGTGCAACACAAAGCACTTGACTGAAACATCTTCCTCCTGCTTCCCAACTATATTAGAATAAAGTTTTAGTTACTGTAATAAAGATCTGTGTCTGCTCCATGGTGTTGAGAGCAAGGTTCTTTCCATCTTGATGCCCTGTCACACCCAGGATGTGTTGTCATCTGTATGGTTGAAGGTGGTTCATCACCAAACCCTTGTTCTTGGTTAAAGGATGAGAGAAAGGAAAAACAGAAAGGAAAGGACATACCCTTTTCTTTTAAGGGAACAATTCAGAAGTAGCATACATCACTTGTAGTCATATTCTATTGACCAGAGTATGGTTATATGGCCATATTTAGCTAAATGTGAGTCTGAGATATGTTGCTTTTATCTAGGTATCCAAATGTCTAGCAAAAAAGTTTTTCCACTACAGGAGAAGGAAAGAATAGATACTGGAGGAAACCTAGCAGCTTATGTACCTTGAGCTTTATGCAGATTGTTTGATTTGGGTGCAATAATCTATCTTCCATGATCTACCAAGTCATTTCCATGTGTTCTTCTAAACCTATTTAATATCCACCCCAATTTAGCAGAATCCCATCTGCTGAGTTCTACATGAAAATAATTCCATATTGTGTGTATGTTTGTGTGCACACCAGCTGAAGTTCAAACTCTGGCTAATTTCAATATTCTGTGACTCATTTTAATCTTTGATAGGACAAAACTGGAATTTGTCCAAACTGTTTTCACTTGATGACATTAAAGATTAAAAAAAAATAGTAGCATAACAAGTATAAACAATCATTTTTTAAGACCAGCTAATGAGGAGATACTTTGGTTTTTTAACAATTTCAAAATAACTAGATTAATGTTAAATACTAATGTGGGCAATGGCAACACTAGCCAGAATTCTGAACTTTTTTAATACATAAAGTCTATCTGGGCCGGGTGCAGTGGCTCACGCCTGTAATCCTAACACTGCAGGAGGCCAAGGCAGGAGGATCACTTGAGCCCAGAAGTTCGAGACCAGCCTGGGCAACATAGTGAGAACCCATCTCTATTTATAAAAGTAAAAATAAAAAATTAAAAATCAAAATATCTATCTGTATTATCTGTTAGTGTTCATCTACATATTTATTGTGAACAAGTTCCCAGTACCAAGGAAGTTTCACTTACCTATAGAGTTTTAAAACTAACATCTCATTAAGATGTCCATTAAAAGATAAGGGGCAAACCTTGACATTGATATTTGGTACATATGTAGCACATTCGTATCTAGACTGACAGATTTAGATGTATATACATGTAATTGTTGCTGACTAATGTCACAGAAGATGAATTTTAGACATTTTCTCATCTCGATGCCCCAGTAAAACCTCTCCTCAGGAAAGTAATATGTTTTGGGGATGAGGAAATGGCCAGAATTGGGCTTTATATTAAATATGATAATTGGAATAATCTACATTATCCAAAAATTACGCATTAATCACCAACTATGTCCTAAGTACCATGAGAGGTACTAGGGCAGATAAAAAAGAATGAGATAAAGTCTCTGCCCCGACGATACACAATCACATGTCCCATAAAGACGTTTTGGTCAACTATGAACCAAATATACAGCAGTGGTCCCATAAGATTATAATACTATGTTTTTAACTATACCATTTCCATATTTAGATACACAAATACGTATCAGTATTTTATGACTGCCTACAGTATTCAATATAGTAACATGCTATACAGGTTTGTGGCCTAGGAGCAATAGGCTATGTCATATAGCCTAGGTATGTAGCAAACTATACCATCCAGGTTTGGGTAAGTATACTCTATGATGTTCACATGATGACAAAATTGCCTAATGACCAATTTCTCAGAACATAGCCCCATACTTAATGCATGACCGCATTTAGTCTTGTGTTATAAGCTATGAATCAATATAGCACTGTTCATATCATTTTTTGTTGTTATTTAAAACCTTCAGTGACTCCACTGCCTGCAGGAAAATACTCCCACTTCTTTGCAAGAATATAGGACTTTAATAATATATTGGCTCTTATTTACTTACACTTTACTGTAACACTCTATACCCTTTTACATCAATATTTGTAGTTGCATGAACATTCTATGCTGTCTCGCATCTTCGTAGCTTTGCATAAACTCCCACCTCACTCTGGAATTATTCATCTCCTCCTGGTCTAATGAACTCATTCTTCAAAATTCAACTCAGATTTCACCTCTACTGTGAAGACAGTTTACCCCAACCTCTGTGAACAGTAGAGGTACTCCTTCTAATTTTCTCCAAAGAAATTATTCTCTGGTTGCGTTCATCATGTTATTTCCACCTGTTAATTTACTGATCTCTTTCACCAACTAGACTGTGGGTCCCTGAAGGCAGTGATTTTATCCTGTCTATCTTCATATCCACAGTGCCTAAAATAGTGCCTCACGCAAAGCAGGGGTTCAATAAAAGTGTGTTGAGTTAATCAATAAAAGATCAGGTATGTTAAGGTTATATATGAACTCAATGAAAATTATTATAATCTATGAATAACTTATTCAAATTCCAAATGGATCACTTGAATTTTCAGAACTTTTCCTTCCATCATTGTTGGAATTAATATAAGCTCTTTGCTTCCACAGATGATTCCTTTGGAAGATTTATTATTTATTTTCTATGAAGCAGTTTGAGCTTCTTATTCTATGTAACAAACCATTGCTAAATGCAAAACAAATCTTCATCATCACCACTGTACACCATTTTTGAGAAACTTCTATAAGCACAGAGAGTATGGGATAATAACATGGGAAAAATTCCCTTGTCCAACAGCGATCTTGGTTTCCCTAATTCCAGTGGGTTACATGTACTGTAAATGCAACCTATGCCATTTAAAAATCAGCTTTGAAAAGAGTCAAAGTGGGGAACCAGTGGATTCTGATTCAGAAAAGGCACTGCAATGTCTAGCAGTCTTCTATTCTGCTATAGAGAGAGCTTTCTCTTTAGTTATTCAAAAGTCCATTGAGCAATCAGAAACCAGAACCTACTATTTAGTAAAAAGAATACTCCAGGGATGCTTCTCAGCATAGTCAAAGAGGTGGCTACCTACATGGCAGGACATTGGCGATATACCAAAACATCTGAATGCTACTAAATATCTGCCCTTGTGACCGGACTCAGGTTCTGAAAGTCCCATTATTGGAATTACTTCTTTGGTTTAAAGCATTATATTTACTCGTTCCTTATAAAGAAGTAGAGGTACCAGAGTCATATTAAAGATAAAATTCTGCTGGTTTCATTATTTTTGGCTAGTGTCATCCTTGTTAACACTATCGAGGAACAGTGTTTATAGTATTTGAAAGGCTAAAATCCAACTTTCTTCATAGCATAAGAAATGTTGACCCAGTGATGTCAACATTTTAAAAGCCTTTTAGTCAAACAGAAGTTTAGTTAGCAATACTGACATTGGTCCTTTATAATATCACTTGAGGGACTTAATGGATTTTGTTTTGTGATTTTAGCGGATATAGATTCATAAAAAAGTTATCCATTTTCACAGAAAGAGCAGAGTCATGATTCTTAGCGTCCTCTTATCCTAGGCAAATGGATATAACACTCCTTATTCCAGAGATAGACTGTACTATGTTTTTCAAGCAATTGATGTGTCTGAATTTTTCTAAAAATGTGTTAATTCACTTATCTCCAATGAGGTCAAGCGAATTATCACTTGGCTACACAAACAAGTACAGTATTATTCTAAGATTTGGAGGTATATGCCTCAGAGTTCAAATGTAGCTCACTACTGACTAACTGCATGAATTTGGGCAAGTTACATCAGTTTGTAACTTAATACAAGTTATATCAACTTGTATATTAATTTCCTATTGCTACTGTAACGGTAACAAATTATCACAAATTTAGTGGCTTAAACGACACCAATTTATTACCTTACAGTTATGGAATTCAAAAGTCCTAAAATCAAGGGGTTAGCAGCATGGGTTCTTTAGGAGGCTCTAAGAGAAAAGGTAGCTGCCTACATTCCTTGGCTTGTACCCCATTCTCCATCTTCAAAGTCAGCATCATAACATCTCCCAATCTCTCTCTCTCTCTTTCTGATTGGGATCTTTGCTTCCCTGGTCACATCCTCTTCCCTGACTCTGATCTTCCTGCCTCCCTCATCTAAGGACTCTTGTGATTACACTGGGCCTACCTGGATAATCTCGACATTTTAATATTCTTAGCTTAACCACTTCTGCAAAATCTCTTTTGCCATACAATGTAACATATTCACAGGTTTCAGGGATTAGGATATGGATGTCATTTGGTGACAGCAGGGATGGGGGTGGGGAGACATTATTCTGTTTACCACAGTGTTGAAGTTAATAAATTTACAGATAAAAATTTATTTCAAATATTGGTGACTTAAAAAGTGACTCAAACAATTAAAATGATATAGGATTCTTAGTACCCCCATAACAGTGAGTGATTTGCTAAGGTCTCTTGAAAAACTATTGCCAGATTTTTCAAGCAATTGTGTCTGAATTTTTCTAATAATGTATTAATTCATTTCTCTCCAGTTAGGTCAAGTAAATTATGACTTGGTTGCACAAACAAGTGTAGTATTATTTTAAACATGTGATTTGCTTCATGCAAGTTAGGGTATTACCTCATGATTTGAGATGAAAGAAAAGGATTTACAAATCTTTAAAAGGACATTCAGAAAAGAGGCCAAGGGATAGTACACTTAGTCTGAATAAAAACAAAATACCTTGTAGAATGAGAACAAACAGGCAAGCCATACTCATCAAATTCCACTCATCATCATAACCATGTAGGAGGGAATTCTGCTTCTTAAGAAGTAGAAAACTTCCGGAGAACATCACTCTCCTTTTAACACTGAGACAAATGTGGATAATCTACAAAATCGTCAATTTTCTT
The DNA here is from genome assembly GCF_000951035.1 of Colobus angolensis palliatus. Classification (NCBI taxonomy): domain Eukaryota; kingdom Metazoa; phylum Chordata; class Mammalia; order Primates; family Cercopithecidae; genus Colobus; species Colobus angolensis. The sequence goes on from NW_012119265.1 coordinate 8,257,711, forward strand.
AGGGCCATCAGAGAATTGAGGTAATAAGGCAACCAAGAGAACTGAATTTCAAAGTCAAAGTCCTCCCTGGAGAGATGGGACACATGAACTCTTTCACCTTGATAAAGCATGGAAGAGACAGCCACCATAATAGAATAAATCAAATTTAAATGTGGGCTAATGCACAATTTTAGAATAACTGGGTACCCCAGACACATGGGGAGTTCACATTCTTCTCCATGGACTCCCACTGGGTGCTCACAAGAAATATTTGGAAAAGGGCAGGAGAGCAGAGAGTGTCCCTTGGTGGCACAGGCATTCAGGTCGTGACCAGCTGCCCTTGAGGCAAACATAAAATACCACCCACTGGCCGGGCGCAGTGGCTCACGCCTGTAATCCCAGCACTTTGGGAGGCCGAGGCAGGCGAATCACAAGGTCAGGAGATCGAGACCATCCTGGCTAACATGGTGAAACCCCGTCTCTGCTAAAAATACAAAAAATTAGCCGGGCGTGGTGGCGGGCGCCTGTAGTCCCAGCTACTCAGGAGGCTGAGACAGGAGAATGCCGTGAACCTGGGAGGTGGAGCTTGCAGTGAGCCGAGATCGCGCCACTGCACTCCAGCCTGGGCAAGGAGCAAGACTCTATCTCAAAAAAAAAAAAAAAAAAAAAAACCACCCACTTTCACAGACTCTTCTCTCCTAGGAAAAAAAGTTGTAAGTCACTGGGCTGGGGTTAGCTGGGAGAGAGGGTTCCATACTTTTCAAGAGCTTCCACAGAGACAAGGCAGAGTTTGATAGACAAAGGGGTAGAGGGGCTGGAACACTGAAAAAGACCTCCCTTTAAGATCTAGACACACAGAACTCACCTAAAACTAAAGCTAGATGGGGAGAATTCCTATCTCCACCCCCACAAGCCTTGTACAAAGTAATAAGCAAAATTAATTTACTGGTGAAAGATGGGCAAGGAAAGAGAACCCCTCCATGGCACAGATATACAGAGCCTGCTGGAAGCTGAGAGTGAGGCAGGAAAATTGAGATAAGCCTTTTGGCATTATATGAACACAGAGGCAGAAGGTAACAGTAACCCATTGTGAGAGGAATTTGAAGCCTGTGAGGCAATGAAGGCAACTTTAGAAACAAAACCCCAGCCTAGTTCAACCAGACACTGACTCAAACCCCCACACTAACAGCCTTACGTAAGATTAGGGTATGCTCATTTCTGGGCATAAATGCTATTTGCCTCTTTCTCTATTATTTTTTGATGTTTGGCATTTATTCAAAACTAAAAGGAAACACAAAAATACATCTTTTTTGTTGTTGTTGTTTTTGTTTTTGTTTTGATTCACAGTCTCACTCTGTCACCCAGGCTGGAGTGCAGTGGCGCGATCTCAACTCACTGCAAGCTCTGCCTCCCAGGTTCACACCATGCTCCTGCCTCAGCCTCCTGAGTAGCTGGGACTACAGGCACCTGCCACCATGCCCGGCTAATTTTTTTATATTTTTAGTGGAGACGGGGTTTCACCGTGTTCGCCAGGATGGTCTCAATCTCCTGACCTCGTGATCTGCCTGCCTCAGCCTCCCAAAGTGCTGGGACTACAGGCATGAGCCACCGTGCCCGGCCAAAAATACATCTTAAAATAATTCTTTAAACATAGAACATTGTCAAGAGATAAAGTAATCAGTAGAATCAGACTCAGAGATGACACAGATGTCAGAAATATCATACAGAGAGATTAAAATAACTATGATTAATATAATAAAAGATCTAGTAGAAAATATAAAAGATTAACAAACAAAGGAAATTTCACCAGAGGGGTGAAAATTTTTTTAAATATTCTAATGTAAATGCTAGAAATAAAAAAAGTAAAAAAAAAAAAAAGTCCTTCAAAAAGCTCATCAGCTTACTGGACACAACTGAGGAAAGAATCAGTGAAAAGATAAACAACTAGAAATTGTCCAAGCTGAACACATATAGAAAAAGAATGGGGGAGGAAAAAACAAAACACAGCATCCAAGCTCTCTGGGACAACATCAAACAGGCAACATACATGTAATTAGAATCTCAGAAATATAAGGTAGAGCAAAAATAAGGCAGAAAAATATTTTAAATGATAATGGCTGAGAACTTTCCAAAAGTAATCAAGACAAAAAATCACAGATTCAAGAACCCTAGGAGACTCCAAGCAGGTACAATAAGTTTTTTTAAACCAACATATCTAAATACACCATAGTCAGTCTGCTGAGAACTAAAGATATAGACAAAATCTTCAAGACAAGGAAAAAGAATTATTACAGACAGGGGAGGAAAGAACTACAGCAGCCTTCTTACCAGAAATTATTCAAGCCAGAAGACAACAGAATAGCATATTTAGCATATTGAAAGAAAAAATAGTTAACTGTCAATACAAAATTCTATACTCAGCAAAAACATATCTCAAAAATAATGGCATAATAAAGCCATCATTTCAGACAAACCATAGCAAGGAGAATCATTATCAGCAGCTAGGCGATGAGAGAAAAGTTATAGATAGTTCTTCAGGAAGAAGATAAATTACAAAATTTCAGATATATGCAACTACAGATAACTGGCTGAAGGAACAATAGCAAGACTGTATTCTTAACAAAAGCACCAAAGATATGAGGGAGGAATGTAAGTATACTCTTATAAGATTATAACAGTATACATGAGAGATATATTATTAGAAGATGGACTATGATAAGCTAAAGTCTTCTATATTTAGAGAAAATTCCACCATTTTCAGTTCTTCCTATACTGTTCCATGTAAAAACCTGTGTTCATGGGTAACACAGGAAAAAAGTATCCCAGTCAAATACGTTTGGGGTCAAACAGAATTCATCACACTTCTCAGACACATTAATATGTCTTTCCACCTTGTGAATTACTCCCCAAGTGTATTTCAGTATGGAAATATCTCATCTCAGTTGTGTTCCAGTTAACGTGATGGAGGAAATTGTGAACACTGTGCACACCTGAAGGTTTTGAAGCAACTGGGTGAGTTACTAATGTTAAATAAAATCTGTATAAAATGAGCTAATTTTTCTCTTTGGCTCTATTTACTTATAAGTAAAAACCAAGTCATAAAAATGTAATTAAAACCTAGATAAAAAGAGCTGTGACTTTTTCAGAGGAAGGGGCTGGAACACTGCTATTCAAACTGTGATCTGTGGTCCAGCAGCAACAGCATCACCTGGAGCTTGCCTGACACGCAGAATTTCAGGTTAAGCCAAAGACTTCCTGAATCCTAATCTATACTGTACCAGAAAAATACATGGCACTAGGCTACAACAGAGTGATATGACTTTCTTTGTGTCATTAAACACTGGGGGGATGTGATTTTCATTTATAGTGTATCTGATCTGAGCTGTCAGAGTATCTGATTTTCCATTAACTTGAATGACTATTAGAAAACAACCTTTAATCCAAATTTTGGCCATTAATATGCATTATTCACAATTAATATTTTGATGTGATTTTACATGAAATAACATTTGGAATTTAGTAATATATTTAGAATTTATATATTTAGCACTTAAGATTTTCTTTAGTTACCATTTGCAATATTGAAGCAGCCACAGCAAAGGAAGCTTCTGGGATTGCTCAAGAATTTTACCACTGAGTAAGTGTCACAGGTTTTGTCTTCCCGATCTCTGACTATGGCCTAAACCAAAATCTCACTTGCTAAAATGGCAACTAATTTTAATTGTAAACAAATACTTTTCTTTAATCAGAATGTTGTCACAATCTTACCAAGCCAGAGCCAGGCCAGGTACCAGTCTTTTGCCTGTCTAAAGGTAACAATAAAATGTAAATACCTCTCTAGAAGAGATGACTTATACAAAGAAGAGAAACAGAGAATTTACAGGTAACATTTAATTTTCTCAGCTTTCACTGGAAAAAAAAAAAAAGCCCACACAACAATCCACCATCCTCTTGGTGAAACTGATTTTAAAAAGTCATTTGCCATTTGCACTGGGATAAGCACACAGGCCATGCAGAAAACAGCTCTCTATCTAAATGAAATCAAACAGACAGGATGCCTCCTATTCTTATTTGACTCAACACAGCTAGAAAGAGTACACCTGTAATCAGAGTCCCTGGAGCTGTGATTAGACAGGGAGAGTTGGTTCCGTACACAACACCAAGCTGCTTATGACTTGCTCTGACTCTCACAGAGGTCACAATTGAACAAATGCCTTTACAAGCTAAGAATTCAATCCAGATGTGAAAAGTTTCCACACGTTTAAGTAAGTTTTCATCCTTCAGGAGGGGAACTAGTATCTCGGGGAATGAATGACCTACTTCCCTCAAAAGCCAAGTCTCCACAGTCAAAGCAAAGAATTAGGGCAACTATCCAGATAATTCAGGCCACCCACATCTACTCTGGCCTGAATTATTCAAGTTAAATACAACCTTCTTTGCAGGTTCTTGTCTCCCATATAATTCATAAGGGTGTTAGATTCCCCCAGAATTTTCTTAACCTGGGAAATCAGCATCATTTACTGCCTCGGAGAAGCCAAGAGGTAAAAGTATTAATGTGACCCACTTCTATCTGTCATCCGGCTCCTTCTGCCTGGATACATTACACTTTGCTTTTCATTCTAAACAGCACTTTCCTGAGCTGCGCTACCTGTGACCCGAGGAAAAACAGCAGCAAATAGCAAATGAGGCAGTAGGCAGGTGGGTGGTTTAGGCCTCTCAACGTGAAGATTCAGAAACCTGACGCCACAGTATCCTATACTTAATTGTCTAAATGTGATTTAGGGTTTTATTTATTTATTTATGTTTAAACTTTTAATTTTAGAACAGGTTTGGTTTACAGAAAAGTTGTGGAAATTGTATAAAGCATTCCCACATGCTGTACATCAGTTTCCTCTCTTGTTAACACCTTACATGGTCTGTTTGTTATAATTAATAGATCAGTAGTGATATATTATTATGAACTAAAGTCTATACTTTATTCATATTTCCTCAGTTTTTACCTAATGTTCTTTCTGTCTTCCAGGATCCCATCCAGGACACCCCATTACATTTAATTGTCATGTCTCCTTAGGCTTCTCTTGGCTATGACAGTTTCTCCAACTGTCCTTGTTTTTTATAAGCTTAACAGTTTTGAGAAGTACTGGTCAGGTATATTGTAGAATGTCCCTCAGTTAGGATTTGTATTGTGTTTCCTTCCTCATTATTAGACCGGGGATATACATATGGGGGATGAATACCATAGAGGACAGTGCCATTCTCACCATATGGTGACACTGATATGACATCGCTGGTGATGTTAACCTTGGTCACCTGAGGTAGTGTTCTCCTGGTGCCTTCACTGCAAAATTACTGATAGAAACCCTTAATGCCACAGTGATTGTAAATCTATATTCATATTTGTATCTAACAGTATTTTTAAAATGTATTTTTAAAACTTATCTCATAATTTACTTTAAATAGAATTATAGAATACTCACCCATTTGGTGAATCCTAGAGTCCGAAGAAGTCACTGAGGACATGAAAGATTGTTCACATCCTGGGTTCACAAAGTATGTTGATAAATGGTTGCTATGGGTGATGGTCATCAGAATTACTACAAAAAGCAATGAAAAACTAGAAAGCCAGCCTCTGGCAAAACTGCATGGGAAGTGAATTTTGTATTCCAAGGGAATACAAAATGCTTTAGTGGTCCTGATCATGAGGAAAGGTGAATTGGTCCAGTGACTAGTATTTTGGCATGAATTAGCCTGTTTAGTTTAGTGCTTAATGTTGAACTGAAAGATATTATGGTATTTAAGTTAAAGTGAGAATTTTGCAGATGGTGACTTTCACAGTGACCTACCCTCTTCCCCAAGCAGGTCACAGATCTTAAGTAATGTCTTCACAAAGAGAAGGCAAAGGAATGATTCACATAGGGTGATATTCAAACACACCAAACACATTCCTGTCTTGAGGACTCTGCATTTCTTCCAGCTACCTGGAATACTCTTCACCAAAGTATTGGTGTGGCTCAATGCTTTTCTTCATTCAGGTCTCTATTCAAAAGTTCCTTCCACAGGGAGGCCTTCTTTGATCACTCCATCTAAAATCGCATCCCCAAATCCTAGTTTCTATCTCCTTATTCTGGTTGTTTTGATACTTTTCACAATCTGACATTGTTTATTATACTCTTCCATCCCCACTAGAATGTGAACTCCATAATAGGGACCTTTCCTTCTTCACTGCTCTACCATTGAATTTCAAAACAGTTTCTGACACAGAATTCAGGTTCACAGGCTTAACAAGGGAAGAGAGAGCTGTGACCAGTCCGGAGCACCTAAGAACCTAGCTATGTCTGGCCAGGTCTCTGCCCCTGAATATTCCGATTGGGACTGAACCACTGACATGGCAGCCCATTTGCCCCCCTCCAAGGCCCTTATTTGTATCAAAGAATTAAACATTAGGAGCATATAACAGCTTAAAACTAAAATCTCTGATGCTCAAATTAATAATTACACACATAAAACAAATCTTTTCCTGAAAGGCTTGTATAGTGTCATAAACCTTGATTGTTCCACAGAAGTTTGACCTAAAAATATTGTCAAAAAAGTTTCTGTCATGAAAGTCTTCATTATCCATCAGCTAGATTTCCCAGATAACCTCTGATTTTTACAATTAAAGAAAATATTATAAATTTTACATTATTAGGTTATTTCCCAAATTACATTAATGAAGTTCCAAAAAGGGAAGAGCACAAACCAAAGGTAAAGAACGACTGCCTTTCATTTTGTTTACTGAATTCAATCCTATTTGAACGACTTTCACAAAATTGGGACCAAAGGATGTCTCTTATGAATGATATGAATTGCAAACATAAATAATCATATGGCTGGGCGCAGTGGCTCATGCCTGTAATCCCCACACTTTGGGAGGCAGAGGTGGGTGGATCATGAGGTCAAGAGATAGAGATCATCCTGGCCAAATGGTGAAACTCTGCCTCTACTAAAAATACAAAAATGAGCTGGGCATGGTGGTGCACACCTGTAGTCCCAGCTACTTGGGAGGCTGAGGCAGGAGAATCACTTGATCCTGGGAGGCGGAGGTTATGAGGTGATTTGCGCCACTGCACTCCAGCCTGGCAACAGGGCGAGACTCTTTCTCAAAAAAAAAACTATTATTATTATGATGTATGTTTGACTTAATACAATTGTGAATGAAATCCCATTAAATTATATTTCTTTTGCTTCTCATTGTCATACATCTTCTCAATTTTGATGTGCAGAAATATCATTGGTTTATTTTATTTTTAACAGTCTGACTATAATCCAGCAGAAAAAAAAACATAAATTAGAATATATTTTCATGTTTTACCTTTCAAAGCTACATTTTTTTAACTTATATTTTAAGGTCTGAAGTACATATGCAGGTTTGTTACATAGGTAAACTTGTGTCATGAGGGTTTATCATAAAGATTATTTCATCATGCAGGTATTAAACCTAGTACCCATTAGTTATTTTTCCTGCTCTCTCTCTCCTCCCACCCTCCACCTTCAGGTAAGCCCCAGTGTCTGTTGTTCCCCTCCATGTGTCCATGTATTCTCATCATTTAGCTCTTACTTATAAGTGAGAACATGTAGTATTTGGTTTTCTGTTCCTGCATCAGTTTTCTAAGGATAACAGCCTCCAGCTCCATCCATGTTCCTATAAAGGACAGGATCTCATTCTTTATTTATGGCTGCATAGTATTCCATGGTGTACATGTACCACATTTTCTTTATCCAGTCTACCATAATGGGCCATTAGGTTGGTACCTTGTCTTTGCTATTGCAAATAGTAAAGCAACATTTTTTTAATGGAATTTTAAATCTCAGATTTGGCTGAGGCCCCAAAAGGTTGAGGACAAAAGAGTAGACTAGCACTTCCATATTCCAAAGGAAATGGGAAAACCAATTTTGTAACTCTTTACCCCTAACTTATTCAATGTGATAAAAGTGTTAAAGTTGGAGAGGCTGAGAGAATGAAAGAAATTGAAAGGTATTTTTCAATGAAGGAAGGTGTCAGTATGACTTTCAAGTCAAATTAGAGGGCTTTCTAGGAAGCACTGTGGGTGGTGACAGTGAGGTGGCATGTGGCTGCAGAGTGAAGAGCTGAATTTGGAAAGTATATGCATTCTACCTACTATAGCCAAAGGAAAGTTGACCCGGGGTCAAATTAGACGCAATTCTATAGGTCAGTCTAGAACTGCTAGAATACTTCAGCAAAATGAGGCAGGATATGAAAATCCACTAGAGATGCAAAGGAACTGCAGAGGAAAGCTCTTTAGGAATGGGTGTAATCCACAAAGAATCCATAATGCCCCATAAAAGATTCAAACATCTGCCTCACTCAGAGGAAGTCTACAGCCTTTCACATCAGTGCCATTCAAGGGAAACCTTTCTGAATTTTCCTTTCCCCACCACCACCTCAACTCTAGAAGGTCACAGGTTGCTTCTAGGACATGGCAGTTAACATAAAAGATGATTGGCTCCTCTTTTCCACTGAGGTGTCCCACAGGGAGTAACCCTGAGTCGTGGTAAGGAAAAGCTTTAACTTTAGATGAAACTGGGATAGAGTTTACAAGGGATATAACATTTTAACCATAAAATGTAACTGTTTTTTGCCACTTGAGGTAGCCAGAGGACATTTTCTAAGAATGACCAGACAAGTTATGGAATTTATTCCAGCATTCATCCACAAAGAAGGAAGAAATAGTTCCACAAAGTGGATGAGAAAGCATTGAAGATAAAAATAAAATTGTTTTCGTTTAAACCCTGTGGGTCCTGTTGTTTCAATATACTCTAAAGTATAAAATATACATCAAGTATGTAAAAGATAAAAATTCAGGACCCTCTAAATTTATTAAGCCAAAGGAGTCATACAGGATGTTTGCAATTGTGCTTCTTAGATTATAAATTAACTCTCTTCCTCATTATTCTTATTCTGTAAATGACTAAGAGAGACCAGAGACCAGGTCTTCTCCCTTTCAATCATGGATCTTTGTTATAGATTAACTGCTTACTTTATTGTTCTGTACTTAACTTAGACCAGATAATGCCCCAAACCCCATAACTGTTACATCTTCAGTGTGGTATGTGAAATATACCTTTCCTAAAGAAAAAGACCACCTTGACTAATCAGATTGTTGTAACTATGCATTAAGTCTTACACAGAAAGATGTTGAAATTCTATTAAGATTCTCTTAACTTTATCTATATAAATAATCTCAAACTTCTACATTTCGGAACGCTGATTTCCATTCTTTGGAATCTGTGCTTCCCAGTGGGCTCATCCTCAAACCTTTTGCACTTGAATAAGCTCTCTTTAAACTGGATTCTGACCCTTTTGATTATTTATGCTGACAAGCACATTATTAATTGGTTATTACTTTTGTGAAAGTTGCAGATACCAAGATGAACTCACTTTTGTCAGACCCAGACAAAACAGAGCTAGGAACCCTGAAGAAGAGGAGGCTCACATTTACAAGACTGCAGTAAGAACTGTGATATGGTTTGGATCTGTGTCCCCACCCAAGTCTCATGTCAAATTGTAATCCTTAATGTTGGTGGTGGGGCCTGGTGGGAGGTGATTAGATCATGAGGGTGGATTTCTCATAGTTTAGCAGCATCTTCATGATACTGTCCTCATGATAGTGAATGAGTTCTCATGCGACCTGGTCATTTAAAAGCATGTGGCACCTCCCCCTACTCTCTCTCTTGCTCCTACTCCCACCACGTGAGAGGCCTTGCTTCCCCTTTGCCTTCCTTCATGATTGCAGGTTTCCTGAGGGCTCCCCAGAAGCCAAGCAGATACCAGCATCATGCTTCCTATATAGTCTATAAAACCATGAGCGAATTAAACCTCTTTTATTTATTAATTACCCAGTCTTAGGTATTTCTTTATAGCAATTTGGACTAACACAAACTGTTTCCAAGGACTTTCTAACAACACTTTTGCATCCTTCACTCATCTTTTGCTTTCATAAGGCTTATCACTAGACAGTCTTTAAGACTGTCATAAGTCAGATAAAATGCTCTGAGAAGAAAACTTATCCCGTAACAATATCTCCACCAATACTAATAACAACTCTAGCTTTGAACCTCTGGAACCAATGAAGTCTGTTTCTAAGACTTGTATATCCTATGTAAATCTCTTTTTGCTAATAAAAGCTCCCCTTAATCTTCCCTCACTGATCACACTGGTGGCTTGCCATTCCATGCATCCTAGATTATGATTATTATTTCTTTATAAACTCAATATATTTAGAGATAATTCTTTCTAGTGTCATTTTGTTTTTAGATTGACACTCATAAAAATAAAAGTGTGCTTCCTCTCTCTAAGTATGTTGGAATTTCCCAACATTTCACACCAGGGACTCAGGCTCAGCAAATATTTTCTTATGCTAATATCACTGAGACAAGGCAAAAGGCCATAATTATACAAATTAATGACTCGGTGAAATATAAAGGTAAACAGAAGGCAAATTAATCTGCTAACTGTCTTTCCTTGTTGTAAGCATCAACATTCAGTATTTAGCTTTAATGTATCCATTGTACAGGAAATAACAGAGTCCCAAAGGCTTCTGGAAATCTAGTCACAGGACTTTCCATGTGAAAGTCTCCTACCTTGGGCCCACAAGTGCAAAGCAGTTGAACAAAGACTGAGGACTTCATGAATGCCAAAGACACAACAGAACCCCCAGATGCCCTAGTGAGGTAATAAGAGTGTTTCAAGCTGATTTTTGTGCTTTTTTATATTAAAAAAATTTGGTCTCTGTTCAAGGATTTTGAAGGGAAAACTTCTGAAATAAGCACTTTTAAATTTCCTCTCAAAGTTTTAAAAAAATTCCCAGCTGTATTCAATCATCCCTCAACAAATATTTAGACTACCCACTACGTTCCTAGCCCTGTGCTAGATGCAAGAGAAAGAAAAGACTCATGTTGGGAGATTATTTTCCCTGGGTCTCTTGCAATTCCCATATACCTTATGAAAAGGTATTGACTGCTTTGATCTGGACTATCTTTTCAAGAATGTTTGTATAGCAAACCATCTTGGAAAGTAGAGAGAGTGTCTTCTTCCCAGGCAAGAGGCAGTTTTGTTTCCCAATCTGGATATGATAATGTTTCTTTCTGAAGAAAAGGTTGGTCAGGTTCACTAGCACCCTCTGAGAAGATGGGAGGTTTTCCTAAGCTCAGGGTTCCTTGGCTGTGACACAAACCCGCTGTGTGTGCAGCGTCCACGTGGGCTGCTCTATTGCCTGCATAGTATTTGGGGTTAAGAGAAACTGATGCAAACATGAAGTATATATGCCTACTGTAGAAGTAATAAAGTTCTCTGTTTCTGATTCAGGAGTCTTGCGTCTTCTACTAGCATCCATGAAACTACGGTAGGCTAATTGTTAGCTTGCAGGCAGGGTAAAATCTAAGACCCTTCACAGTTTTGGGCATTCACTTCTCCACATCAAGGAGTTCATGGTCTTTTAGGAGGTTAAAAGTGATAAAAAATTATAAAACAATGTGGTACCTGGAGTGATAAAAATATGCTTAATGTGTATGGGAATATTGTGAAATCGATGGGGAGGAACACTCAAGGAAAGTTTCCAGGAATTGATGATATCTGAACAGAATCTTCAGTATTCATAGGCATCAGCGAGGTGAAGAGGACAAGGTCAAGTACAGCCATGACAGCAAGACAACATGTTGCGTGTAGAGAACTAAACAAATCCCTGACGCTGAAGCATCAAGTGTGAACCTAGGATTGACGCCAAACATAGTTGGAGCAGTAGGTAGAGGCCAGACCCTAGAGACCCTTTATTAAAGGACCCTGGATTGTAGCTGCAGCCCAGTTTTCTCCAAAGAGAAGCAAACAAAGAAATCCATTGTGGTGCAGGAAGAAATATACTGGAACTTCTATATATGTGTCTTATTGAAAAAAAATTGTTAATATCAAATATATGGATTGGCACAGACTCCCTCACTTGATCTGTATTTTTGATGCTCAGGGATTCCCAGGGGAAGGGTGAACCTCCTCAATCATTGGTAAACTTTTAGCATACTGTAGAATTGCAGTCTATGGATACACAGTAGGAATATTTGCAGACTGTATCACCAAGTTGTATTAGTCCAACTGTCACAAATGGGCAAGTGGCTAAAAAAGATTACCAGCAAAGAAACCATAGGTTGATGATAGCCCTAATGAGGCAAACATAAGCAAGTGATCCCAAAATGAACTGACACTTCTAGTCTGATCATTTCATCAGCCACATTACAAGCTAAAATCAATGACAATTTAATCAGATCTGACCACAGAAATTAGTTTTCTTGTTAACTGAAATATAGATCTATATCTCCTGCTGATAAGTGTGTACTGCATTGTAAGTACATATTGATTCTTGAAATATCAGCTAATAATGGTGTCAGGTCATCACAACTGGAAAGGCATTTAAAAACTGGACATCTAACAGGGAATCAAACATTACAGTTTTTTTCAGGGCTGCTTAAAGTTCTATATGCCTTGATGCAGCAAATATTGTTGGAAGATGCATTTAAAAATATCACCACATATTTGGAAAGACTCATATTAGTATAAATTATACAATGTGGGAGGTTTGCTACACAGTTAAGAGAAAACACTGGAGTTTCAACACGTCTCTGCCTATGGTATTTGCTAGTGTCTGTTTTAGTGATAAAATATCCAAAGAGCTACATTATGTGAACAACTGAAGCAGTGGTTCTCAATCCTAACTGCACACGTAAGCATTAACTGGGTACATTTAAAAAATGCTCATAGCCAGACTAATTCCTTTCCAGACTAATTAAATCAGAACCAATGTAAATACTTATTTAGTTAGGAAGGAGGAAAGGAGGGAAGGTTAGTGCCTTCCCTCACTGTGAAATAGCATTCACTGAATAAGCACCTCACTGTGCTATTCATACTGAGGTGTCATAGCACCTCACTATGAAACCCATTCACTGAATCTTCAGAAGCAAACCACTGCTACAAAGAAGTTACAGCCAAGAGCCAGGATTGCACAAACAGCTGCTGGAGGTCCTCAATGTGCAGTCAGTTCTGCTATAAAATAACATATGCGTTCCTAAAAATCACCACACCACTCTATGCAAAATTACAATTAAAACCACAGGGCATTTTAGGGGAAAATGGGGGTAAAAGGTGTAACATTCAAAAACTTCATAAGTGATGGATTTTTTTTAAAAAAAGGTAGAAATTTCATAAAAACAGAAGGAGTTTTACATGTGTTAAATGGTTAAGAAATACACAAATATATAATAAACTTGGCACTGTACCTTGAAAAAGGTTTGAAGGCTTGTGAAAATAAGTATTACAAGTGTTGCAGCTTGTAGGTTATTGTGTAATGGTGACGGAGGGTTATCTGAAATTGTATGAGAAGTTCACCAAATGTGAACAAGCATGGTTCATAACACATGCAAACATAACATGGTAAATTGAAGTAGCTGGTAGACATTTGATGGGTATGTGATAGGTGTGCACATGTGTCTTGTGTATTTCCATGTTGGTCAATTCAGCTATTTTCTCCATTCACCTAGTTTCACTTAGTGTTTCTCACATATGAAAGTGTGCATAAGCAAACACAAAACTTGTGTTATGCTAAAACTATTCCCTAATATATCAAATGCATTGGAATGAACACACATTCTCAAACAAGCTTCATAGCAGAACTTATTGCACTTAAAAGTACAAAAACAACACATTGAAATATAGCACAATCTTTCAATAGTTTGCAATGAGATGGAGAGTGGCCAAGAAAATCTTCTGTATTTTATCAAGGTTTGCTGATTATCTCAATGCAAAGTAAATAAAAGAACTGCTGAACTTTAAGTTGAGTTACTACCTATTTTTCTTTTACAAAAAAAAACAAGTAACCTAAATGTGCTGACCCCTCCTAGAATAAAAACAAATGCCTCTGTAATAAGCTACTGAGTAGACATTTAAATAAAAATAAACAGAGGCACACTCTCTCCCTTCATTGTAAAGGTGGCATTTTAACCAACAGGGACAAAGTAAGGGCTTTCTAAAAGAAGCTTGAGTTGTGGAAGGAACATTTTGAAAATGAACAGTTGGAAATGATTTCATTATTAGATAATTTTTTGCTGATGTGTGTCATATATAAAAACTCTCATATCTGCACACATTAAATTGGAAACTGGATTTTCTAATCCATCTAAAAATCTTCCACATGAGAAGTTTCTGTGAGTTTTGAAGCCAATTGTTAAATGTATTAAAAGCATCACTCCCAATTAGTTTGTGGGGAAAGTCATCAGGGGAAATAAAGTTTACTGGCCAAATTCAATTTAAAAATACTTTTGTATTATTGATGGATGGGGTTGAAAAACGACTATGTAGACTTAATAAGTTCAACCAATCATTTACTTATTCCATTTGAATATGTGTATCTTTGTAAGACTGCTTTTTAAAATTTGACTGCCAATAAAACCAAGCATATAGCTGAACTAACCTAAGAGACAGACTTTCAGATCATTCTATCACAAAGTGTAATTCTGAAAAAAAAGAATGTGATTTGAAAAATAAATTGAAAGTACAGTGAATCACATTCACATTGCTCTATTTTCCTCAGTACTGAGAGTAAAAAAAAGACTCCATATTAGTAATAAATAGAATAAAATACAAAATTAGTTTTAATGTGTTTTACTTTTATTACTTTTTTTCTCTATTTCCAAGATACTATTAGAACATGTGGATAGTTTATAAATAAAATACAAATGAATGTATATAAATATGATGTGTTCAATTTTTTTACTGATAGACGTTATTAGCAAAAAAGTTTCAGAAACCACTGCTGGAATTGATGAGGAGATAAAACAGTTGGAACTGTATTCAACTGCATGTTATCAGAAATACCTTAGAGAGTTAAATTTTCTCATGAAAAAGATGCCTAGGAGTAGGCAGTCCCAGGCTGGGACTCCTGTGAAGCCCAGAGTCCTGCCTTTCCACAAAGCCTTATTTGACTTATAGATTTGCCCTCATGCACACAAAATGGTTGCTGTACCCTCAGACATCATGTCCACATTCCAGGCTGGCAGAAGAGGGAAAAGTGAGGGAAAGAAGGCAGAACACACATTAGCAGAACAAATACCCCAGGGCTAGGCACCTGGGGAATAAGATCCAGGGTGGTCAAGAGCAGGAAGGTTCTTACTAGATTTATATCAAGGCAGACGCTGAAAGTTGGGCATCCACAAGAGTCACTGTAGTAAAGTGAGCAAAAAGCTCAATTGATAGCCAGCGGTTGATAGCCAGCAGTTGGCAGTGAGGGCTGATGTCAACCATTTCCTAGACTGGAGTCAGGGCAGTTGTATAGTGGAGTCTACTCTGCATCTGAAAGCACAGGCTCTGAAGAGATCAAGTTGGCAGCTTCCCTGGAAAGGCAGACTATGAAAAGGAAAAGCTACATGACATTCTTCCAAGTTCTATCACTCTCACATTTTTTAATCCATTAACTCATTTTTGCAAACAATAGTATATCTGGTCATCTATGGCTTCAACAAAACAGATTGGTGCCAACTTCAACATATTCTTTGAGAAAACTCTGATTAGAAATGCTGAAAGTTAATCTTCAAATGATCTCATTCATTCACTCATGTAAATCAACCTTCATGATTTTAGGCTACTACAAGCAACCCAAACAAGGAAATGTACACAGAATGTATAAATGTTCACAGCTGAGAAGGACAGCCAAATTCTCTCTGGGATAATTTTATCCTTATAAGGAAAAGTCACCCTGATTTATGTTCAGTGTGATTTTCTCATATATAATATTTTTGGGCTTTTTGCTCTGCAGTAGTTAGAATCAGCCACTTTGTTAAAACAGCAGAAATAGTAGTAAAACTTAAAGCCAAGATTATATATTGTTCACAACAGTATGTTCAAGCTATTTTATACTGCTGAAGACTCACAGTCTTGTGCATTATTCATTTACTCCAAACTGGGCATGTAATATATTACAGCTGAGATGCAATCACTTGGAAAAAGATGGCTCCTATTTACTCTGAAAAATGATTCCATTTCAGAAAGCTTTTTCTTTGAGTTACTATCATAGGCATTGATGACCATCCTAATAATGCCCTCCTGCACTGTGTAAAGCTCCATTCTATAACTTGAAACAAAAATAGAATTTTCCCTCCTGGGTTTTCTACTTAGAAGGTGATAGCTCTGGAAGAAGTGAAGCAGAGCATTTGAGGCCCCACAGCACACAGTGCAAGTGTCCCTGTGCACAGGAGCCCTCCTTTTGTCACTTCCTTGGAGCTGTCACTTCACTGCTCATCCCCTTTCCCTCTCATGCTTAAATCTCTCCCAGACTTTAAAAATCTCCTCCTGAATCCTAAATACCCCTACAGTTGCCATGATCTCTCTATTGCATTCTCTTCACAAGATTCTTAGGTGATAATTTATGCTGTCCTCACCTCCTCAACTCCTACTCTCTTAGTCTCACCAAAAGCTCATTGCCTAATGACCCATTTCCATTGAGCCAGGTACTTCTGCAGAAGGCACTTCTTCTCTGTGACCTCACAGGAACACAAAGGTGCCCGGCTCATCCCAGTTCTCCAACCTTCAGGCCTTCTCCTGTCCTATTGGAGAACTGATTTCGCACTCCTCCCTTCCCAACTCGGATCCTGTGGTCAGCCTTTTCAATACCTGACCTCCCTTCCTAGAGTCCATTTTTCCTTCCCATATTACTGATTCCCATCCCTTGAAGGTCTCACTGGGCCCTTGTATGTCTGCAACTGTCCCCAGTTGCCCAATGAATCTGCTGTTTCCTATGTAGTTCACTAGTCCCACCCTTCATGCCTTTGCTCAGGGTATTATTCCTGCTAGCCAATCACAAATGCCAATCACTTATACCACCTGCTCTTCAACCAAGATATGAAGTGCCTTCATGCAGCCTTCCTTGATTAATCCCTGCACCACATAGTTTATTCCACATCACCAAATATACAGAAGCACAATTTCTCTCTCCCTAACACTTGAGTTTAGGATCCTTATTTCCTGTTTCTTTTATGATTATCTTTACTGCTACATGCATACTTTTAGAGACTAAGGTATGCAAACACACACACATGCACACACGCGCACACACACACACACACACACACACACTAGTTACTCAGGTGATTAGTGAATGCTGATACAGACCTTTAGTAAAGAACAAAATAACAATTTCCCTGGAAGCCTCTGTCCACTCTCACCCATCTCCACTAGTACTTTGTTCATTTCTCTACCACTAGAGTTAATCACATGGTAACCAGGCTAATTGCCTGCCTTTTCCAATTCCCAGAGAGCTCCTAGGAAACAATAATGGAATCCTATTTAGCTCTGTATCTCCAGCACTCACACAGCACCTGAGACAGAGTAAGAGGCTTAATAAATACTTATCGCATGTAGAAATGAGTTTTGAGATGGAGGATTCAAACCAGGAAATCAGGCTGTGATCAACATCCAAGACAAAATTAAGATGGCGGTCGGGGATGAGAAGTGGGGAGGATCAAGTTATAAAATACCCAGAACTAGCCAGGCACAGTGGCTCATGCCTGTAATCCCAGCACTTTAGGAGGCCAAGGCTGATGAATCGCTTGAGTCCACAAGTTCAAGGTCAGCCTGGGCAATGTGGCAAAATCCCACCTCTACAAAAAATACAATATTAGCTGGATGTGGTGGCACGTTCCTGTGGTCCCAGATACTAGGCTGAGGCGGGAGGATCACCTGAGCCTGAGAGGCAGAGAGGTTGCGGTGAGCCAAGATCGCGTCACTGTACTCCAGCCTGGGTGACAGAAAGAGACCCTGTCTCAAAATCAATTAATTATTAATTAAATAAAATAAAACACACAGTACCAATCAGGGTTGTTTTATGCACATCTTAAGGGTAAATCTAGGCATGACAAATAGTGCCTGGTGAACCTACAAGAGAATAAGAGAGGGCATCTTGAAAAATATTTAATGCACCTTTTTTCTCCCCGACGTATTCAGGAAATTGTTACTAAGAGCCTATGTGTGACTGGCATCAAGCCAAACACTGGGATTATGAGAGTGATGGTCCCAGTTCTCACAGGACCTCTTATAGTCTAGTGGGGGAAATAACATTAACTAGTAGTAAGGAAAATGAAAATGTAATTGCAAACTGTGGTAAGTGCTATGAAGAAAAAATAAAGGATGCCATGAGACTATCTACAGGAGGATCTGACCAAGATGATGTTTGATAGGGAGAAAACTGCATTTTTTAAAAAAGACACAAAACAAGACCAACCTGGATCAGCTTCTTCAAAAGTCATCAAGCTGCCCTATTGTCTCTTCCAGCGTCTGTCAAAATAGCCCTGCAGTCGATGATCCTGACAAAGGGGGTGTCCTGAAGAAGACAGTCTTCATTATTCTTCTTTGTAAAGACTGTCATGTAGCCCTCTTAATAAACATGCTTCAATGTCCTCCACCACTTCCTTATTAATGGGAAATTGTTGATATACTAAAGCATCCATCTATCTACATATCATTTCCCTTTGATTCCTTTTTAAGAAAGATTTTGAAGAGCAAGTCTGCTGGATGAATAGTATAAACAGTTCCATGACTCTTGGACCACCGTGCCAGCCTAGTGTCCTGCCACGTATAATGTCGAAGTGCACTCATTTGTCCATAGCTTTGCTGGCAGCACATTGTGTTGTCTTCTCTATTTTTGCTAGTTAAATAGATATAAACCAGTGCTTAACACTTGTTTCCTTATTGTGAGATCAAATAGTTTTCTTTTTTCTTCAACTTCTATTTTAGGTTCAGGGGTACATGTGCAAGTTTGTTACATGAGCAAATTGTGTGTCACTGGGGTTTGGTGTATAAATGTTTTTGTCATCCAGGTAGTGGACATAGTACTTGATAGGTAGTTTTTCAACCCTTACCCTCCTCCCACATTCCCCACTCAAGTAGGCCCCAGTGTCTGTTGTTCCCATCTTTGTGTTCATGTGTATTCAATGTTTAGCTCCTGTTTATAAGTAAGAACATGCAGTATTTGGCTTTCTGTGTTAATTCACTTAGGATAATAGCCTCAAGCTGCATCCATGTTGCTGCAAAGGACATGATTTTGTTCTTTTTTATGGCTGCACAGTATTCCATGGTGTGTGTACCTTATTTTCTTTATCCAGTCCACCATTGGTGGGCATAACCATTTTTCTGGAGGCCTCTGTCCACTCTCACCCATCTCCACTAGCACTTTGTCCATTTCTCTACCACTAGAAAACTGACCACACGGTAACAAGGTGAACCACCTGCGTCTCCAATCCCCAGGGGACTCCTAGGAAACAAGAATGGAATCCTATTCAACTCTGTATCTCCAGTACTCACACAGTGCCTGAGACAGAGTCAGAAGCTTAATAAATATTTATTTCAATATTAATTCAAAATGT
The DNA here is from genome assembly GCF_000951035.1 of Colobus angolensis palliatus. Taxonomy (NCBI): domain Eukaryota; kingdom Metazoa; phylum Chordata; class Mammalia; order Primates; family Cercopithecidae; genus Colobus; species Colobus angolensis. The sequence continues at coordinate 8,277,142 of NW_012119265.1, forward strand.
TTAATTATTATTTAATAAATATATTTTATTCAATTGAATAAATATTAAAATTGATGTTTTATTCAATCTAGATTGATTCCATGTCTCTGTTATTGTGAATAGTACTACAATGAACATATGAGTGTGTGTAGAAGGATTTATATTTCTTTGAGTATATACCCAGTAATGGGATTGCTGGATCAAATGGTAGCTCTGTTTAAGTTATATGAGAATTCTCCACATTACTTTCCGCAGTGGTTGAGCTAATTTACATCCCACTAGCAGGGTATAAGCATTTCCTTTTATCTGCAACCTCACCAACATCTGTTATTTTTTGACTCTTTAATAACAGTCATTCTGACTAGTGTGAGATGGCATCTCATTGTGGTTTTGATTTGCATTTCTCTGATGATTGGTAATGTTAAATTTTTCATATGCCTGTTGGCCACATGTATGTTTTCTTTTGAGAAGTGTCTATTCATGTCCTTTGCCTACTTTTTAATGGGGTTATTTTTTTGCTTGTTGATTTGTTTATGCTCCTTAGAGATTCTGGATATTAGACCTTGTCAGATGCATAGCTTGTGAATACTTTCTCTCATTCTGTAGGTTGTCCGTTTATTGATAGTTTCTTTTGCTGTGCAGAAGCTTTTTACTTTAATTAGGTCCCACTTATCTATTTCTGTTTTTGTTGCAATTGCTTTTGGAGACATTGTCATGAAATCTTGGTGAAGACATATGCCCAGAAGGGTATTTTCTTGGTTTTCTTCTAGGTTTTTATAGTTTTCGGTCTTACACTTAAGTCTTTAATTCACTTTGAGTTGATTTTTGCATACAGCGAAAAGAAGGGGTCGGTGCAGTTTCAATCTTCTGCATACAGTCAACCAGTTATCCCAGCACCATTTATTGAATAGAGTACTTTCCCCATTGCATGTTATATTAGCAATTACCTCCCATGGGGTCCCTCACATGACATATGGCGATAATGGGAACTACAATTCAAGATGAGCTTTGAGTGGGGACACAGTCAAACCTTATCATATGCTATTGTCAACTTTGTCAAAGATCAGATGGTTGTAGGGATGTAGCTTTATTTTAGGGTTCTCTAATATGTTCCATTGGTCTGTGTCTGCTTTTGTACCATTGTACCAGTACTATGCCGTTTTCTTTACTGTAGTCTTGTAGCAGAGATTGAAGTTGGGTAGTGTGATGTCTCTGGCTTTGTTCTTTCTGCTTAAGATTGCTTTGGCTATTTGGGCTCCTTTTGGTTCTATATTAATTTCAGAAGTTTTTTTTCTAATTCTGTGAAAAATTACATTGGTAGTTTGATAGGAGTAGCACTGAATCTATCTGTAAATTGCTCTAGGCAGTATAGTCATTTTAACAACACTGATTCTTTCTATGCATGATCATGAAATGTTTTTCCATTTGCTTATGTCATCTCTGATTTCTTCGAACAGTGTTTTGCAGTTCTCATTGTAAAGATATTTTACCTCCCTGGTGCTGTATTCCTAGGTATTTTATTCCTTTTGTGGATATTGTGAATGGGATTTCATTCTTGATTTGGCTCTCAGCTTGGATGCTGTTGGTCTACAGAAATGCTCCTGATTTTTGTACACTGTTTCTAGTTTGTATCCTGAAACTTTACTAAAGTTGTTTGCCAGTTCTTGGAGCCTTTGGATACACATTATAGGGTTTTCTAAGTATAGAATCATATAATCTGTAAAGACAGTTTCACTTCCTCTCTTCCTGTTTGGATGTACTTTATGTCTTTCACTTGCCTGACTGCTCTAGGTAGGACTTCCAATAGTATGTTGAAAAGGAATGAAGACAGTGGGCATCCTTGTCTCATTCTGGTTCCCAAGGGGAATGCTTCCAGCTTTTGCCTGTTCAGTATGATGTTGACTGTAGGTTTGTCATAGATGGCTCTTACTATCTCGAGGTATGTTCTTTTGATGCCAAGTTTGTTGATGGTTTTTAACATGAAGGGATGTTGAATTTTATTGAAAGCCTCTTTTTGTATCTATCAAGATGATTGTGTAGTTTTTAGTTCTGTTTATGTGAGAAATCACATTTATTGATTTGCATATGTTGAACCAGCCTTGCATCCCAGGAGTAAAGCCTACTTCATCATAGTGGATTCGCTTTTTGATCTGCTCCTGGGTTTAATTTGCCAGTATTTTGTTGAGGATTTTTGTGTCTATGTTCAACAAGGATATTGGCCTGAATTTTTCTTTATTCATTGTGTCTCTGCCAGGTTTTCATGTCAAAATAATGTTGGCCTCGTAGAGTGAGTGAGAGAGGAGTTCCTCCTCCTCAGTTTCTTGGAATAATCTCAACAGGATTGGTACCAACTCTTCTTTGTATATCTGGTAGAATTTGGCTGTGAATCCATCTGGCCTGGAGCTTTTTCTGGTTGGTAGGTTTTTTATTGTTGCTTCAATTTTGAAACTCGTTAATGGTCTGTTCAGGATTTCAATTTCCTCCTGGTTCAGTCTTGGGAGGTTGTATGTTTCCAGGAATTTACCCATTTCTTCTAGGTTTTCTAGTTTGTGTACACAGACGTGTTTGTAGTAGTCTCTGAGGGTTTCCTGTATTTCTGTGGGGTTGGTAGTAATGTTACTTTTGTCATTTCTGATGTGTTTATTTGGATCTTCTCTCTTTTGTTCTTTATTAATCTAGCTAGCAGTCTATCAATCTTGTTTAATATTTCAAAGAACAAACAGGCAGTTTCATTGTTCTTTTACATCGATTTTCACATATCAACTTCATTCAGTTCTACTTTTGTGTCTGGAATTGGTGGGTTCTTGGTCTCACTGACTTCAAGTATGAAGCTGCGGACCCTTGTGGTGAATGTTACAGTTCTTAAAGATGGTGTGTCCAGAGTGTGTTCCTTCAGACACTCAGATGTGTCTGGAGTTTCTTCCTTCTGGTGGGCTTGTGGTCTCGCTGGCTTCAGGAGTGAAGCTGCAGACCTTCGCAGTGAGTGTTACAGCTCAAAAAGGTGGCTCGGACCCAAAGAGTGAGCAGCAGCAAGATTTATTGCAAAGACTGAAAGAACAAAGTTTCCACAGTGTGTAAGGGGACCACAGCAGGTTGCAGCTGTTGGCCCGGGCAGCCTGCTTTTATTCCCTAATCTGACTCTACCCACATCCTGCTGATTGGCCCATTTTACAGGGAGTTGATTGGCCCATGCTACAGAGAGCTGATTGGCCCATTTTACAGAGAGCTAATTGGTCTGTTTTACAGAGAGCTGATTGGTCCGTTTACAAAACTTGAGGTAGACACAGAGTGATGATTGGTGCATTTACAATCCTTTACCTAGACATAAAAGTTCTCCAAGTCCCCACCAGACTCAGGAGCTCAGCTTGCTTCGCCTAGTGGATCCCACGACTGGGCCAGTCCCGTGTCCGCACTCCTCAGCCCTTGGGCAGTCAATGGGACTGGTCGCTGGGGAGCAGGGGGCAGCACCCATCAAGGAGGCTAGGGTCACAGGGAGGATAGGGCTGCATGGAAGCCCATGGGGGCAGGTGGCTCGGCCATGGTGGGCTGCAGGTCGTAAGCCCTGCCCCACAGGCAGGCGGCTGAGGCCCAGTGAGAATTCGAGTATGGTGCGGGCAGGCCGGCAGTGCTGGGGGACTGGCACACCCTCCACAGCTGCTGGCCCAGGTGCTAAACCCCTCACTGCCCCAGGCTGCAGCTCATGCAAGTGCTGTGCGCAGCCCAGGTTCCCACCCGCGCCTCTCTCTCCACACCTCCCTGCAAGCAGAGGGAGCCAGCTCCAGCCTCGGTCAGCCCATAGAGGGGCTCCCACAGTACAGCAGTGGGTTGAAAGGCTCCTGGAGCCCCCAGCCAGAGTGGACACCAAGGTCAAGGAGGCATCAAGAGCGAGCACTGCTAGCATGTTGTCACCTCTCACTCTGACTTTGGTTATTTCTTTTCTTCTGTAAGCTTTGGGGTTGGTTTGCCCATGTTGTTCTAGTTCCTTTAGGTGTGATGTTAGCTTGTGAATTTTGAGATTTTTCCAACTTATTGATGTAGGCATTTAGTGCTATAAACTTTCCTCTTAACATTGCTTTAGCTATATCCCAGAGACTCTGGTAAGTTTGTACCTTTGTTTTCATTACTTTCAAATAACTTTTTTTATTTTTGCCTTAATTTCATTCTTTACCTGAAAGTCATTCAAGAGCAGGTTGTTTAATTTTGATGTAATTGTATGACTCTGAGTGATCTTATTGGTATTGATTTCTATTTTTATTGTGCTGTGGTCCAAGAGTATGTTTGGTATAATTTTTTTTTTTTTAACTTGTTGAAAATTGCTTTACGGCCAAGGGTAAGGGAAAGATTCGGGAAATTTTGGTGGACAATATCCTCAACAATGTTTCCAAAGTTGCTTGCGCTCTCTCCATCTCTTTTAGGAAGACCAATGAGTTGCAGGCGTCGTGTCTTTACATAATCCAATATTTCTCAGAGATTTTGTTCATTTTGTTATTAAATAGTTTTCAAATGCCAATTTACTGGGTTTTCTTTCTTGTATGTCATTTTGAACCAATTATTTACCTTCTCTAAGCTTAAGTTTCCTCATATGTCAAACATACCCACCTCTGCAGTGTTATTTAAGAATCAATGAAATAATGTTCTTAAAATGCTGAACCCAATACCTGGATGTAAAGATTCAATAGATGATAACTATAATGTCTACTTATCCATTTTCAATTTAGTGTTCTTTCAGATTTGTAAGTACTCCTATTATGTTTTATGTATTACAATAAACATAAACTTGATGAAATGATTGAAAATATTTTCTCTCATTCTACCATGTTCTTTATTATCTTAATTTTGCTTGTTCTTACTGTATGGATGGCTTTATAAAATAAATACTTGTGAAAGAGGGTTATTTTCTGAATTCTGTGACAATGATTTTGGTGGTTAAAATGTGTAGAGGGTGGAGAGTTCACTCTTTGATTCACAATCATTTCCTAAAAGTGCCCAAAAAGTAATCTTCAGAAAAGTAAGATGTTATACAGTGTTTACCCTGCAAATGTTTGTATTCATGTGACTCTAGACATCTGTTTTACAGGAAAATACTCCCCTTGCTTCCCTTTGGCCAAGCGACACCTGAAGAAAAATGTGGTGACAGCTCCCATGCTGGAGTCCTTCACTTTTATTCAAGGAGTCACTGGGTTTTTTTCCCAAATAGTTTTAGGTACTGCAGCCACAAAAAGGGTTGACATCTAGTTTAAAAAGCTACTACAATGCATTTTACTTTTTAATGTCTTATTTGCCAACTAAAAAATCTAGATCTCCAATTTCAAGTTGTCATTAGAGTTAATATTCTCATTGGATGAACCTTGAGAGCATTATGCTAAGTGAAAAAAGGCAGAGAAAGACAAATACTGCATGACTTCACTTATACGTGGAATCTTAAAAAGCTGAACTCATAGAAACAGAGTAGAATGGTGGTTGCCAGGGGCTGGGGGAGGGAGGAAATGGAGAGATGCTGGTCAAAGGGTAAAAACTTTCAGTTATAAGATAAATGTTTTGGAAATCTAATGTAAAGCATAGTGACTCCAGTTAATAATACTACAGTGTACATGTGAAATTAACTTGTTCTAGAGACCTGTCCTGTGCATTGCAGAATCTTTACTAACATCCCTAGCCTCTACCCACTAGGTGCCAATAGCACCCCTGAGTCATGTCTATTAAAGATGTCTCTAGGCATTGATAAATTTCCCCTGGGGAGAAAAACTGCTTCCCCACCCCTGTCTGAGAACCTTAGCTCACCATCTTGTATCTGACCTCTGGGTTACCTGGCCTATAGCCTTTGCTTACCAGCCCTAATACAGTTTAGGCAATGACTGCTCTGCTTCTCCCAGCCCTTTCCTGCAGCCTGAGGTATCCAGGAAAATGCTCTGATTCAGGGCAAGTTGCCATAAAATAGTTTTAAAAATAGTTACAATGTGTTTTCTGTTTTGTCAAAGTTTTATCAGCCTGAGGGGAAGCTGCCTGTGGTGTAGCCAGCAGCATGAGAGGAAGGTGGCTGTGTCCCGGCCTTCTGGACTTGCATGCAGCTGGCCGCAGCAGGGCCTTCTTCCAGAAGCACCCATGCTGGAAGGCCAGCCTAGTGCTGCATCAAACCATGGAGTCCACACACAGCACAGCGGCCAAGGAATAGTGTTACTGTGTGTTCTTTGAGTTACACAGAATTTTAGAGTTTACCTTCCTCAGTGCCCCATCTTACCCTCCATTTTAGAGAAAATAAAACATAGACCTTGGGTATGCCATAGAAACTAAATGGCATTACCCAAGCTCTCAAAGTTACTTAGTGACTGAACTCAGACCAGGAGCCTGTAACCTCGTCACAGGCCACTCACTCCAGGAATGGTATGAGTAGGGACCTAACAGTTTGTGGTACCCATTCCCAGTACCCTAGTTCAGACATTTCATTCATTAGTATTGACTTTTCTATTTGCACTTGCATGTTTTGCACTATTAAACATATCATAGAATACTTATATTTCCTCAACACCCAATCAAAAAGAGTAGTCCATGGGAAAACAAGAAACCACAATATCAGGAGTTTAGAAAAGCACCAACAAGAAAAAAGAAAGAGAGAGAGAGAGGACACAGTTGCTGAGCACAAACTCTACTGAGCACAAACTAAACACTTCAGACTAATGATCTCAGTACTTTTCAGCATGATCCTAGGAAGTGCATTTGAAGACCAGCTCTACCACTAAACAGCTAGATAACCTTTGGTAAGTTAAACTCTCTGTGCCTGTTTCCTCATCAATAAAATGGGTTAAGTGATAGAATTTATCGCATCATGTAGTTGTGGAGGTGAAATGACACTGTATATAAAACACTCAGTAGAACAGCTGGCACACTGTAAGCACTTCATAACGGTTACTGATTGTTGTCCTGGATTCCAGTGAGCTATGTCTATGTCACCTCCATATTCAGACTGCCATATTTCCAGTCCCAGTCTGGTTATGTGACCATCACTTACAGAAGCTCATTGGAAGCCCCAGAATTCCTCCCCCTGACTTTGCATTGACTAATGGCTCCTGTGAACAAGCTATGAGAAACACAAAGATTGCAAGAATAATCTCATTGCTTCACAGAGGCGCACTTTTGTTAAACAAATGTTTTTAGCCAGAAATTCAAACTTTAAATATGAAGAAAATAGTGTTTCTCCCCAGGCAGCACACAGTTTTTCATCTAGCAAATGTTTATTGAGTACCTACTCTGTGCCAGGCTCTATACCAGTCTCTAGGATATCATGGAAAAAGGACAGAGCCCTGATTTCATGGTTATTACATCCTAGTGTAGGGAAGACAATAAAAAATAACTAAAATATAATATCAGCAGTGATGAGTACAAAAAAATGAAATAAAATAGACTTGACTGTTAGAGAGAGATAGAGGGTGGGAGCAGAGTATTTAGAATGGGTAGCCCCGCAGGCGGCATTTGGGCTGGTAGCTGGATGACAAGAAGCATCCAGCCAGGTGAGAGTTTGAGGACACTATATCTATAGCCAACAAGGATATGTATATATGTGTGTTTTGTTGTTGTTGTTGTGCGTGTGTGTGTGTGATGGAGTCTCGCTGTGTCGCCCAGGCTGGAGTGCAGTGGCGTGATCTCCACTCACTCCAAGCTCTACCTCACAGGTCCACGCCATTCCCCTGCCTCAGCCTCCTGAGTAGCTGGGACTGCAGGTGCCCACCACCACGCCCAGCTAATTTTTTGTATTTTTAATAGAGACGGGGCTTCACTATGTTAGCCAAGATGGTCTCGATCTCCTGACCTCGTGATCCACCTGCCTCAGCCTCCCAAAGTGCTGGAATTACAGGCATGAGCCACTGCGCCTGGCTGTATGTGGTTCTTACTGCAGTTTCTTTCTTTGCATCACTTGGGTTCATTTTCTCACTGGGTTTGCCCTCCTGTTGGCTGCCATAACAACGTGGGCAGATCATTGTATTTTGCCCACCCAGTCACTCCTCAGCCCACACTCTGCTCCTACCCAATCCTAGCAACTAGTCATGGAAACATTATTTAGAAAACAATAGAGTCCCTAACTCTTTGCATCAGCTCCAAGGACTATTAAGCTGTAACTGATAATAAATCAGGCAGCCCTGTCCCAGGAGAAATCCTCGGTCATTGCCTATCCTTCACAAATAATTCGCTTGGCCTCCTCAAGCCAGTTTCTATCTTGCTTTCAACAAAAGGCTCAGGGCAGCCAACCCAAGTGACTTATAATAGTCCTGCCTGACACCAGATGATATTCTTATCTACGCTTTGTAGTCAAACTCTCCTATTTTCACTCTGGATATATCTGCATTCAGGGCACGTCTTTTGATTTCAAATATTTCTGTAAGATATACTCCCAGAAGCTGCACCCTATGTACAGTTTGTTTCTACTCATCTGTGGTATCTAATTTAAGTTCTCCCATACAAGAAGATAAGCAGAATGCTTCTGTGTTTTATGAGCTATGATATAAGACCAAAATAAGTTACCACCCTATCTATCTCCCAGGAAATGAGTTCAGGTGAGGCTTGTTTACTTTTATTCACCTTATATTGGAATGTGGCTTAGCAAGTGCAATCTTACATCTTGAATGATAATTCAGAATCATTTCTTCTGACACTGACATTCCCTCTGTGTATCTTTGAAATCATCTTCTGAAGACCTTCAAATATTTGTCCTCAGTTTTTATTCTCAAAGGAAAGCCAAAGAATTAAACAAATATGGCCAGGCGCGGTGGCTCACGCCTGTAATCCCAGCACTTTGGGAGGCCGAGGCGGGCAGATCACAAGGTCAGGAAATCAAGACCATCCTGGCTAACATGGTGAAACCCCGTCTCTACTAAAAATACAAAAATTAGCCAGGCGTGGTGGCAGGCACCTGTAGTCCCAGCTACTCAGGAGGCTAAGGCAGGAGAATGGTGTCAACTCGGGAGGTGGAGCCTGCAGTGAGTGGAGATCGCGCCACTGCACTCCAGTCTGGGCGACAGAGCGAGACTCCGTCTCAGAAAAAAAAAAAAAAAAAAAATTAAACAAATATGATCACAACTACTCCATGATCTAATTATTCTCTCAATATTGAAGTACTAGGTTAACCATACATCAATAGAATGGAGAGAGGAAGAGAGAGCCTGAGACCAGTGTAAATCCTGAACAGAAGCCAGGGATTTACAATGTTCAGTCTCTAGAGTGCTGTGCTCATTTCTGGGTTGGACAAAGCCCACCTTAAGAGGATTGTGGAGAACGCCAGCTAGAGTACAGAGGGAAGACTGGACAGAGATCTGAAAGAAGAGATCGGTGGGGATGAGCTGGTATTATGGGGCCCAGAGGGAAGGTTGCAGACTTCTATTTACATCCCAGCAGCACAGAAAAATGGGCAGCCCTAAAACCAGATGTCAGTGGTCCAGTTGTTTTCCAGTTTTTGTCTCAGGCAATAGCCCACTACAGAGGTCCTTACAAAAGTGTCCCCATCATAAAACACCTGGCCACAGGGGAACATGCAATGCTGACTTCAACTTCAACTGGGGTATGATTTTTCTCCCAAAGGTAGATGGCTACAAAAATCTCATAGTGGGGGAGAGGGAAGTAACATGATTTCAGAATGAAAATCTTAACTCAAAAGATACATATACTCATAGATAAATTTTCAAAGGCACTGAAAGTCTATAGTTTGGCAAATAAGGAACGAATGTGGCCTGTAAATGCAAGATAGAATTAATTCTATGCCTAATGGAATCTCTCTCTCTGCCTGCCATACTTCTGCCAAATATTATTATTATTATTCAACCTCCCAGACTTCCACCATATCCTTGGATGATCCCACTGCTCAATACTGAAGCAGCTGAAAAATGATGGACTTTAGGACACTTAACCCCTCTAAGTCTCCAGATAAGCTGCTTATTTCCCATCCTTTGTACCTAAAAGGCTAGCAACTACACAGCAATACATCATTCATTAACTAACATTTTAAAGGACCTTCTACAACAATGTTTTGGGAGGGATTTAAAGATGAATAAGATGTACTCTCTTAGCGAGCTTGTGATCTGGCAGATGAGCAATAAAAATACATGTGAGTAACTACAGGGAAAAACATGCTGTTGCACAAAAGCGGGGGCAATCAAAATGTGATGGGGGTTTGAAGAGTTTCATGCTCCTGTAATTAAGGTATGCATTTAAGAAAACACCCCTATTAGTCAAAATAGAACAGTTAATGCTGAGGTGACCCCAAAATCTCAGTGACTTAAATATTTTATAGTTATGTAAGTTACACCCATGGGGGAAGTACTGAAGAATGCTATATGGGATTTTTCTCTATTATTTTTGCAACTTCCTGTAAATCTATACTTAAAAATATAGATAGATAGAAGGAAGACAGCTAGACATAGGTGGAGGGCAGGGGACCAAACAACCTTTCATTTCCTGCTCATGCTCCCTGTCCAGGCAGGTTGGCTTGGGGACTCTGCTCTCCCCAGTCCTCACACAGGGAGCAGGCAGAGGGAGGCCCCACTCCTGCACTTCCGCAGAGCAAGAGGAAGGAAATGTGGTGACACACACACTCATTCTTAAAACTTTTACCCTGAAGAGGCACACAACATTTCCACTCCTGTTTCATTAGCCACACCAAATCATATGGCCATACCTAACTTCCAGGGGACAGGAATGTACCCAGAGAAAAACCAAAAATATTTCTCAAATAGCATTAATGAATATTGTACCCAAAGACACAAACTGTATGCTGAGTCATTGGGGTTTGAGAGTTTTTTATTTTTAAAAATAGCATGTATTTTTTGGGGGAATGTGTTTAGTCTTGTGTGACTTTCTTATAACAACAAGGTAAACTCTGAAATGCATTTAATCTAGAACACAGTCACCCAAACTGGTTAATTGTGGAATAACTATGCGGCCTTCTCTCCATTGTTTAGCCCTCTGCCCACCAACAGCAACCTGCTGTTACAATTCCTTCCTGAAGGCATTACACAGAATATGAATCATTGTGGATAATGCTGGTTGGAAAGTAATCCCAACTACATCGGATATGAATATGAATTTTAAAGTGGCCAAAGATCTTCAGTGCCAACACTAAAGATGTTTTGTGCTGATTCTTCAAGTGCATTCTGTAAGAAGACTATCAAACAGCAAGCCACAATGAAACCAATGCTCTCACTCACAAAATCTGCAATGTTAGCATCCTTCATAAAGTCAAGGAAGCTTAGGGAAGTCTCTATCTGGGTAGCAATAGGGAAAGTGATGAATGAGGACCAAGGAGCCCAAAAGTAAGGTGACTATAGTCAGGGCAGCATCATGGGAAAGAACCAGGATGCCTACTAGAGAGGTGCCTCCTACAGGTTGTGTGACTCTGAGCAAACAGTTTACCTTCTCCAAGCCTCCTTTTCTTCATCTTTAAAATCAGGAGATTATCTCAGGTCATCTCTGAGGCCTTTTCAAATTAAGAGCCAGATCATTTGTGCTTGAGTAACAGCTCTGTCCCTAATTAGCAATGTGACCTTCAGTACGTACTTAACATCTCTGTGCCTTAATTTTCTGATCTGCAAAATAAGGATGGTAATGGATCTAGTTCATAGGGTGGTTTTAAGGAGTAAATGAATTAACATATGTAAAGCCTTGGGAACAGTGCCTAGCATGTGACAAAGGCTAAATAATTATTATCTATATTATCATTGTTGGTATTACTATTATTAATCTAAGAGGAAGACAGAGAAGCAATGCTCCAAATTCTCAGCTCTGTGTCCTAGACCAGTTCATGAAAAGATGTAAGTATGTTTTAGATCAGTTTCCCAATGAGTATGAGTTTAAAGATAAAAGTTAAAGGTATCAGTTATGAGTCAAAAGAAAAAATTTTAAATTATTACTTTGCTAGCTTCTGGACATTAGAAAAATCCAATTCTCTTCATCTACACTTGAAAGAAGGACATACCTCCTCAACCTATCTGTGGTGGTTAATTTTATGTGTCAACTTGACTGGGCCAGGGGGTGCCCAGATACCTGCTCAGACATTATTCTTGGTGTTTCTATGAAGATGTTTTTGGATGTGATTAACATTTAAATCAGTAGACGGAGTAAAGCAGATCCCCTTCCCTAATGTGGTGGGCCTCATCCAATCAGTTGAAGGCCTGAACAGAACAAAGAGTCTGACCCTCCCTCAAGTAAGAAAGGATTTCTTCTGCCTAACTGCCTGCAACCTGAGACATTGGCTTTTTCATGCTTGTGGACACAAACTGAAACACTGGCTCTCTTGGGGACTCAAGCTGGCCAACCTTCAGACTGGAACTACATCATCAGATCTTCCAGGTCTTCAGGTTTTACCGACTCATCCTGCAGATCTCAGAATTTGTCAGCCTCCATAACTGTGTGTGAGCTAATTTCTTACAACAAATCAATCTTTCTCTGTCTCTCTCCATATGTATGTGTGTATATGTATAAAATGAATTTCAAGAAAAGACTTTAAGAAAAAAGAAAGTGTCCTACATCTCTTTTTCATTCTATCTGTTGCTCTCTTGGCAGTCCCAGAACTTGACAGTAGGGCAGGATCTATATATACATATATATGTGTGTGTGTGTGTCTGTGTGTGTGTAGATACATATATGGATTATATGTATATATATACACACACACACATCCTATTGGTTCTGTCTCTCTGGAGAACACTCACGAACTTACCAGCCGACACTCTGCCTTGTTTCCCCCTCACTCTCTGTGGCACAGAAGATGGCCCTCCTAGTCAAGGCAGTGTGAGGCAACATGTCTCTAGCATCATCACACTGATAATCTCTCCACACTCTGGTAAAACTGACTTAGACTGAAGACCATGGGCTTTGGAGAGTCACAATACATGCCAAGCTCCACAGGAGCAGCGATGGAACAAATTATAATCTGAATTTAGGGTTACAAGGATCTTAAAAGGGTCATTAAACACCTCCCCCAACTCTAAGTTTGGATATGTAGTCCCTGAGAGGTTATACTACCAAAATTAAATATATAGACCAAAAAAATGAAGGCCCAGTGTAAGGAAGTACACATTGTCTTCAGATCCTTGCACCTGTGGTAATGAGATAGAGTATGATAAACAAATAACCAACCCTCTCTTCCATATTGAAGAACAATTTGGTTGCATGAGCTCCAAGATTTTAAGAAAAAATAAAGTTCCCTACATCTTTTTTTTTTTTTTCATTATTTCTATTACTCCTTATTCTGTGAAGGCTCTACAATGACCTCTGCCTTAGACAGGTTCCGGAGATTTACGATCTTGTTGTTGGTCATGGAAACTCCCTCCTCTCCTCACTGCTCCAGCATGTTGCAAACACCCCTATCATCCCTCAGTGCCCTGTATTATAATTACTGTTTCCTCCTTATGGAGTCCATGTGCTCTTCCAGCATGAAATTGTGCCTTATTTATTTACGAATTCCCAGAGGCCATAAATGGTCATTGAATCCATTTCCTTTTCTCCTCCTTCCCTTAGAGTGTAGGGTGTGTCAAGAAAAGAACAGTCCTAGAATATGGCTGTGGTGCAGGATCCAGGGTCCAAGCCCACGTGGCTCCCACCTACCTATTCAAGGGTTCAGGGATGCCAGGGAATACTCCTCAGAAGGGGCTTCCACTTGTACCTGTCAGCTCTTCTCCCTTAGACCAGGCCAGAGGCCTGATGTTCCAGAGGACAATACATTTGTTTATTTACTTTTCCTCATCATCTGTAGGAAAGCCAACACCTTTCTAAAGCTTGGAGGAAATGTCTTGAGGACATTCCCCAGAATGCAGAGTGGAGGTGCCTCACCACTATGCTGGGCAAAATAGCACAGTTCTGCCAAGGCCTGCTCTCCTCATTCACACTGGGGGCAGGCGATGCTTTTCCCATTTACATTGACCTCTTGTGCTAACATAAACAGAGACGCTATGGTGTATTACTCTTTACCAAACCCTTAATGCATCCTTATTCTGTGAAGGCTCTACAATGACCTCTGCCTTAGACAGGTTCCGGAGATTTACGATCTTGTTGTTGGTCATGGAAACTCCCTCCTCTCC
>NW_012119265.1:8292995-8296946 GCF_000951035.1 Colobus angolensis palliatus
TGAAATGGGCAACAGTTTTGAACAGATATCTCATGAAAGAAGATATATGGCTAGCAAAGAAGATATATGGCATTTGTAGCACAGAAAAAGCAAGTAGCAAAGAAAAAATTCAAAATCATGATTCATTAGAGAAAGTCTAGTTAAAACCACAGTGAAATGCCACTACATGCCTATTAGAATGGTCAAAATCAAAAGGAATGACAATAGCAAATCTTGGTAAGGATGTGAAGAAATTGAACTCCTGTATACTGGTGGGAATGTAAAATAGTACAGTCACTTTAGAAAACAGTTTGGCAGTTTCTTGGAAGGTTAAATGTATACCTACTTTATGATCCAGCCATTCTACTCCCAAGTATTAATCCAAGAAAATTGAAAGCAGATGTTAATACAAACACTGGTACGTAATGTTAACAGCTTCATTTGTAATATCCCAAATTGGAAACAACCCCAATGACTATCACCAGGTGAATGAGTAAACACACTGTGATGTGTCCATACAATGCAGTACTCCTCAGCAACAAAAAGGAATGAAATGCTGATACACCCAACAACATGAATGAATATCAAAATAATTATGTGGGGTGAAAGAAGCTAGATAAAAAAAAAAACCAGCATATGTGGTATGATTCCATTTACATAAAAATCAAGGAAACTAACGAAAAGTGACCAAAAAGGGGCAGGGAGAGGGCAGGGGCAGGGAGAGGGCAGGCCCAGTGAAACTTGTGAGTGATGGATGTGTTCATTTCTTGATTGTGCTAACGGCTTCACAGGTCTGTACACATGTCAAATTTATTGTACCCTTTAAATATGTGTAGTTTCTTTTATGTTGATTTTACTTCAATAAAACTTTTTTAAAAGACAATAATAATTTCATTCATTTATTCAGCAAAACTTCGTTCAGCACCTTCTCTGTTCCAGGCACTGTTGTAGGCACTAGGATTCAATAGTGATCAAACTGGACAAAATGTAATAAAAATAGTATCTGCATTTTATACATAAAATACTTACTTAAGGCCAGTAAAAAAAAGTTAGAAACTGACAGAGTCTGGAGCAGGCCCTCCTGTAGCATTTGCAGGGCCCAGGGCAAGAGCACAAATAGAGGCCCACAGCAAATATCTAATATATTGAAGAGATCAATCAAGCTGCACCCCAGCCCAGCCCACACTTCCTCCAAGGCCCTACAAGCCTGAGGCTAAGAACCCCCATTCCTGGGGCAGCCCTGCCACTCACAAGCCTGAAGAAGGACATGAAAATACTGGGACAGGATGGAAGCTGGGTCTCCTTGAGGCCTCACTTTCCAGACACAGGATTTTCAGATGGCCTCCTAAAACTACACTGCTTGGGCAGAGCAGAGGACCGGAGTGCAGTTGTCTGGGAGCTCTGTCTGCCTAGGCACCCGCTGGTGTCTAAGACAGAGGCTGAAACTTTCTTCTTCCTCTCGGTGGACTCCTGCACTCTCACATCTACATCCTTGTCTATGCCTGCAGGCTCAGGTGGTCCTGGTCATTTGCTCACCTGGTTCCTGAACTTGAAAAAAAATAATTTTTACAAGATGGGAAAATGTTTTTAGAGGTGTTTATCTCTCAGTGTGATATGCAGAACCCTCTTAAAAGCAGGACTCAAATTAGGGTCCCTTTTTGAAATGGTCTAAGAGTGGTACTGCTTAAAAATAGAATTCAGGTTTCCAGGAGAACACACTGACTTCAAATCACATAAAAGATAAATGGAAAGCATATGGTAATAGGAAGCAAGCAATTGTTTTTAAGCACAAGGGGAGGTGGAGAAAGGGACACTCCTTTCCATAGGTACTATCCGCCTACCCTACATTTCATGATGTCATCAGTAAAATTCTGAACCAACATTTAAACAATTGCAGAAAAGTTCTCTGATCCTATGAATCAACTCAAGAGAAAATGAATAGCAATTTCAGTATTTTACACACTTGAACTGTGATGAATTTTTTTCAACATATGGTTGGTGAGTTCAAGAAACTATGCCAAGCCATGGGTAAGTTACTAAGTGTGCAAAGTACTACTGCTCTGATGCTCAAGAGTCTTGGAATCTTAATATTTAACCCAAGGACGTATGTGATGAATACCACAGAAGTGGAACAATTAAGAATAATGAGGATAAAGCAGAGAGAGACAGTCCAAGAGATCATGATGGTATAACAATAAGAGGGGAGCCATTAGAGGTAGGTTCTGGGGGATGGTTCAGCAAACCAAAGACCAAAATCTAGTCTGACCCTTTACGGGATACATGCACAGTTTATCTAATAAGAGGTCATCATTGCATGATTCCTCTAATATACTGGTAATTTGCTATTTTATTCTACTATCAGATATATATTCTATTAATATATATCCTCTCTCTATGTATGTATTTCTATCTACCTATTATATAGAGAGAGAAAGAGAGAGAGAGAGCACTTCAAGCACCATGTAACTTCTAACCATTGATTTTGGTTCTATCCCCTGAACCAACCAGAAATTTAATTAATTATGTTAAGGCTGTGATTATGTCCTAAGGCTTCTCTTTTCTAGGTTTCATAATAATTATGATCATGGTGATAAAATTAATGATAACAGGTGTATTATTTTTCTATTGCTGCTATAACAAATTACCACAAATGTAGGGGTTTAAAACAACACAAATTTATTATGTTACAACTGTGTAGGTCCAAAGTCTGACATGGGTCTCACTGGGCTGAAATCAACGTATCGGCAGGGTTGCATTCCTTCTGGAGGTTCTAGGGGAGAACTGCTTTCTTGCTTTTTTCCAGGTCCTTGGCTCTATTCTTCCTTCTGATCACTTCAATTCCGCCTCCATCATCACATCTCCTCTCGCTCAGACTCTCCTTCCTCACTCTTAGAAGGACCCTTGTGATTGCACTGGGCCCACCTGGATAATTGAGGCTAATCTTTTCAACTCAGAATCCTAAACTTAAGCCATCTGCAAAGTCCCTTTGCCAGATAAGGTAACATATTCACAGGTTCCAGGGATTAGACGTGGACACCTTTGGGAGCCACTATTCTGCCTACCATCGCAGTTAACATTTTCGGCATTCACATGTGCCAGGCATGCTGCCAAAGGCTTTACACACATCATCCCACTGAACCATTCTGACAATCCCATGAGGTTGGTCCCATTGTCCCCATTACAGAGATGAGGAGAGATTAAGGAACTCCCTACATCACACAACTAATTTTTCCAGTTCTTATAACTTCTTTGTAAGTCATGGTTTTCAGAGGTTTTGGCTTTCTTGCTTTCATCTATGGATGGGCTAAAATCTGTTGCTATTAGAAAAAACTGATGAAAACAGGAGGAGGGACATCCCAGATTTTTTAAATCGTATGAACAAAATGGTGGCAGCAGGAAAGCAAAATGCATTTTTGAGGACCAGCAAGGAATCAAAATGACAGGGCAAAGGGTGTGTTGGGGAGTAGTGAGAGAGGAGGCGGGAAACAGGGTCCTGAAGCCACACTTCAATAGGCAAAGATGGGTCAAGGAGGAAGAAAGCCAATGCTGAGTGGGGTGACACATCGCAGGGGTGCCTAGACAAACCAATCCAAAAGGTTCTAGCTGAAAAGGAAGGGAATAAAGAGGGAGAAATTACAGAACCTATGTGATAAAAGCTGTCAAACTCTTCTGAAAAGCATAAAAAGACATGTTTTATGAATATACTGAGAGCATATCATGCCCCTGAAATTTTAATAAAATGCTTTGCTGACATTTTTTACTTATAGCCTAAGAAAAACACTTTGCCACACAGAAGAGTAAGTGGTAAGTATGGTCAGGTATACATATATTAAAAAAAAAAAAAGGAGAAATAAGACTACCTCGTAATAAAACATATCATCAAGCTACAGTAATTAAAATAGTATACAATGAGTATAGTACTAAACAGATCAGTGTAACAGAGTAAGTAGCTTGGAAACAGACCTAAATGGG
>NW_012119265.1:8298266-8299443 GCF_000951035.1 Colobus angolensis palliatus
TGAGTCTTCAGCAAGTCATAATCTTTTTGCTGGTGGAGGGTCTTGCCTTGATTTGGGGGGTTTGGGGTCTTTTTAAAATAATGCCTATTTTTATTTTAGATTCAGAGGGTACATGTGCAGGTTTGTTACATGGGTATAATGCGTGACACTGAGGTTTGGGGTACAAATGATCCCATCACTCAGGGTAGTGAGCATAAGTACCCAATAAGTAGTTTTTCGGCCTTTGGCCCTATCCCTCTCTCTCCCCTCTAGTAGGACTCAGTGTCGATTGTTCCTTTCTTTATGTCCATATGTACCCAATGGTTAGCTCCCACTTAGAAGTGGGAACACGCAGTATTCAGTTTTCTGTTCCTGCATTAATTCTTAGGTTTAGGATAATGGCCTTCAGCTGCATCTATGCTGCTGCAAAGGTCAGTTCAACCTTTCTGAAAGGATTGACAATTTGCATCAAAAGCCTGAAGAACATTCACATCTTTTGACCCAGAACTTCCAGGAATTCACAGGAAATAACCAGAAAAGTGCACAAACAACCACGTATAGGAATGTTCCATATCAGGGGGTATTATAATTTTTTTCAAATGGGAAAAATCTGAAGGCTCAGTAATATGAAACTTGATTATTGTAGTACATCTATAGGATGGAATATTAGGCAGACTTTAAAACCATGAAGATGAAAAATACTTAATGATGTCAGAAGATGTTGAAAATACCCAAACAACTGAAGACAAATTAAGCCACTACACAGTATGTAGAAGATGATCCCAAATGTTTTTGGCACACATGTATATTTGTCTGTATATTAAGATATAAAGGATATATACCAAAATATCAATCTACTTCATCTACTGAAGTTCTCCAGGGTACATAACTGTAGGCAACACAACCATAAGAGTTAATACCATGTGAAAATTGAGAAGGCACAAAAAACCATATGTAATATTTTGGTCATTAAAGGCACCACATAATTGAGAAGATTAAGATCATTGAAATATAGTTGTATTTCTGTCCTACAAAATGTCTTATGAATTTGTCTCTGCTTGTTTTAAATGTTTCAATTTCCCTCCAGAGTGATCCAGTTTTATTTATTTTGCCCTTTCTGCTGACTGTCCAGTATAGTATATATTACAAAGTTTCATAAGGAAACAGCATCAGACCAAAATAAAGAGACGCTGTCCCA
>NW_012119265.1:8301218-8402957 GCF_000951035.1 Colobus angolensis palliatus
AATAGTAACTTTTAATTACAGGAACCCTATCTTCCTTTAAAAACGTTTAAAACACTCATTAGCCTGTCTTTAGCTTCAGCTCATACAATACATAATGACTTTCATTTATTATTACTACTGTATAATCACTGTTATTTCAAAGTCATGCATGCCTATTGCAACCTGTCAAACAACCCAAAGGGATATTAAGAATTGATAATCTTCCTCCTTTGATCCAGATCCTACTCTCCTGAGGATCTCAGGTTAACTGTTTGACTATTATCCTTTGGCACCCTCTAATCTACTTGTTTTAGTTTGAGAAAAGCAAAAGTTCAAAAAAGCAAAAGTTTTGCCCATTAGGAAAATTTATTCTGGTTTTGCGAAGTATTAATCTATATATGAAAAAATCAGTTGAAATAAATCAAAAGTGACTCAAAACCTTTAACCATTCCAATTCTGATGCAGGAAATCTTTTCCATAAATTTGGGCTAAAATTTAACCAACTCAAATTGACCCATTGAGACAACTCAGGTGTTTTTTCTCTCTCTCTAATATATCTAATTCATTTTAGACAATGAATTTCCTTGGTAGAATTATCATTCATATAAAGAGTAATTAAAAATATGTTTTTAGTATTACACATGCAGAAAAAAAATCATTTAAATTGCTTCTTTTCTGTCTCATAAAATTAACCTGTCCTCTCTGTTCTAAGATTACCTCAATTCTTGGTGTTTCATAATTAACTTTTCTCTCCACCTTTTCCTTTTTTTCCCTTGTCCCAAACTTTTCCAGACAGATTTCCAGACTCACTTTCATATTCTTCCACTTTCGGCCTTCGGAGCCCAGCATATGCTTTTCCCTTTATTCAATGCAGTTCTTCTACTTCTGATTCTATTTCATTTTAGGATGGGTCTATCCTGGTCACTGGAGGAGACCTGGACTCAGCAGACTTTTATTGATAGCGAAGTTGGATGTTGGTAAGCTCATGGCCATTGTCTCTTTTTTCCCATCCATAAAAACAAGAATCACATTTATCCACTCAGAAAGTTGTTGTGAGGCTTACATAAAATACAGTCCAGAGGAGCTGTAAATGGAAAGCCACCCTGTCCTCTCCACTGTCAATTTGTATAATGGTTAAGAGTACATGCTTTCAAGTGACTAGCTTTTTTCAGTTGTGTGATCCTCGGCACAATCTCATATTCTCTGTGCCTCAATCTCCTCATCTACAAGTTAGAGATGAAGAAGTATCTACCACATATGGTTATCGTAGGAGTAAATGCAATGTATCTGAAAAGCACTTAGTATACACTACATGATCAAGAAATATTTGTTACCCTATATCTTATATCACTTCAGACTTTCACTTGTATAATAATTCCAAAACTAAAATATTCTCCCATCTCTCTTGCTCAAAACATTCAATATTTTCCCACTGTAATTCATCTTTCATGGATGTGCCCTTTTGGGGAAACTTAGCAATAATATTTTCTTATAATTAAAGAAATTTTTCATGAGAAAGCAGCCAAACTAGTAGGCTCTGAGATGCCAAATTCTTTTATTAGGAGCTTTTGATGATAACTTACACAGAAATTTCACCAAGTCCTTAGCACAAATACTTTTTCATGCCATTCACAAAAGTAATTTGCACAAGCAATGACCATATAGAGAGAACCACCGAATTAAGTATCATCAGGGTCATTTAAGTAATTAGCATTCTTCAAGTGGCATCTTTGCTTCATCCCTTTCCATACGTGACTTTCAGCAGCTCACCCTCTTTGGATATCCATTTTTGCATCTATTTAAAAAGTCTGGATAATAATATATACCTTATAAGCAGAAGTGAAGACTAAATAGTGAAAAGTGCTGAATATCAGCTCTAAATAGAATTTGATAGGTTAAGGGACCGCTAAAAAGACAACAGATGAAGTAAAATGGAAAGTAAAAAATTCTTTTTTTAGCTGAAAAGACAGAAGATGCAAGTAACAAAGGAATAAAACCTAAATGAGACAAATAAGAATGAAAAATGGTAATTTAAGCCCAGTCATATCTATAATTACCCAAATATAAATGTTTAAACACTCCAATTAAAAGGAAGAAATTGTCAGACTGGATAAAACTGCAAGACTCGACCAGGCGCCCTGGCTTACACCTATAATCCTAGAACTTTGGGAGGCTGAGGTGGGCAGATCACTTGAGGTCAAGAGTTTGAGACCAGCCTGGCCAACATGGTGAAACCCTGTCTCTGCTAAAATAAATACAAAAATACAAAAATTAGCCAGGCATGGTGGCCTAAGCCTGTAATCCCAGCTACTCAGGAGGCTGAGGCAGGAGAATCGCTTCAATCCAGGAGGCAGAGGTTGCAGTGAGCCAAGATTGTGCCACTGCACTCCAGCCTGGGAAACAGAGCAAGACCCCATCAGAAAAAAAAAAAAAAGAAAAAAAAGAAACACCCAGCAGACTCTAGAAGACTGTTGATAGGAGATATGCTTTATAAATATTGATTTAGATAGAAAGTTAAAGAGTAGACAAAAATACACCTGCAAACAATAAGCATAAGAAAGCAAGGCCGGGGCAGTGGCTTACGTCTACAATCCCAGCACTTTGGGAGACCAAGGCGGGTGGATCACCTGAGGTCAGGAGTTCGAGACCAGCTGGCCAACAACATGGCGAAACCCCATCTCTACTAAAAATACAAAAATTAGCTGGGCGTGGTGGTGCGCGCCTGTAGTCCCAGCTACTCAGGAAGCTGAGGCAAGAAAATCGCTTGAACCCAGGAGGTGGAGGTTGCAGTGAGCTGAGATCAGGCCACTGCACTCCAGCCTGGGTGAGAGAGCAGGACTCCATCTTGAAAAATATTTAAAAAAAGAAAAGAAAAAAGACAGCAAGTAGAGCAGGTACACGTCACAATAAGGAGTGTTAGCATAATTTTATAATCATGCAAGAGTCAATTTACCAGGAAGAACATTCATAAATGTATATGCATCTAATAACAAAACTTGAATTCTATGAAGGAAACCTAAGAAAATGAATGGAATAAATAGAAAAATGCACAATCATAATTAGATATTTAGAAATCCCTCTCTCAATAATAGACAAAATAAATAGACAAAAAGCAAGAATCTAGAACAGCCTTCGAGAACTGGATTTGTGGGAGAAATGTAAGCACTTGGAAAATAATTTGAATGACTTTTTTTTTCAATTTTCCCTAAAGATGGACATAGCTAGCACCATTCTAGATCCATACAATGCACGTCTTAGGGCACTGGGGCTTAATTATCTGAGGAGCCCAGTTGCAAACGGTTGATAGAGAAAATATGAAAACTACTATCTATTAACTTAACCTAATTGGCACTTATAGAACATTTATACCTAAAAATGGCTTGGAGTGGTATTAATAGTTACGTGGTTTTAAACACTTTTGCAAACACATCAAACTATACACTTAAAATGAGTGCATTTTATTAAATGTAAATTACATCTTGGAACACCTCATTGGTGGGGAGGATTGAGATTCCACTGCACAGTCACTAGAATGTCCGAAATTAGAGTCTGATTAGTACTGGTGAGGATGGAAAACAACTAAAACTTTCATATACTATAAATAAGAATGCAAAATGGTACAGGCACTTTGGAAAACTGTTTAGGAGCTTCTAATAAAACTAAACATTAGCCTACCCTATAGCCTTCAAGCTATACTCCTAGGTACATACTCAAGAGAAATGTTTCCACAGGTTCACAAAATACGTTCAAGAATGTTCATAGCAGTTGTATTCATAATAGCTTAAAAAAAAGTCCCAAATTTCCATTGACAAGTGAATGGATAAACAAATTGTAATATATTTATATTGTAGAATATTGCACAGTAATTTTTAAAACTCTCAATACACCCAATAATGTTTAGCAAATCATTATACTGAACAAAAGAAGAGAAACACAAAATTATTCCCTTTCTATGCTGTCCAAAGACAGGCAGAGCCACTCTGTGGTGATAGAAGCCAGAATAATGGTTGCCTCTGGGAATAGGAGATTGACTAGGAGGAGCGGTATGAATGAGGCTCCCTACTGATAGAAATGTTCTTTTTTGATCTGCCCTGATCTGGGTGGTTACAAGGTGTATATCCACCAAACTGTACAAGTGAGATTTGTTTCCTTTTCTGGGTGTGAATTACATCTCAGTATTTTTAAAAAGATTAAATGGTATAATTAAGTTAAATCACAGAATCAGTCTGACAGGTAAATGATGTTTAATACATTATAGCTATTACTGTTATTCAACTTATATACCTGTTACTAACATCTGCTAAGCTCGTGTAACTGCACACACTTGGAAAGACAAGCTAAAAAAAGTTGAAAAAGGAACGCACACGTGATTTGAAAAGCGCATTTGTGAAAGAGTGGGAGAAATGTGAGCGCAATTTATCTAAAGTAAGACACTGGAAGAAACACAGAACTGATAAAGCCTGTGTCCTATAAATGTCTTGATGAACTTCAGAAAATGTTCATAAATGATACAGCCATTGGAAGTTTTGTCACTAATGTCATTTGTTTTTGAAGCCTTCAATTTAGCAAGCAACAATTGTAGCATAGTGTTTTTTTATAAACATTATAAAGGCACTAGCGGAAAAAAGAGATTTATATTAAGAAAATAAATGGGTTAAGATTTAGGTCAAAATCCCAAAATGATTTGTATTCGTCCTTAATTTGCTCCATGAGAAAGGCTGCTGTGAGAATCTCGGCATTCTCTTGGGATTCCCTTGCTCCCTGCCTCTTTGCAAGAATACAGGCTGGTTTAGCAATGGAGGAGTGAGTCCTTTCTAGGCAAAAGAACAAGAAAAGGTTTTTCTTGGAGGCACAGGCCTTATAAACACAGCCTCAGGTATAGAAGGGGGATAAATGTGCTATGGTTTGAATGTACGCTCGCAAACTCATGTTGAAATTTAACTGTCATTGTGACTATATTAAGAAGTGGAACCTTAAAGAGGTGATTGCCCTTATAAACGAATGAATGTCCTTATCACAGGTGTGGGTTAGTTAGTGGGGAGTGGGCTTCTGATAAAAGGATGAATTCGGCTAATTTTTTCTTGCTGTCTTGAAAGCTCGCTTGCCAATGCACTCTGCTGTTTTAAAACCTTTAAAAGGTTACTCTGACAATATAGTTAGCTACATGTAAGCCAACACAGAACCAACAAGAGGTTCTTGAAAACCTATATTATTCCCTTTTGCTTAAATAATGAGTTGTCCTAGAGTAGTCAAATTTATGAAGACCTTAAGTAGAATGGTGGTTTGGTTGCCAGGCGCAGGAAGGTAGGGAGAGATGCAGGGTTAATGTTTAATAGTTACAGAGTGAGTTCTAGAGAGGGATGGTCACCACAGTTGCACAATAGCGGGTGTGTTGTTAACACCGCAAACTATACACTTAAAAAATGATTAAGATGGCACATATTACATTATGTGCATTTTGCCACAATTAAAAATATTTTTTAAAAAAGATAACCACTTAGGGAAAACATAAAGATAAATCTTCCATTGTTTTATGTAATAAATTATTAAATGAGTTAATAGATGATCGGGGTCTTTCTAATACATCTTACTAGCTCTTGGCAAACTTTATTTTCTGCTCTAGTTAAGACTTTAAAATTTCACTTAATATTTACGGATTACAAATAATGAAATTATAAGAATGCAACTGTGCAATCAACTTATAGCCAACCAGTAGAACTAGTTAATGTTTCTCCATATCATAAAGTGCTAATAAAGTTAAAACCTATAATCAAAGTAAAATTTAATCACTTTATAAATTAACTTGACATTGTAGATTTCCTGCAGCAATCAAAAATTTAAAATCTAAAGGGTTCATAGTTTGCATCTTTTGTACAGTGTTGCAAAAGCACTAGCTTTGTGATTCCTAATGGTTTCTCTGTATCTGTTTAATCAATACTCTTTATAACCATTAAACTAAAAGGTAAGTTCAGTGAATATGATTTTAATATTAATACATTACACTTGCAATGGAGTGCTATTATCTTTGAAAGTGTTTTTACATTGATTTTCTCTTCCTGTATCCGCATCTCACTTAACAACATCACTATCCACCCACATGTCTGAGCCGGAAACTTAAATAATTCTTAAGTCTTCTTCACTCCAAGTTCTAACCACTGTATTTCCCAATCCCTCTTGCTCTCCACTGCCACAGTTTCAGCCTCACTGTGTCTAACTGTGGAAGTCTCTTTAACCTCCCATGCCTCACTGTACTCTACTACAACCTTTCACATTGCTAGAGTGCTTTATAAACATAAATCTGAGAGGGCTTTTATATCACCAAAAATACCAAATTACTTCTATTGTTAACAGAGAATAAAATCTAAAGTTCCTACTATGGCCTGTCTGCCATTCCATTCTCAGCTACCCCTTCCCCAGGAAGATCTAGTCACGTATAGAACTAGTACTTGCCAATATCTGATTATGCCAGCTTTACAAGTCGATTCCTTTGGACCCACTGAACACTTTCCCTAGAAGACTCCCCCAAACCCCCACCACAATTTTCCAGCATATGACATCATTCAAAGGCCAGGCAGCTGCCACGGACAATTCTACATAGAATATGCTAGAGGAGAAAAAAAAAATCCCAAATTCCAGCATCATACATATCTGCACTATAGTAGATGAGGAACAGCAGAAGCTTGAACTCTAAACGTACAGTTGATGAAGTCTCTGTATTTAAAAATCTGAGCTTGGAACAATTACAGAAAAACAGTAATAACAACCCTGATGTCTGTAAGCAGTCAGCCAGGAGTAGGTGGGTCATTATAGGATGTCAATCAGGTAGGAATTGAAGATAAGGTCAACAGTGTTATAGAATGAGGATGATGCAAGAAAAGAACCGGTACCAGAGCTGAGCTGTGACTTCTTCCTTACCCCAGTGGTGCTTTTTTGTGGAAGAAGAAACAGAATGAACTGAGATGATAAATCCTGGTCCATCTGCTGCTTGTGTCCCTCCTCATTGCTCACCTACAGCACACATCCCTCATTAAGCCAGGCATTCTTTCCACAGCACTCTTCTCATCCCAGCACCCATATCTGTGCAGCCACAGCCCATGGATCAGAGTTGGTGTATGCACATATGTGTGTACACACACGTGTGTACCACACACATCCACACTCATCTGTCACTTTGTTCCTGCAGTCTCAGTATTCACCTCAGAGTCCCTACCCAGGGACTTTGAAAGAAAACACTTTTCTGTTTAGTGTTTCTCAATGGTTATCAAGTAAGCATAATGGAAAAGAAGAGTAAGTGTGTATCCCAAGGGCCTTTGGATGTAGCCTACACCCATGACACAGGGAGTTTATTTAAAGCTTCACATTTTAAAACTACGTGTGCTTTTACTCCTTGATGCATACATTTATTTGTAATAAAACAGTGTTTTGAATAGCTTACTACTGGAGAAAAGGGACTTTGTGTAGTCTGGCTCCAAGTGCCCTTTGGTGTGTAGCCAGGTGTCTGCACACCTGTTTGAGATGCACAGTCTGTCCAACTCTGACAGCCATATGCACTCTCAGAGAAGCAGTCACTTTGATGACACTGATTTTGCTTGAGAACTAGGAATAACCTGGAGGCTTAAAGATAAATGCAAATGAAGAGCTCTGTACCCCTTCCTCACCATTCTAGAAACCGAGTGTCTGAGAGGAAAAACAAAATTCCTCATTGAAGAAGTCAAAAAGGGAGAAATAACAGTTTTAAGTGGTGCTGTCCTCTCTGAATAGCCTTCCCCATGCTTCATCTTGCTAATTTTTCATGCTTTAAAACTCATTTCCAGAACCTTTTCCAGTAAAAAGCTTTTTCTGACTTTCCCTTCTGCTTAGATGCTTGATGTAGATCATGTACATATTTCTATCATATTTCTTCACATAAAATATCATTGTTTCTTTATCTCCTTCATTAGACTATAGCTTTCTTGAGGAAATAATTTCTTAAACCTTTATATCCACACAAATGTAGCATAATAATATCTGGCAGCTAAGTGTATAACAATGAAAAATAGTCCCCATCTCTTCAGCATTGTTCTCTATAAGCACTACATTATACAATATTTTTATCTACCAAGAGTATTTTAAAGTACATAATGATTAACCAATGTTTCCATTTGACTAATCAGATGTTTTATCTGAGCATGTCCATAAATATAACAAACGGAAAAGCCTTTTAAGTGTTAAAATTACTTGTTAATTTACATTGTTGCTGTTTTGTTTTGCTCATGTGGGCTCATACAAGTTTTAGCTAAAGGTGTAAAACCCCAATATTTAAAATGTGCATCATTTTATAGTCATTCACAGGACTTAGTGCAAAACAATTATCTACTTTCTATCACAAAATCATGGAATCCTGACAAAAGGAATATAAAGAACATTTGAAGTGATCAAGTTCGACTGACTTCCCACTTAAAAAAATATGCCTCCTTCTAAACCTCCCCAGTAAGTAGTCATGAAGTCTCTGCTTGGACCCTTCCAGTGATGGAGAACGCCCTGCTTCATGCTACATGCTTTTTGGAATAGCTCTAACACCTGAACCCACAGCCTTTCCTGCATATGAAGAGACTGTAGAGGAAGCTGGCACAGATTGCCCAGCCCAGCAGTCAGGAAGTGGGCCCAGGGCCCGAATTTGTTTACAAATCCCACGTGAAGACTTTTAGCCAGGCCACTCTGCTGGAGACCTGAAATAATTTTTCTCACCAGGCCCAAACCTGCTTCTAAGCCCCACTTCATTAGAGCCTCCTTCATCTTAGCAACCACTTTCATCTTTCATCTGAGTAACACCTCAGATTTTGAAGGCCTAGAGTTGAAGAGGTCATAAAGTCTTCCTTTCCACAAACTAATGAAACATCAATTCACCATTATTATGCCTTTTATCAACAGAAAATTAGGATCTAACTCATAATGGTCGCCACCTGAATGCAGCATCTCCTTTTTGAGGACTGAGTATCCAGGTGCACTGCTAGGTGCTAAGAAGGAGGAGTTGTTAATGGCAATTGTGTCAAATTAATCTCAGTACAAACTACTGCATTTTATTATATAAATTCTCAAGATAATTGAATGCTGTATCAAGGACATTCATCCAATTAATTTTTAAAATGTTAACAGAATTCATTTATCATCATAGTTTTAATCATAACTGTCAAGAATTGTTTTATTTTTTAAGTTAGCATGCTAGAGTTTTTAAAGAAATTCAAAGTGATATAACATATGAAGGTTTTTGCTGATTATTCTTATAACTCATATAAATAGGAGCAAGAATTTACACTGTAATTGATTTAAGATTGGCCATATGAGTCATACATAAAAGATCCAAATCCTGCTTCTAAAGGCTTTGAATAGTCATTGATTCTGTGAACTTTGAAAGCTTTTGAAAATGTGCTATGATCCCAATATGGTATTAAGACTATTTTATGTAACCAAAGAAAAAAATACACCACCAAATTATAAAACTCTGGTACTTATATGCTTGGCTGTCTGCAAGGAATTATAGAGACTATTGGAGACATAACCTCTACCTCAAGGGAATTTCTGCCTAGACAAGGAAATCAAACATTAATTCACTTGATACAGTACGAAGTCCATGTACACAAATCATCACTGACGAAAGGATAGGAAGGACTCCAAATCCTTAGCTATCTATTTCAATAGTCCCCACCCTCCAGGAAGAATATGTGGTTTACTTTCCTGAAAATGCACATTTGTTACCAGCTGTAACTTGAACCCCAATATCTCATCCCCCAATCAATTAGCAGGACCTTGCTGGAAGATTCCTTTTCTACATGTAGTTTATGGCCTTGGTTAGAAACAACAGAACTATACAAATTAGTTGTCACCCCTACTTAGATTAACCTAATCATAGTTCAATACTCTGCTATATATTCAATAGGCCATTAGATCATAAACCTAATCTAATAAGGTATATAAAGTATTTATCACAGTGCCTGCCTGCCTAGCACTAGGTGCTAAATACATGTCAACTTCTTTCACTTTTATCTATTTCCTCTCTTTTCCTTAACTACTCTCTTTTCCCCAAAGTATAGAGTACATTTTAATATTTGAGCATGGTAAAAGAAAAACCAATTAACTCCCTGATATTGCTATCCAAACACTGCATTTGCAAATCTCCAGGCTAGTCATGCAGAAGAGAAAAAGAATATAAATACACCCTTATATCTGAGGGAAAACCCTCAGCTAAATTCTTCTCCATTTAGATGAAGTTAATGTGAGTCTTTTGGAAAATCCCCAGACCGAGGAAGGAACATTTCAGCCCACAGGCCTGACTCAGCCCACTGCTTGATTTCATTCAGCTGGGGGTGAGAAAGCTTTGGGTGGCCCTGTACAGAACCCCAAGAATGGCTCCTACCCCTGAGCCCCAAGGGCCTGCTGCAGTCACCCCACTTACAGAAGTTTCTCCTGGTTTAAGGATCTAAGCAATCATAAACACATGAATTACAATTTCTAAGGGAAGTAAAGCCAAGAACTCCCACTCTCACTTACTCTAGGCTCTAGAATTTAGGAAAGTCTTCTTATCTACTTCTCTTTTCCTCTTCTTTACAAATCCGTTACTTTTTTTTTCTTTTGCTTCCTCAAAGGGCTTCCCCCTCTCTGTGTACTTCGCTCTTTGTTAACTCTCTTTCCTCTTTTCTGAATTCCTCCACTTCCTCTTCCCTTTTGTCTATTTGTGTCCATTCTAGGGGCCAAGCCTCTCCTTTCACCGCCACCTCTTCCCAGCCCCATCGCTCCTCTCTTCACCCTCACTTCCGCTTCTGGTGTCTCTTCTCCTGTCTCTTCAGCTGACACTCATTATTTTCTTCCCTCTTTGCAAAGTCAAGCTGAATTCCATGTCCTGGCTTTGTTGTCTTGTAGGACAGTTCTATTTTTTCTTATGTTATACAGGCACTTCTCAACTTATAATGGGGTTACATCCTCATAAACCAGTCATAAATTAAAAATATTGTATGTTGAAAACACAATGTATCTCAAACATTATAGCTTAGCCTCATCTATCTTAAACATGCTCAGAACATTTACATTAGTCTGCAGTTGGGAAAAATAATCTAACATAAAGCCTATTTTATAATAAAGTGTGGAAGACCTCTTGTAATTTATTAAGTACTGTGCTGAAAGTGAAAGACAGAATGGTTGTATGGGTACATAAAGTACAGTTTCTACTGGATGTATATTGCTTTTGCACCATTGTAAAGTTAGAAATCTTAAGCTATTTTAAATTGGGGACCATATACATTTTGAAGACAGAAAGCCAGGGAGTATAATAAAGACAGCATGAGACTTGGGAGCCAGAGATGTGGCTTTGCCCTCTCTCAGAATCTACAAATGTAAAACGGGGATCACTCAATAAATTATGTCAGTGTTCCAATCACTTGAAAGAGGTTAGTGGTTATTATGGAAATAAACAACAACTGATAGAGCATAACAATAAAAATAGCAAATATTTATATAGTCCTTACTATGTCTCAAACATTGTTCCAAGCACTTCAAAGAAGCCCACTGAATCCTCAAACCATCACATGGGCACTGAGAATGTGCAAAGCGGGTGGGATCATGGGTAGGTTTTTTCTCTTGCAAAAGTTTCTTTTATCACTGTTTTTACAATTTTAAAACAAGGCTGTGGAGTTGAGCATTTCTATTTCACTAAGAAAGTTGACTGAATTTTCAGTTTTATTATACACAGTTGTCTACTGATCGTTTTCCCCCTGCAATGCAGGGTCATTCATAGAAAAAATAAAAACAAAAAAACTCTAGGCTGTTGTGATCAACCTATGTACCAACTTTCCCTTTTCTAAACAGAAAATAATGCTTCAAAAGATTCATATTGATGTGATAATACATGGAGCATATCATTCAGTATCTTTCAATAAACGTGTGACACTGTCACACAAATGATCACAGTGGAAACACAATCATTATCATTACTGTTAGGAAACATAATCATTATGTGTTAAATAATACACTTCAAGATTGACCTTGATGTCTCCTGTCTGGTAGAATGGCAGAGAATTTCATTTTAACAGATTGTTAAAGACTCCTCTTAGAAACCCATGTTCCCGGGAGTTACTATACCACATAGGGGTTATAGGCACACAGCAGATTAGTATACTTAAAAAATACAAGCAACACAAAGAGCCTTGACAGCACATTTACTTTCAAAACGGGGGTTGTCTGGGGCTTATTTCTCTAGAAAGTATATTACTTCTGTACTTCTTTAAAATATGATTTTTTTTTTGTTCCTTAATGTTATTTATAAGAATAAACCAATTTGGCCGGGTGCGGTGGCTCATGCCTGTAATCCCAGCACTTTGGGAGGCCGAGGCGGGCAGATCACAAGGTCAAGAGATTGAGACTATCCTGGCCAACACGGTGAAACCCCGCCTCCACTAAATACAAAAATTAGCTGGGTGTGGTGGCACGCGCCTGTAGTCCCAGCTATTCGGGATGCTGAGGCAAGGGAATCGCTTGAACTTGGGAGGCAGAGATTGCAGTGAGCCAAGATCACGCCACTGCACTCCAGCCTGGCAACAGAGCAAGACTCCGTCTCAGAAAAAAAAAAAAGAATAAACCAATTCTTATTTCTGAGAATTGATACGCAAACATCCAAACTGTAAACAGAAACTGCTCAGTTTTAAAATATTGTACAATTTCTAGAAAGCAATATTAGGCATTTGCTCTTTCCACACTTTTGGTAAAACAGGAACAGTTCTCTAACACCATGGATTTAATTTAAAAGAAACTCACAGAAGTTCAGTTCTGGTAATCCAAACATAATGGGTTGCAATTTACTCTTGTATTATCTATAATAAAAAGGTTTGCTAAACAAATTGATAGTATAGTAAGTAGTGGCAACTCCAAATTTTCTACATATAATGGCACGTAGGGGCTACAATCTAGTCAGAGAAGTCAGTTGACTTATTTTGAAGCTGCATTTGCATGAGAAGCACTCTGATTTTACTTTGATGGTATGTTCATACATAAATAAAAGTAGAGCAGATTTTAAAAAATATCATATGCATACTTTACATAAAATTGAGAAAAAATGATTGTCCACATTAAAGAATACATATTTATTTAGGGTGGCATTAGATGGCTGATGTTTTTAGAGGGAGAATTAACATCTTCTCCTAGTCCCACCCCAAACATTTCCTAATAATAATGGTAAAAGACTGTTGTCTAATCTACTTAAAACAACATTTGGCTCCAAAAACTTTGGCAGTGACTGAAGTGTACACAGACTCAGTGAATATACAAATGATGATGCATCACTTACCTGGGCAATGAATATTCACATAGACCCATCATTAAGCCCTTCTCAGAGGCTGAGATTAGCTACTGTTTACTTGTAGAGCCATGACTGGAATCCAATATGGAATCTCCAAATCCTCTCTCTTTCTCTCAGTTCTCCATAGTAATCCTCTGAGAGCCACAAATTCTGCTAGAGTATATTCTTGAAATTAATACATCAAAATTTATGGAATGCAGACCTTTTGCCTGATTTAGACTGCTATTCCTCATAGTCTGACCATATTGTTATTTTACTGAATTTATCTATATATTCTTATTATGTATTTGTGTCATCTATCCAACTGCACATTTTGTGTCTGTGGACGTATATATAATAAATTCTCAATAAATACTTGTTGAATAAAAAAATGGATGATTGAGATTTTATTGAACGATAAAACTATTGCCCCTGTGTAAACAGTGATCTCTATGAGAGTATCTGGAATCATTAATTTCTAAGATTTAGAAAGTTATTTCATTTCTCTATCCATAAAAAGCCTCTGAAAAATTCCAGAATTTGTGGGTGTTTGTACAGATTTTCCAGTGGGGGTCTGTGATCATGAAAATATTTTTAAAATTACTAATCTAATGTATGTTCTCTATTATAACCCCTCTGTCACAGACATGATCAACCCAACTCTGCTACACATCTCCAGTAACAAAAAACTCACTACCATATGAAGCAGTCTAGGCTATTTTCATAGCTCTGATGAATACTGGGCTCTAACTCTTTCCCTGTAACTTCTGACTGACCACAGCTCCATCTGCCAGAGTCACATAAATATGCCCAGACCCTATGCCACTTGACAACCCTTCATGTATTTTTAGACAGCTGTCATAACCCATCCTATCTTCTTTCAAGCAGTCTGTAAATCCTCAGCTCTTTCAACCATAGTCAAGGTTTCTACTATGACTTCTACCCCATCATTCAGTGCACCCAGAACTCTGCCCAGACCTGCACATGTTCCAACCCTCCCATCTTGAGGGTTGAAACAAGTATTCGCAGCTCTCTCCTACTTGTTCTGGGCATCTAGAGTTAACGGGACTAACAGTTATCATGTCAGGGACAGCTGCTTCACTCTACTGATTTAAAGTGAACTTAAAGTTAACTAAAAATCCCTGTTTTCTCTCTATTTATGTTGCAGTTCCACCATGCATGGCCCTCCCGGTCTATCCATGCAGTTAGTTTGGGGATGCTATTGCAGGGTTTTGCAATTATTCCTATTAAACTTTTACTTTTTTTTTTTTTTTGAGACAGAGTCTTGCTCTGTTGCCCAGGCTGGAGTGCAGTGGCACAATCTCGGCTCACTGCAATCTTCACCTCCCGGATTCAAGCCATTCTCCTGCTTCAGACTACAGGCATGAACTACCACCTCTGGCTAATTTTTGTATTTTCAGTAGAGATGAGGTTTCGCTACACTGGCTGGTCTTGAACTCCTGACCTCAGGTGATCCGCACACCTCGGCCTCCCAAAGTGCTGGGATTACAGGCGTG
The DNA here is from genome assembly GCF_000951035.1 of Colobus angolensis palliatus. Lineage (NCBI taxonomy): Eukaryota > Metazoa > Chordata > Mammalia > Primates > Cercopithecidae > Colobus > Colobus angolensis. The sequence continues at coordinate 8,316,018 of NW_012119265.1, forward strand.
AGCCACAGCACCCAGCAAAACTTTTACTTTTCAAATGCAATTAATTGTTGCTTCTGGCTGAGGTTCTTAAGGATTCTCAAGTTCTGTCAACCCAAGTTTTAACCACCATCTTTCCCATACAGATTTATGCTCACCGTAGTTCAGATAGATTTTCATGCAAGCTAATTCCTTATTTAATATGCAAATTTTACTGCACAGATCATAAAATAGATGCTGCGGCTGGGCGCAGTGGCTCACACCTGTAATTCTAGCACTTTGGGAAGTCAAGGTGGGCAGATCACAAGGTCAGGAGATCAAGACCATCCTAGGCAACATGGTGAAACTCCATCTCTACAAAAAATATATAAATTAGCTGGGTGTGGTGGCACCTGCCTGTAATCCCAGCTACTTGGGAGGCTGAGGCATGAAAATCGCTTGAACCCAGGAGGTGGAGGTTGCAATGAGCCAAGATCGTGCCACTGCACTCCAGCCTGGGTGACAGAGCAAGACTCTGTCTCAAAAAAAAAAAAAAAAAAAAAAAAAGATGCTGCATGAACCCTAGATCCAGACTGCCAAGGTTCATCAAATCTGGGTGCTGTCACTTACTAGTTATATGATCATAGGCAGATCACTCAATCTCTATCTCAGTTTGCTTACTTATAAAATGGGGTAAATAACCATACCTACTTCATTGAGATTAAGGATAGGATTAAATGTAAAGAGCCCAGAACACTTTGTTAAGTCCTATAGAAATGCTCGTTTCATAAGTAACTTAGCTTATGTGTGCATATAAGTACAGATCAGAAATCAGTAAGTACTGTAAATGTGGAAAATATCTCAACAACTAAAAGTAGCACTATATGGTTATTTTCCCTGAAGCCCACATCTAGACCAATATAGCTTAGATTTTATGCATTTAGCAAACATAAGGCAATACACCTGTCAGTCTGTTTTCACTGTACCCTATTAATATGAATACTCAATGAACATTTGAAAAGGGGAACACGTCCTATAAACATTCCTGTGCTGCAGAGAACAGGGATTTTATTATTTATTCCCTTTTATTTTCTCTCTGTTTTCTTTCTGTTGTTGAGATTGGTAATTTCTATTGTTTCTCTTCAAATTCACCAACACTTTCTTCTTTCCTCTTCACTCTGCTGTTGAGCCCATCTACTGATAATAATAAAAATTATCTTGATTACTGTATTTCTTAGTTCTAAAATTTCAATTTAGTTCTTCATAGCTTTTACTTCTTTGGTGAGACTTTCTATTTCTTTGCTGGGACTTTCTATTTCTCTGCTGGGGACTCTCTATTTTATTATTTATTTCAAGTGTGTTTGTAATTGTTGAATAATTTTTGTGATGGCTACATTAAAATCCTTCTCAGATAATTCTACCATCTGTGTTAATTTGGTGTCGATTGTCTTTTGTCATTCAAGTTCATATCCTACTGGTTCTTGTAATTTTCCATTAAAACCTGGACATTTTTGGTATTATATCTTGAGACTATGTATCCGACTTAAATAGAAGATCATGTTTTCCACTCAGTCTCATCATTGAGCAGTGGTGAAACTCCTGACTCTCCTCTAGGCTTCCTCTAACACCACATTAGCTGGCAGGTGAATCTCCCTCCTTAGCTTCTGCGGTGGGCATGGAGGTGGGACCTCAGTTTATTTCATGGTGTTTGGCTAGATAGAGTGATTATTGTCTAAAAGTTTTCTATCCTGCTAGGTTGCCCTTTTCTGGTCCTTTGGCTAGAAACAGCAGGCTTTTTTTGTGTGTGTGTTTTGTCTGTGCCCATTGGCATTTTCTGTTGCTGGCTTCTCCAGTATCCAGCCTGAGATATAGGATGGAAAACAGAAAACCCCGAGAACTTACTGCTATGTCCTTCCACAGGTCCCATGGTCTCTGGTAAGTCTGCCTTCTTCTCTTCATTCACCTTTCAGAGACCCTTTCTATTTATTTCACATGAAATGTCCAGGATTTTTAGCTGTATTTAGCAGAAGGGATACAGACCCCATCTTTCTAGAGCAATCATGCTTTTATGTAAAACATTAATCTACTGAGTTATAAGACTAGCCTGCAGATTTTCACAAGCCCACAGGGCCAGTTGATTTAGCCCTGTACTTGGGGGTAGCAGGAGCTAGCTTTCACTGTGTTGCCTTCTCTAGTAAGAGAAGCAGCCTCTTCCAGACCAACTCCCACACATACCTGGGACAGCTTCCTAGGCTTATTGCCCTTCCACTGAACAGGAGAATCAGAATAGATTCCATCTGCTGTCCTCCCTCATTCCAGCTGGTCCCCATGGGCACACCTCAGCCCTGTACTCACAGATCACTCATCAGGACATGGGAAGTGCAGCAGATCACCACTCCTACTGCCCTCCTCCAAAATGTCTTCCCATGTGGATTACCAAAACTGATTTATCTCCACCCCCATCCTTCCTGGCTCTACTGTCCTTCCCCATTGCTATTTGGCTGAGGTCCAGCTGGGCACAGCAAGCATTTTATAGTAAAACATCTAAGGCTGAGGTTCTTTCTCAATCTTCATTCTCTTCAGCATCTGACACTGCTGACCAGGCTTCCTATCAATAGTACCTTACAGATACAGAGTTATTTGCCATTTCCATACATCTTCTTACATTATCTCGTTTTATCTTCATATAACCCTGTAAGATAGCCAGAACAGTACTGTGTTCAAGCTATGTCATATATGAAGAAACTGATACATAAAGCAGTCATATGACTTGCCCACATTGACATGATATTAGGTACCAAAGCCAAGGCTAGATAAATCTGATTTCTCAGTCAGGGCTCATTCTGTACCATGTCATCTTGGCTTTTGTGATACTATAATAACAGGAGTACCTGTAGTTACCATATGATTGCCAGGCACTCCACAGGACCTAATACCATATATACCTACTATAGAATCTGAGGCTCAGGGAGCTTAAAGCAAAAGCTTTAAGCCTTTTAAAATGAGGGGCAAGGAGCATTTCCTCTGTCTCTGGCCCTCTGTCCTTTCCATACTACATAATCACCATGGCTTCTCTTCTAATTTTCTAAATCCATATCAACAATCCTGTTTTTACCTACAAAATCCATTTCTTTATCTACAGTTGCCAAGTAGAAATTTCCATTCAAATGGCTTGTCATCATTTCAAGCCTCATATGACTAAAAGTGAATTCATTATCCTCACTCCTCTAGCCAGTTCCCCCTCCCACCCTCTATAGCATAACATTCTCCCAGCCATAGGGCACAAAACTGTAGTCATTTTTGATTTATTCATCCCTTCATCCCCAGATCATGTCTGTTAGTCACAAAGTCCTGTTGACTGTTCCTGTGAAGCCTCTCATCTTTCTTCCCATGTACCTCCCTCTTTATTCCCATGGCTACTTATTCAAGGCCCTGAAATTGATGTTACTGGGTTGGCTTTCTTCCAGCAAAACTCGTAGGTTTTAGGATTATCCTCATTGAATTCATCTTCTGTTCTACTGTCAGACTAATCTTCCTTAACATAGCTCTGTGATATTACTTCCCTTACATATAAGCCTGCAAAGATCCCAGAATCCATAGAAAAGGAGACTAGAGTTCTGTGTAGCCCTCAAGCCCCCCAGAATCTTCCTTCTCCTCATCTGGATGAGCTATGAAACTGGGCTCATCATTGCTCACTTCCTTGTCATCATCCCCATACTCAGACTGCCTTTCTGCTCACTTCTGCCCCCTTCCAATTCTATCCATCCTTCAAGAGACCAGGTACATTGGAACCCATACAGTCACGAAATTCCTATCACACATATAGTTTCTACCATCCATCCAAGCAACAAGCTGCATGCTGACCTGAGTTATTTATCTTTGCTTTGTGGGAGTCTGCCATATCTCCCAGCTGGATGGTAATAAGCCCAGGAGGAAACGGGCAAAGGGGACATGGTTCATGCTCCTCTATTCCCCACATCTCCTATAAAATGCCAAGCATGAGCAGGAAAGCCAATAAATCAGTGCTTCTTATAGCTTTAATATGCACCTGGTAGGCTTGTTTCCCTAGGATGAGGTCTGTGGTCACCCCACACGATATTGGAGCAGGTAGTTTACAGACCGTATTTTGAGAAGCCCTGATTTTTTCAGAGAGAGTTGAAAAATACATGCCAAAGGCAGACATGACATTGTTTTCTATTCCTTTGCTTATCAACCAGATCAGGAATCATTCAAATACACATAATTTTCTGTTGTTCAAGAGTAGTTTAAAAAAACAAAAAAAAAAACAACAAAAAAGAAAGCCAAAGATTTGCTATGCATAAAACAAAATTCTAGGAATTTTGGAGAATGTGACATTCAACAAATTTTCGAAATTCAGAAAGCAAGAATTTGGTCTATAACTGATTTTACAAAAAATCTTATGCAATAGATGAATTAGAAAAGGCATTTGGGGATTGGACATGGAAATTAGAATGGAGAATTCTTCCAGCTAAAAATTTAATTCACTAAGCAACCTAGGAAACATGGTTTTCCAATGAATAATCTGCCATAAATATATAGATAGTGAGGCAGAGAAAGAAGGAAAGGATCCTATGATGCTTTTAGCATTACAAAATTATTTAATGAATTTCCAAAATATTTTAGAATATGTTGAATATTTATGAAACTAGATTCAGTAAAAAATGAAGAAGATAGTTCAGCAAAAAGAATAAAAGAGATACTTGCAGATAGCATATTTTATATTTATGTTAATAATCCAAAACTGGATAAAATTATGTAGTTCTTAAGAAGCAAATATGTCACATTATGAAGTTTTCTTGACAATGGAGAACTAGAGGAGGATTTTTAAAAGGTCACAATTCTGTGAAAAGCACATTTTAAGTAGTCAATTTGGGGTAACTATGGTTTTTGTGATGGACACAGTTTCCAGTTTCACTAGTGTGTGGTTCATTTTTGAGAAATATGTAATAATTTTAAAATAATGATATGGCTTGGCTGTGTCCCCACCCAAATCTCATCTTGAATTCCCATGTGTTGTGGGAGGGACCCAGTGGGAGGTAACTGGATCATGGGGCAAGTCTTTCCCATGCTGTTCTTGTGATAGCGAATAAGTCTCATGAGATCTGATGGCATTATAAAGGGGAGTTTCCCTGCCCAATCTCTCTCTTTGCCTACTGCCATCCATGTAAGACATGACTTGCTCCTCCTTGCCTCCCACCATGATTGTGAGGCCTCTCCAGCCATGTGGAACTGTAAGTCCATTAAACCTCTTTCTTTTGTAAATTGCCCAGTTTCAGACATGTCTTTATCAACAGTGTGAAAACTGACTAATAGAGTAAACTGATACCAGTAGAGTGGGGTGCTGCTGAAAAGATACTGGAAAATGTGGAAGCAACTTTGAAAGTGGGTAACAGGCAGAGGATGGAACAGTTTGGAGGACTCAGAAGAAGACAGAAAAATGTGGGAAAGTTTGGAACATCCTGGAGACTTGTTAAACGGCTTTGACCAAAGCCTGATAGCAATACGGACAATAAGGTCCAGAATGAGGTGGTCTCAGATGGAAATGAGGAACTTCTTGGGAACTGGAGCAAAGGTAACTCTTGTTATGCTTTAGCAAAGAGACTGGCAACATTTTGCCCTTGCCCTAGAGATTTGTGGAACTTCAAACTTGAGAGAGATGATTTAGGGTATCTAGCAGAATAAATTTCTAAGCAGCAAAGCATTCAAGATGTGACCAGGGTGCTATGAAAAGCAATCAGTTTTATAAGGGAAATAGAGCACAAAAGTTCGGAAAATTTGCAGCCTAACAATGCGATAGAAAACCCCATTTTCTGAGGACAAATTCAAGTCAGAAGCAGAGATTTGCATAAGTAACGAGGAGCCAAATGTGAATCCGCAAGACAATGGGGAAAATGTCTCCAGGGCATGTCAGGGGTCTTCACAGCAGCCCCTCCCATCACAGGCCCCAAGGCCTAGGAGAAAATGATTTCCCAGGTGAGTCCAGGGTCCCGTGCTGTGTGCAGCCTAGGGACTTGGTGCCCTGCTTCTTAGCCACTCCAGCCATGGCTGAAAGGGGCCAAAAAGCTGAAGCTGTGGCTTCAGAGGGTGCAAGCCCCAAGCCTTGGCAGCTTCCATGTGGTACTGAGCCTTCAAGTTCACAGAAATCAAGAATTGAGGTTTGGGAACCTCTGCCTAGATTCCAGAGGATGTATGCAAGTACCTGGATGTCCAGGCAGAAGTTTGCTGCAGGGGTGGGGCTCTCAGGGAGAACCTCTACTAGGGAAGTGCAAAAGAGAAATGTAGGGTCAGAGCCGCACACAGGCTCCCTACTAGGGTACCACATAGTAGAACTGTGAGAAGAGGGCCACTGTCCTCCAGACCCCAGAATAGAAGATCCACTGACAGCTTGCACCATGTGCCTGGAAAAGCCACAGGCACTCAATGCCAGCCTATGAAAGGAGCCAGGAGGGAGGCTGTACCCTGAAAAGCCACAGGGGCAGAGCTTCCCAAGACCATGGGAACCCACCTCCTGCACCAGTGTGACCTGCATGTCCAAGACCATGGGAACCCACTTCCTGCATCAGTGAGACACGGAGTCAAAGGAGATCATTTTGAAGCTTTAAGATTTGACTGCCCTGCTGGATTTCAGACATGCATGGGGACTGTAGCCCCTTTGTTTTGGCCAATTTCTCCCATTTAAAATGGCTATATTTACCCAATGCCTGTAATCCCATTGTATCTAGGAAGTAACTAAGTTGTTTTTGATTTTACAGGCTTATAGGCAGAAGAGATTTGCCTTGTCTCAGATGAGACATTGGACTATAAAATTTTGAGTTAATACTGAAACGAGTTAAGACTTTGAGGGACTGTTGGGAAGGCATGATTGGTTTTGAAATGTAAGGACATGAGATTTGGGAAGGGCCAGGGGCAGAATGATATGATTTGGCTGTGTCCCCACCCAAATCTCATCTTGAATTCCCATGTGTTGTGGGAGGAACCTGTCGGCATGTAATTGAATCATGGCGCAGGTCTTTCCCGTGCTGTTCTCATGATAGTGAATAAGTCTCACAATATCTGATGGTATTATAAGGGGGATTTTCCCTGCCCAATCTCTCTCTTTGCCTACTGCCATCCATGTAAGACATGACTTGCTCCTCCTTGCCTTCTGCCATGATTGTGAGGCCTCTCCAACCATATGGAACTGTAAGTCCACTGAACATTTTTCTTTGTAAATTGCCCAGTCTTGGGTATCTCTTTATCAGCAGTGTGAAAATGGACTAATACAAGTAATAATGTAACAATAACAATGTCAAGTTAGGGGCACTATTGTCTTTTAGGAAGATATAAACATCTTAGTGTAACCAATGACTTTTTTTCTGCATTTCCCCCATTAAAACAGCAACTTGGCTTTTGCTTGTATATCATTAACTGGGAGAGAATCTCTCTTTTCTGATAAGTTCTAATTCTTAGAACATTTTCTTTCATTCAGAAGAAATCTAGTTCTCCAAATCACTAGTCCTAATTTTGCTCTGTGAAATCAGCCGGGTCAAGTCTTCTTCCTTTGCTTTGTGAAAGTTCTTCTAGTATTTAACATTCAGATCTCCATTCTTTTCTTTTGGATAAAAATTCTTAATTTCTTTAACTATCTCTCAAATGTCATGTTTTCCAAAAGCCTCCCAATTGCTCTGCTCTCACTGTATTATAGCTTGTCAATGTCTCTCAAAGCATGGCACCTACCCTTTAGAATGAGACTCCAAATTTGGCCTGCCTAGAACAGAATATAGGGGAGCTATTACTTCATATAATGTGCACCTGAGACTTTCTATTAATACTACCTGAAATTACGTAAGATATTTTAGTAATTTCACCATACCACTAGCTCATATTTAGCTAATTACAATCCTCAAAATTCCCAACCCCCACCATGAACTATTTTAAGTTGCATCTCCTACGTTCTATACATATTAAATAGAAATTTCAGAACTTATAGTCAAGATTTTACATCTATAATGTTACAGGCCACTGTTTCCCTCTAAAAGCCCCTAGGCAGAATCCTAGGCCATTATGTCCCTTCCTAAAGATATCTATTAGCGTCTGGTTTACTGTAACTCCCAGGATCTGTCATGGTTCATTGTGATGTCAGTAATCACACAGGTGACTGTTTCACTCCTATTTTCACTTTTCTTCTGGACTCCTCCAACAATCTTTTCTTCTGAAGTCTCTTTCAGTTTTCCTACTTCATTGCCCACTTTTACTCAGTTTTCTTTGAAACACCTCTGAATATTTGAGTGACCCAGGACTCCTTGACCTCGTTACTGTCAACACTCACTCCCTTGGTGATCTCATCTCTATACCAACAATTCCCAATGTATATATGCAGGTCGGATCACTCCCCATCCCCACTCTACACTGCTTACTTGACATCTCCACTTGGACATCAAACAGACATTCAAAAATTAACATTTGTAAAACCGAACTCCTGGTTTTTCCCTAAAACTTGCTCTTCCTAAAGTCTTCCCAACCCCAGCTAATAACAAGTCCATTCTTACATTTACTCAGGCCAAAAATCATGGCACGTCCCTTGTGTTCTCTCTAACACATTATATACATTCAGAATATATCTAAAATCCAACCACTTTTCACCTCTTCCAATGCTGTTACTCTGGTGCAAGCCACCATGATTTCTTTTTCAGATTATTGCAATGGCCTACTAGTAGGTCATTCTTGCTCCACACCAACCACCACCACCCCCATGTTAGATTCTCAATACAGTGACTAGAGTGAGTTATTAAACTTAACACTGAACTCTAAATACGTTCCTTCTCTATTTAACACCTCTCCCATTCCTGTGGCTCTCATCACACTCAGAGTAATATTCAAAGCTGTTACAAGGGCCTACAGGACCTAATATATCCATTCCACTCTACCTCTGACCCTTTGCTCATCCTCTATCATTCTCCCCTTGCTTACTCCACCTCATGGCTCTTCCTGTGGTTCCTTGAATGTGCTAGGCACACTCCTACCCAGGACCTTTGCAACAGATATTCCCTCTGCCCAAAATGTTCTTCTCTCAGACATCTGCATGACTGTTCTGTCACTTTCTTCAAGTCTCTGCTTTAAAGATATCTTATCAAAGAGGTCTTCTTTGACCAACCCTCTCATTCCCATTACTCTGTTTTGACCTTTTTCATAATACTTATCATCCCTTAATATAGAGGTTCTGGTCTCTGTTGCCCTTCCTTACTCTCTCCTTGCCCCCACCAAGAAAAAAAGTATACTTTATGGATGAAAGGCTTTTATCTGTCCTTTTCTGTACTATAATCCTCAGTGCTTAGACAATGCCTGACATATAGCAAGAGTTCAATAAATAGTAGTATAATCATAAGTAATGCTCTCTTGCTGAAACTAATTACAATGGTTACCTCTGGAGAGGAGCAATGGACTGTTGAAACGTAAGGTGTGAAGACTTCCTTTTCTCTGCTTACCCTTTTGTAGCTTCTAGATTTTAATACCATGTGTATGTATTTTCTACCCCCCCATTTTTAAATTGGGGCAAAAATAATTTTAATAAACAGATTTATCTTGTTGCTTTTGAATAAACATTAAAATCAAGATTCTTTTTCACAGCAATGCTGCCCTGTAGCATATCAGCCATCCTTTGAAATTTTGTGCAGTTTATAAATTAAAAAGCATGCTTTCTATATCTTTATGTAAGTTGAGCATTTTGTAAGTTCCTAGAAACAGGAAGTGCTACATGTGTGTTGGTAATTCAAAATCTGAAAAAGAGGGAAATAATGTTGTACAGGCATTATGTTTTAGTGAACCAGAGGGAATTTCTGAACAACATATTCATTCTTTTCTAAGGGTCTATGAATATTTAGCATAATAACACATTCTTAGATTCTACCAGCAATCAGTGTCAAACATACTGGTTTATAAGTTTTAAGAATCCACCATTTTCCCCTTTTTGAAAATCACATATCAAATTCAGCTTTTCTAGCCCTAGTCTTATTCTCCAAAGATACTGGGAATGAATTTAAAGCTGCTCAGCACACTCATTCAATTCCATGAGATGTAAGGTAGTTGGATGTGAAGAACTGATCTCATCAAAGTAGTAATACAAGATTTTACCTTCTGTTTACTTATCCGGGAATCCAGGTATCTCTTTCTGTATGTTTCAATTTTCCAACTTAACAATCACTGTCCATTTTAAATTAGGGAGCTCAAATAAGAATTGAGAAGCTCTTCCCTCCCTTTTCTCATATCCTAATACTACAGCATCTTCCACAAACAGTGGGCCTCTCTGGCTCGCACTCTTCTCACCGTTCTCCCTGCCCTCAAATGTTATTTAACCAAACAAAACTGGTTGTCTTTCATTTTTGGACCATGTTCTTTACAATGACTTTAGTGCACAGCATTCCTATATAGATATATTAGTCTCTTGAAATGTCTTTTATTTTCACTGCTCTCTAAATTTTCCAGCATCGTTTTCAAAACTCCCTTAGTCACCACTGAAATAATCTAATTGTTGAATAAAATCACAACTAACTAATCCAAAGATCTTGATGTAACATTTAGCCAGTTATTTCTTTGAGGATGCAGAGAATGAGATAGATGATGGAAATAAAGGGAGAGAAAGATTTTCTTTTTCACAGCTAGACAAAAAGGCAGATTTTGTCTTTCACAGTCTGAGCAAGCTGTGCTCATATTTACTTATCCTGTGTTGATCTCAGAACACTAACTCATACCCTTGTGCCCATGGGGTTAGATTATTATAATTCCCTTCTAGTCAAGCTTCCAGCAATAACTTGGGAATGAAGAAAATGAAAAATAACATGAAAGGAACTATTTGGCTGAAGTAAATACTGTGAATCAGAAAGGTGCACATGTTTTAGGAAGCCATGACCGACCTGTGTTTAGCACAGATCCTTACACAAAGGAGGCATTTAATATGTCTACTAAGTTGAATTGAACCGCAATGGTTTCTCACTTTACAAAAGATAATAAAAGCTTTCTGTAATCCCTGTAATCCATGCTCCCAGGGATAGACAACAAAATGGGCAAGATAACCAACAATGCTTCTCTCAACCCTCAGAATTGGAAGTAAAAAAGAGATGGAGAGAGGAGAGCCTATGAGCAAGGCAATGAGCAGGCTGGTTCTGTTGGAACAGGAAGTTCATGAAGGGAGAGTTAAGCTGAAAGCCTTTATGATATTTATCAATGTATTTTTAAAGTATGTAAGCATCTCTAAATTTTAATTTAACCTAATTTGAATTCCCTATATTAAAGAATATGTATTGTACTTACTTACAGAAATGGTATTGACTGTATCCAGAGGATATGCCTGTATCCAGAGAATTGACTGTATCCAGAGATATTGACTGTATCCAGATAAATAAATTGCATTCGTTTTCCAAACTCTTTTATTCATCTTATATGTTTCTTTAAAAATAGTAATAGCGAAGTGTAATGTCCCTTACCATTTCAATAGAACTGTAACTTTCTCAAGAGAAAGAAGATTGAATGAAGATTGAAATTTATACCTTCTGAAGGGGATTACCTGGAAATGATTCCAAATAAAAAATGTCCACACATCTGTCAAACACATCCAAAAGTGAAGACAGTTAATCTGGCCTCCAAATGGAATTTAGAAGATGAGCGGTAATGTGTTATAGTTCTTTAGATTTGTTATATTAAATAGAACACAGGGTATATGAAACTTTCTGAAAGTTATTTAAATCATGATAGACTGAGAATAGTTTTTCCAATACAGTATCACATTTAGCATTTGAAAAATGCAGACATATAAACAATATGGTCCATGGGAAAGTAAATTGGAAAATGCTTTTTTAATTATCTTGAAATTTAAGTCAAATTATCTATAAATTGATATCACTGCAGCAAATCATATTGGACTGATTTTTCCTGACCATTCTCCATCATGTTCTTGATTTGGCTTTCCATATATTAAGCAGTCAATGAGTTAATTTCCAAAGCAGGCAATGAGTTAACTTCTATTTCATTTTGTTCAAATGTTCTATTTAAAATTCTTTCTTTAAACAAAGGACCATTATTTTCTCCTTTTGTTATTGTATGCTCCTTTTGAATAGTTTCCAGGAATAAAATAACTGATCATGAAAAAACAAAACAGTTGCTCTTAACACCCTTTGTATAAAGTTATTAGATGATGGTACTTGTATGATTAACAACACTAACATGTTGTAGCTACCATGGTGTATTAAATGTTCCCTTGTCAACAGACATAATCTCACATGTCCATTATCAATTTAGAAATGAAGTTGTAATTTTAGAAAACAGTGTTATTTTGTTGAGACTATTTCCACGCCACAAAAGGGACAGAAGCAATGAGAATACCTGAAAATAGAGGACGGATGGAGTTTTATGGTGCAGTTTTAATGATGTTTAAACATATATTCATTCCAGGACACTGCTGAGAAATATTTTTGCAAATGTTCCTGGAAGAATTTTAATTACCATCGATGTATAAAAATAAATAACAGAATATCTGTCCAGATGGCATGATTGGTGATGTTTTTCAGAAAAACAGTTTTTAAAACATCAGTATCTGTCTTAAATTTCCATCTGAAAAAGAAACAAACTCTGTTTACAGTGCATCACACTCTAAGTCTAAGTTACTTCTTAGTTTGAGCTGAGTCCCAAAAAGCACCACTTTAAAAAAAAAGCACTCTTCTGCCATGTGGGGACACAGTGAAAAGACAGCTGTGTATGGACCAGGAAGCAGACCTTCACTAGACACCATTTCTACCTTGATCTTAGATTTCTCAGCTTCTAGTACTGTGAGAAAATAAATTTCTGTGTATAAGCCAAAAAAAAAAGTCAATTAAGAAATACAGTGTAAAGTAGTGTGCTTAATAGGCGTCTCTGATACAATTGAGGGCTGACCTGCTAACTTTGCTTATAGCAATAGAACTGCCAAAATAACAGACCAGGAAGCTGGACAAGATTTCTCTGGAATTTTAAGATCTAGCTACTTATTTATATATCATTTCTGGCATTTGAGTCTCTTATAGCAGCACATCCAGTCTACTTAATAAGAAACATAGAGATTTAAGACATTAACCAATCAACAACTATATTAGAAATTCCTTCAAGCCACAATCATAAACTAAAGATTGTCTATATAAATATGCAAAATGTGTTCCTTCCATCTTTCTTCATTCTTCTCCTATCCAAACGTAGTATCATGTTTGATTTTATTACTATATTTGTTGCCTAGGATAGAAAACCCCAAACACATTCAATAAAGCAAGGTATTTCTATAATAATAATACTAAAAATGCCAAATGTATTGTTATTTGTTACAGCCACCTTTCTGTAACAATGCACTGTACATTTTGAAATTGCTAAAAGAGTAAATTTTAAATGATTTTACCACAAAAAATAAGTACATGAGATGATGGATTTGTTAATTAGCTAATCATCTGACAATGCAGACATATATCAAAACATCACACTGTACCCCACAAACATATATTCTAAGCATTTCCTATATAATAACTTTTGTGGATATGTTACTGAACATGGGGCACTTAGCTTCCCTTTTCTAGTTCACATAATCTTGGTGGCATTAATAGGAGGTGGGTAATGTTTCATAAAGAAACAATTAACTTTGATTACAGTGGATAAAGATTCTGAACTATGAGCAGTCTAGCCTCAGCAAAGAATGGTAAAGACAAAAACTACCTTCCTTTGTCTATTATCATTTGCCATCTTCTTTTGTAATTATAAAGAGTTTTGTTTCCATTTGGATGCAGAAGTTGAAGGAGAGACTGCGCAGCCATTCTTAGACTTAAATCCTCCCCCACCCCCAGGGATATAATAATTAATATACAACCACTGGCGTTTGGCGTTGGAGCTTTTTAGTACTTTTCTTTCTTTCTTTCTTTTTCTTTTTTCTTATATAGGGTCTCCACTTCTTCTCTTCCCTTCAGGATATTGACAAATTTTATTCAAGGCATTCTCCAAACCTCTTTTCCCCAGCTCAGATCTTCTGTACCAGGGCAGTTAATTACAACTACCTTAGGCATTCCACATAACCCTTAAGAGAAGCTTACGAAAAGGGGTTTCTTTAAATCAACCACCAAGAGCACACACACCAGTCACACTCCCCTTCCCCTCCTCTGGGAGCACCCACCACCCCAGGCCTTCTAGCTCTACATTGCCAAAACTACACAACTCCCACTCCACCATAGCAAAGCTTTCTCAGGAAAGAGCACCACACAGCATCCCCTTTCCTCTCCCTGGAAACAGCGTTAACCAGGCCAGCAGCCTCAAAGCGCGCTTCCCGGATCCTTTGACCAGGATGCGCCAGGGGCCTGGGCTCCCGTTGGACACTGGCGCGCTCAAACTTCGAATAGGGCGTCAGGTGAAGAAAGGCCAAACCCAGGGCGATTTCCTTGGGGGTGGGGGGCGGGGCGGGCGGATCAGACTGCTGGTAAACTGTGCTACGTCCACTCACCACCACCCCTACAACCCACAGCCAAGTCCGCCGCATTTCGGACTTCCAAGTTTCAATGCTCCCTGCAAGGTGGGGCCATCCGGGCAGCGACGAAATACAGGTTTTGGGCGGGGGCAGCCACAGCACCCTAGCAAAGCTGTGCCTTCCGAATTAGGGACAAACTCCCTGGGATTTGTTTTCTGCGAGGGGAAAGGTGAAGGGAGGTGGGGGGAGTAGGGTATGGTGGCGATTCGTGGAGGGCAAGGGTAAGGGGCAGTTACAGCCACATCTCTGCCCTGGACAGAGCCGGGTCCAGGGGCCGCGGGCCTGCCTGCCGCTGGGTTGCCAGCATCTCCTGTAGCCGGCGCGCACACCGCGCGCAAACACGCCCCCCAAAATCCCCACAACCTGTCAAACGGGCCCTACAGCTCGGAGCCCCCTGGCAGGAGGGAGAAACTTGTACCCAGACTCGCCAGCAGTCAGAATGCTGCGGTTTGTCGATGAGAACAATTTTTAAACCGGAAATAATCATGATAATGAAATAAAAGGATCAAAAGCATCTTGACTTCTTCTGAGCCTTTGGGAAAAATAAAATTGTTGTTTTCTACCAGCCCGCGAATATTCCCAGTCGCCCGTGGCGACGCGGGGGTGGGGTTGGCGCTCAAGGCAGAAAGCGCGAGGCAGGTGCCCAGGAGAGCCGCGCAGAAGGGGACTGAATAGGGCGCCCGGGTCCCCAACGCCATTTGAGGGGCAGCGGCGCCCGCCTTACCTGTGGATGCAGTTTCCATGGCAATGGGCGACTGCCGGGCGGGGCCCGAGTCGGGTTCCCGCGGCGCCGCTTCCCGGGCCCTGGCGCCCAACCCCAGGCTGGGCTCCCCAGCCTGCGGCGCTGGCGTGGCCCCTTTCGGCGTCACCGCTTCGTCCTCCCCCTCCCCCCGGTCCCTGAGCCACTGGGACCCGGGGCCGGCCAGCGGCAGCAGCTCGTCCTGCGGATCCGGCAGCGCGGCCATGGCTGGCGGTCCCCCGGCGCGGCGACGGCGGCTTGGTTGGGCCGAGGCTCGGTGGCTGCGCGGGCGCTCCCTGCTGCTGTCCCCGGAGGGACTCGGCGCTCGGGGAAGCTGCGGTGTCTCAGCGCCACCGCCGCCTCTGCTGCAACTCCGCCGAGCCGCTGCCTGCCGTTCTTCCCGCTTCAGCTCCTCCTTCTCCCCCCTCCTCTTCCTCCGGCCCCGCAGCGGCCGCTGCCTGCGCTCCTCCTCCTACTCCAGTCGCTGCTGCCGCCGCTGCTTCGCTACTCCCAAGCCTGTTATTACGCAGGTGAAAATGGCCTGCTTGGTCCGGGTCCTCCTGGGCACGTCAGCCCCCAACCTGCAAATGGCAGGCCCCGGTTAGGGGATGTGCCAGATCCCCTCGAATCTTCCTCTCGTTTGAGGAGGAATAAAAAGGAAGAACCAGCAGGTAGAAGCAGCCACCAGCAGCGTCGCCTTCCCAACTCAGAAAGTTAAGCCCCGACTGGTGTCCTGAGTCCGGAGGCAAAGAGGGAAAACTAGAGAACTCAGGGCCACAGTTCTGAGAGTGAGCAGTATGAGTTGTGGAGGGGACACAGGTCTGAGCGGGGAAGGGGTGGAGATGGGTTCTGATGGCAGATGGAGACCAGGGAAGCTGCAACCCCGAGGTTAAATCCTGCGTTTCCAGAATGGGCCTGAAAATAGTGGAGTAAAGGAATGAGTTATCAGGACAGCCTCCAAAAAAAGCTTAACACATCTCACCCTGACCAGCCCTGAGTGCAAACAGGATATCAATAGGCAGGACAAAAGCTGTACATTTCCTTTCAGAAACACTGAGCCAAGGCCATCCTAATCATACGCTATCTGTGCAGTCAGTCTGTTGTATTTCAGAAGTTGGACATTCCATGAGCTTGCATCTTTTTCTTTACAGTTCACTGCGATAAAATGGAAGATAGCAAATAAACCCAAACTCAGAGGAGGAAAGTGACTTGCCTTAACATGTATTATGCCCATATGAAGACCCATCTTTTCAAATGTCTTGTGTTTTATTGGTTCCCCAGTTGTTTATATAATAATAAAATAATGTGCCTTTAAAAACTAAGATTCACCACAACACACACGGTGAAGGAATAGGTTTATCCACTGTTTCTTCTCTAGAAAAGGAGGGCGCAGACGGTACAGCACACTGTGAGACTGTGGGACTCTAGGCCACCATGCTTATCTTGAGGATTTCATACCTGTCCATCGGTATATTCAAAGGCCAACTTCAGGACCATTCAGGCACTCCTCAATAATGCTAAAATGAAAAAGCCTAGAGTCTGCCTAATCTTTTGTTCTGCTAGTGCACTAACGTTCAAAAGATGACAATAAATTAGAGAAAAATCATTCACTAAACAATAAATATGGCCTCCTAAAGCCAGATGTCCCTGGAAATCTGATGGTCACCAAAATTTTACATTTTTGATATACTCAAAATTATCTCTCATGATGGAAATGTTCACTATCTAGATTATGGTTACAGCTTCACAGGTGCATACATATGTCAAAACTTACTGTTTACTGTAAATATGAACAATTTAATGTGTTGTCAGTTATACCTCAATAAAGCTATAAAAATAATCTCATCCAAAAACAACAAAATAATTGGTTACCATGAATCATAATGATTTTTAAATATCTTTCCATGGGAAAACAAGAGCGTATTTAAGAAGCCGTTAAGTTGAAAAGCTTATTCCACTGCTGTCTTTCCGTGGAGTTTAATCCTGTCTTGTAATTAGAGGACACTTGTAAGCTTTTTTCAAATCTATTACTTAGTATTCCCTAAAGCTTCAGAAATACTAGATGGGAATTTATCATGGTTTTATTACTAATAACAAGACAAGAAGATAGACAATTCTAATGATATAACCTTAAAGTGGTTATTGATGAATGCTAATATTTGAGAATTGCTATGCAAACGAGTTACATACAAAATAATAGGAAGTATATTCTTTTGTTTCTCTGAGAAACATAAATGAAAGTCATCATTAAAAAACTAGGAGGCTTAAGCAAGCCTCTTTTTTCCTTATGATTAAATAGATAGGAAGTTTGGGGATATGATTCCAATTATTTGTCGTATTTCTTTCATACTGCTCAATACTCTCATTGAGAACATGTGAAGGAAATAGCCAGTTAAATCTATTTAGAGTGTAGTTGTTAAAGGAAATTGACCATTATTGACAGCTCCATTTTGATAAAGTGTTCTATTTTACACTGCTGAAAAGAGATGACACAAGATTTCAGTGTCAGCAATTTTCATTACTAACTTTCCTTATTAGACTCCACCTTTGGATGTATACAAATTATCTATTTGAGAGAAGAAATTTTCAGGTTTATGCTATGACTTGAAATGACTTGCACCCCTCTGAACTGACAAAGCCTGGCTAATTTGAAGATTTATGGGCAAAACACACAGTCGGTAATGGGATTCTGGGGCTTACAAGTTGCTCTAAGTTATGAATTACTCTAAAATGCTTTTGAGTAAGAAGAGTTGAGACAAAAGAACTGTCAGGTTTTGTCTTCAGCTTTTGTTTTCAGGAAAAGAAGTTTTGTTCATCATTTGAAAAGAAGGAATGAGGAGCATTTATTTAGCACTAGCTTCTTAACTTAGTCCAAACCATGTATCATGGGGAAACAGGGTGTGGGGACATGCAGGAAGAGCGCCGCAAGTAACAAACTTTAACCAAGATGAAATTCTTTCCAACCTCACTATTAAAGTTACTTAACATATCTACATCCCAGCTGTAACCTGGAGATTTTTTTTTAGTTTTTGTGGGTGGGTACATAGTAGGTGTATATATTTACAGGGTATATGAGATATTTTAATACAGGTATACAATGGATAATAATCACATCATGGTAAATGGGGTATCCATCACCTCAAGCATTTAACCTTTCTTTGTGTTACAAACAATCCAATTATAATCTTTTTGTTGTTTTGAAATATAAAATAAATTATTGTTGACTGTAGGCACCCTGTTGTATTAATGAATACTAGATCTTATTCACTCGTATCTAACTATATTTTTATATCTACCATTAACTGTCTCACCTCCGTGCCCCTCAGGCCCCCACCAACCTCCCAGCACTATACTGCCTGGCCTCTGAGAAACATCCTTCTACTCTCTATCTCCATGAATTCAACGGTTTTAATTTTAATTTACCACAAATAAGTGAGAACATAAGAAGTTTGTCTTTCTGTGCCTGGCCTATATCACTTAACAAATGTCCTCCAGTTCCATCCATGTTGTACAAATGATAAGATCTCATTCTTTTTTATGAATGAGATCATAAAAATGATATTGAGCACCTTTTCAATGATATTGAGCACCTTTTCATATGTCTGTTTGGTATTTATTTGTATGTCTTCTTGTGAGTAATGTCTATTTAGATATTTTGCCCATTTTTATATTTTTTCTTATAGAGTTATTTGAGCTCCTTATATATTATGGTTATTAATCCCTTGTCAGATAGATAATGTGCAATTTTTTTCTCTTATTCTGTGTGTTGTCTCTTCACTTTGTTGTTTCTTTTGCTGTGCAGAAGATTTTTAACTTGATGTGATCCCATTTGTCCACATATGAATAATAAGTCCATTGTGTATATGTACCACATTTTCTTTATCCATTTGTCTCTTGATGAACACATGGGTTGCTTGCAAATCTTGACTAGTGTGACTAATATAGTGCTGCGATAAACATTGGAGTGCAGATAGCTCTTCAATATACTTTTGCCTTCTTTGGGGTATATACCCAACAAACAAAAACAGGAAAACATTGAAGCACTGGGGAAACTCTCCAGGATATTGGTCTGGGCAAAGATTTCTAGAGTAATAATCTATAAGCACAGGCAACCAAAGCAAAAATGGACAAGTGGCGGTGGCTCACGCCTGTAATCCCAGCACTTTGGGAGGCTGAGGCAGGCAGCTCACAAGGTCAGATCGAGACCACCCTAGCTAACACGGTGAAACCCCATCTCTACTAAGAATACAAAAAATTAACCGGGCGTGGTGGTGGGTGCCTGTAGTCCCAGCTACTCGGGAGGCTGAGGCAGGAGAATGGTGTGAACCTGGGAGGCAGAGCTTGCAGTGAGCCGAGGTTGTGCCACAGCACTCCAGCCTGGGGGGCAGAGTGAGACTCCATCTCCAAAAAAAAAAAAGGAAATGCTACTGATTTTGTATGTAGATATTGTATCCTGCAACTTTACTGAATTTGTTTATCAATTCTAAGAGTTTTCTGGTGGAGAATTTACATTTTTTTCAAATATAAGATCATATCATCTGCAAAACAGGGATGATTTGACTTCTTCTGTTCCAGTTTGGATGCCCTTTATTTCTTTCTCTTATCTGATTGCTCCAGCAAAGACTTCCAGTACTATGTTGAATAACAGTGGGGAAAGTGGGCATCATTGTAATGTTTCAGATCTTGGGGAAAAGACTCTCAGTTTTCACCCAATTCAGTATGATACTAGTTTTGGGTCTGTCATATATGACTTTTATTGTGTTGAGGTATGTTCCTTCAATATCCAGTTTCTTGAGGGTTTTTACCACAAAGGGATGTTGAATTGTTGAATTTTACCAAATGCTTTTTCAGTATCAACTGAAATGATCATATGGTATTTGCCCTTCATTCTGTTGATACAATGTGCTGCACTGATTGATTTGCATATGTTGAACCATCCTTGCATCTGTGAGATAAATCCCACTTGGTCACAATTAATGATCTTTTTAACATGTTGTTGAATTCAGTTTGCTAGTATTTTGTTTATGATTTTTACATCAATGTTCATCAGGGATATTGGCCTGTAGTTTTCTTAATTTGATATGTCTTTGTTTGGTTCAGATATCAAGGTAATACTAGCCAGGTAGAATGAGTTTGGAAGTATTCCCTCCTCTTCTATTTTTTGTAAAAGTATGAGGTTTAGTATTAGTTCTTCTTGAAATGTTTGGTAAAATTCAGCAATGAATGCATCAGGCTTTTCTTGCTTGGAGACTTTTATTACAACTTTGATCTCATTACTTGTTATTAGTTTATTCATGTTTAGATTTCTTTAATGGTTCAGTCTTGGTAAGTTGTATATGTCTATGAATTTATCCATTTCTTTTAGATTTTCTAATTAATTGGCATATAGTTGCTCATAGTAGTCTCTAACGTTCCTTTGCATTTCTGAGGTATCAGTTATAATGTTTCCTTTTGCATCTCTGATTTATTTGGTCTTCTCTCTTTTTTATTAGTCTGTCTAAAGCTTTGTCAATTTGTCTTTTCAAAAAAACTCAACTTTTCATTTCATTTATTTTTGTTTGTTTGTTTCCATTTCATTTATTTCTGCTCTGATATTTGTTATTTCTTCTACTAACTTTGGGTTTGATATGCTCTTGGTTTTCTAATTCTTTAAGATGCATTATTATGTTGCTCATTTGAAGTTTTTCTAGTTTTTTGATGTATGGCTTATTGCATAAACTTTCCTCTTAATACTGCTTTCAGTGTATTCCATAGGTTTTGGTATATTGTGTTTCCATTTTCATGTAGTTTAAGACATTTTTTTCCTTCTGAATTTCAATAAAGAAATTAGAAGAAATCATTGACATAATTTCAATTTTTTTGAAATTTTAGAGACTTGTTTTGTGGCTTAACGTATGGTCCATTCTTGAGAATGATCTATATGCTAAGGAGAAGAATGTATATTTTACAGCCATTTGTTAAATATTCTGTAAATATCTATTAGGTCTTCAGTGCAGATAAAGTCTGATATTTCTTTTGTGATTATCTATCTATATGTTCTGTCCAATGCTGAAAGTGGGGTGTTCATGTCTAGAGCTATTATTGTATTGCAGTTTGTCTCTCTCTTTAGCTCAATTAATATTTGCTATGTATATTTGGGTGCAGTGCTAGGTGCAAATATATTTATAATTGTTATATCCCCTTGCCAAATTAACTCCTTTATCATTATATAATGATCTTCTTTGTCTCTGTTTATAGTTATTGTGTTTAAATCTATTTTATCTGGTATAAGTATAGCTTCTGCTTTTTTTGTTTGTTTGTTTCTATTCACATAAAATACCTTTCTCTGTCCCTTCATTTTCAGTCTATGTAGTTCTTTATAGGTGAAGTGTTTCTTGTAGGCAACAGATTATTGGGTCTTGGTTTTTAATCCATTCAACCACTGTATTGAAGTGGTTTTGATTGGAGAGTTTAGTTCATTTACATTCAGTGTTATTAGTGATAAGTAAGATCTTACTCCTGCATTTTATTTGTTTTCTGCTTGTTTTGTGGTCTTTTCTTCCTTCTTTCCTTTCTTCCTGTCTTCTATTTAGTGAAGGTGGCTTTCTCAGGTGGTATGCCTTAAATTCTTGCTTTTGTTTGTGTGTGTCATGTGTTTTTAGATTTGAGGTTACTATGAAGCTTGTAAATACTATCTTATAACCCATTATTTTTAACCAATGAAAATCTAACACTGATTGTGTAAACAAACAAGCGAGGAGAAAACTAACAGAAACTGTACTTTAACTTCATCTCCCTGCTTTTTAACTTTTTGTTGTTTCTATTTATATCTTATCGTACTGACTAGGTCTTGAAAAATTATTGTAATTATTTTTATTGGTTTATCTTTTAGTATTTGTACTCAAGATATGAGTAGTTTACACACCACAATTATAGGGTTACAATATTCTGTGTTTTTCTGTGTACTTACTACTGCCAGTGAGTATTGTACCTTCAGATGACTTTTTTCAAATTAAAGAACTCCCTTTAGCATTTCTTCTAGGACAGGTCTGGTGTTGATTAAATACTTCAGCTTTTGTTTTTTCTGGGAACATTTGTATTTCTCCTTTATGTCTGAAGGATATTTTTGCTGGATATAATTCTAATGTAAAAGTGTTTGGGTAAATCTTTTTTTTCTTTTCCTTCAGCAATTTGAACATGCTAAGCCACTCTCTCCTAGCCCATAAGATTTTCACTGAGAAGTCTAATGCCAGATGTATTGAAACTCTTTTGCATGTTATTTTTTTTTCTCTTGCTGCTCTTACAATCCTATATCCTTGACCTTTGGGAGTTTGGTTATTAAATGTCTTGAGGCAGTCTTATTTGGGTCAAATCTGCTTGGTGTTCTATAATCTTCTTGTACTTGAATATTGATATCTTTCCCTAAATTTGGGAAGTTCTCTGTTATTATCTCTTTGAATAAATTTTCTATCCCTATCTCTCTCTCTATCTCCTCCTTAAGGCCAATAACTCTTAGGTTTGTCCTTTTGAGGCTATTTTCTAGATCCTGTAGGCATATTTCATTCTTTTTATTATTTCTTCTTTTGTCTTCTCTGACTGTGTATTTTCAAACAGCCCATCTTCAAACTCACTAATTGTTTCTTCTACTTGATCAGTTCTGTTGTTGAGAGACTCTGATGTACTCTTCAGTTGTCAATTATGTTTTCTGCTCCAGAATTTCTACTTTTTAAAGTTTGTTTCAATGACTTTGTTAAACTTGTCTGATAGAATTCTGAATTCTTTCTCTGTGTTACTTGGAATTTTGTTGAGTTACCTCAGAACAGCTATTCTAAATTCTCTGAAAGGCCGCACATCTCTGTCTCTCCAAGGTTGGTCACTGGTGACTTATTTAGTTCATCTCATGAGCTCATGGATTGTCCTGATGCTTGTGGATGTATGTTGTTTTGAAACTGAAGAGTTAAATATTTATATTCACAGTCTGGGCTTGTTTGTACCCATCCTTCTTGGGAGGACTTTCCAGGTATTCAGAGGGACTTAGGCATTGTAATCTAAGTCTTTGGTCACTGCAGCCATATCTGCATTAGGAGGCACCCCAAACCCAGTAATGCTATGGCTCTTGCAGACTCATAGATATACTGCCTTGCTGAATTGGGTAAGATCTGAGAGAAGTCCCTGGATTACCAAGGAGATACTCTTATTGTATCTTACTTTACTTTACGGAGTCTTACTTTACGGAGTCTCTCTCTCTGTGATGAGATGCCTGGAGCTGGGAGAGGGGTGATACAAGCACCTTGTGGTCATCACCACTGGGATTGTACTGGATCAGACTTGAAGTCAGCACAACACTGTCTCTTGCCTGAGGCCTGCAGTGACCACCACTTGGCTACCACCAACGTTGGTTCACTCAAGGACCAACGGTTCTAAAATCAGCAAGTGGCAAATCCAGCCAGGCTTGTGTCCTTTCCTTCAGGGCAGTGAGTTCCCCAAGCCCTGGGAAGGTCCAGAGATGTCATCTGGGAGCCACGGCCTGGAGTTGGGATCCTTAGGAATCTATCCAGTGCTCTATTCTGCTGCACATAAGGTGGCTCCCAAGCTGCAAGAAAAAGCCCTTTCCACTCTTCCTTACCCTTTCCTCAAGCAGAGAAGACTATCCCCATGGCCATCACCACCAGTGGCCCATGGCAAGTACTGCCTGGCTACCACCTGTGTTCACTGAAGGCCCTAGGGCTCTTCGTTCAGTCTGAGGTGAATGCTGCCAGTACTGAGTCTATCCCTTCGGGAAGTGGGTGCTCCTGTGGCTTAGGGTATGTCTCAAAGTACCATACAGAAAACAAGGCCTAGAGGCAGGAACCGCGGGAGATATTTGGTGCTCTACCCCATTGTGGTCAAGCTGGTACCCAAGCTGGTACCAAAGCTGCAAGACAAAATCCCCTTTACTCTTCCTTCTTCTTTCCTCATGCAAAAGCAGTCTCTCCCTATGGCCACAGCAGCTTGGAATATGCTGGATCACACCTGAAGCCAGCATAGCTCTGAGTTTCACCCAAGGCCCATAGTGACTACTACCTGGATACCACTGATCACTATTCAGGACCAAGGGCTTTTTAGTCAGCAAATGATAAATCCTGCCAGGATTGGGTTCTTCCCTTCAAGGTAGTGAGTTCCCTTCTGGCCCAAGGTGTGTCTAGAAATGTTGTCCAGGAGTTAGGACCTGGAACTGGGGCCTCAGGACTCTACCTGATACCTTATTCTACTGTTGCTGAGCTGGTATCCAAGTTGCAAGACAGAGTCCTCTTTACTCTCCATTTTCTCTTCAAGCAGAGGCAAGGAGTCTCTCCTAGAGCTGCAAACCATGCTGCCTAGGATTGGAGAAAGGGTGATGTAAGCCATCCCTTGGCCACCACGGCTTGTGTCTCACTGGGTCACATGCATCTGAGCCCTGCACAGCACTAGGACTTGCCCAGGAACTGCAAGTCCTTGTGGCCTAGGCTGCCTTTCAAATTTATTCAGGATCCCAGAGCCCTTTAGTGCATGGCGGCACAGCTTCCTAGACCTCAGGTTCTGACCACTGGGATGGACGATTCGCCTCTGGCTAGGGTTGGGCTAAATACTTCCTCCATGGGCCCTGGCTAAATTCTGCCCCATGTTGCTTTCTGCTGTGACAGGGCAGCAGTGAGTTCCAATGCAAAGTTCCACAATCACTGTGCTGTCTCTCCTAAATGCAAAGATTCTCTCTCTAAACCATGTGGCCACTCCAAGGGAATTGGGGAGAGTTGGTGTAGGCAATTCGAGACTGTCATTCCTGCCCTCTTCAGAGCCTCTTTCCCTAATATCATGTTAAAGTCAGGTACTGTGGTCACTCACCTGATTTTTGGTTCTTATAAAGTTGCTTTTTTATGTGGATAGTTGTTCAACGTGGTGTTCTTGTGGGAGGTGCAACAATCGCTGGAGGCTTCTATGCAGCCATCTCGCTCTGCCTTTTCTCCCTGGAGATTTTATTTGATGTTTGTTTGTTTGTTTGTTTGTTTGTTTTGAGATGGAGTCTCGCTCTGTTGCCAAGGCTAGAGTGCAGTAGTGGAATTGCACTGCAACCTCTGCCTCCCAGGTTCAGACGATTCTCCTACCTCAGCCTCCTGAGCAGCTGGGATTACAAGCATGTGCCACCACACCTGGCTAATTTTTGTATTTTTGGTAGAGGTGGGATTTCACCATGTTGGCCAGGCTGGTCTCGAACTCCTGACTTCAAGTCATCCACCTGCCTCGGCCCCCCAAAGTGCTGGGATTACAGGCATGAGCCACCGCCCCCAGCCTCTCCCTGGAGATTTTAACAGTATATTCTGCAGGGGCTTTAGGAGAGTACTGAATGAGTTGACATATGTAAAGCATATTATTAATTAAGATGATAATAGCACATGCCAAATCATTTCTAGGAAATGGCTTATAATGCTAAAAGTTCTACTTGGGTATTTACATTTGTTACAGACCAAAGAGTGAATGGTAACCACTGCAGGCACTTAAAGCAAATTAGATGAGGAATGTTCCCCTATATTGAGTAACCACTGGACTGTTTCTACTTACAATTCCTATATTCCAAAAGGTAAACCTTATATAAAGACAAATATACTTTTAAAATTATTTTAAGTAGTTGGGTCAAAAATATATACACATACATTTCAGCTTTGAATAACCTATAACAGGAAAGGCAAACAGGGTTCATTGACTAATTAGTAATGAATGCTGAGAGGGCTGTGTTAAGAAAGAATCTTGGGCCATATTCAGATTCCATAGATGTTTCTAGAACGATAAGTAATAGCTACATTCAGGTAAGTGAAGGAGTCAAGCAACAACACATGCCAAATATTTTCCTTCTCTGGCTTATATTTAAGCTTAGCAGCATCCAAGCTAAGGGCCTACTTTTGAACCTTTTGAGAGAGAATGCAATGGTGGAATCACTCCCATGACTTAGCAAGATAAATGTTTGACTTAAGATGAAACTCATTCTGGTGCCTCAAATTTCTCTGAAATCAATCTATGTGGAGTTCGTTTAGGGCTTAATTTGTCTATGTAGCATCCAAATCATTTTGTAACGTAGTTTTCACTTTCTAAAGTGTGTGGAAGCTCTTGAATTTGATACAGAAAAGAGTTCTCCATTTCCCAATGCAAGGAAAGAATATTTAGATTGACACTAATTTATAGAGGCTACAGGCTGGTGCATGAGACAGCTGTGTTTTCTCCAGGACATCACTACAGCACTCATAAATGCCACACAACACATTTGGAACACACCAGGCTCCTTCTGTCTATGGAGAGTGGCTGCTGTTATTTAATCTGCCATCTGAGGGGATAAAGCATAGATGCTTCTAATGTCCTCCAGTAGGGGGTGGGAAGAAGAAAGTTGGCCACTTTTCATTGAACCCAGTTTCCTCTTTCTTTACTTATTTTTACATTTCTGTAAAACTGTAAATATTTTTTATTTCTTCGGGCAAAAAAAAAAAAAAACATTAATTAGGAAATCTGTAATTTAAATTATCCATGCTTTGGGCTCACAATAAAAATGTCTAAGATATTCTGAGCTTGAGAAGCAGAACCAAAATAGATATGATAGAAGTAAATTGCTTATAAATACTCCTTTGCAGTTTACAGAGTATATACACATATATATTGCATTTAACACATGCACTTTTCATTCATAATTTGATGAGACATATGGTGTCTCATACTAATTTTAACTTTTATTTATTTAATGACCAATGAATTGGAAGCTTTTTCATGAGTTTCTTGTTAATTTGTATTTTTAATAACAGTATTATTGAGAGAACTTATATATTATACAATTTAAAGCTTATACTTTAAATTTAATGATTTTTAGTATATTCTTAGAGTTATACAATCATTACCACCATTAAATTTAAAACATTTTCATCACTCCAAAAAGAAACTCATACCCATTAGGAGTCATTCTCCAACCTCACAACCCCAAGTCCAGTCCTAGGCAATCACTAATCTACTCTTTATCTCCATAGATGTGCCTACTGTGGCCATTTCACATAAATGGGATCAGACAATTTATTTTTTCACTTATCATGATGTTTTCAAGGTTCATCCATGTTGTAACATGTATCAGTGTTCCCTTTCTTTTTATTGATGAATAATACTCCATTGTATGATTACACCACAATTTGTTTATTCATTCATGAATTGATGGACATTTAGGTTTTTCCACTTTTTGGATATTACAAACAATGCTGCTATGTATACATGAGTTTTTTATGGGCATGTTTTCTCTTGGGCATAAATCTAGGATAAGAATTGCTGTGTTTTATGGAGACCTCGTGTTTAACCATTTGAGGAACTTCCAGACTGTTTTCCAAATCAATTGTACCATTTAAAAATCCCACTGTTAGTATATGAAGGTTCTAATTATTCCACCTCCTTGCCAACACTTGTTATTTTCTGTCTTTTTAAAGATAACTTAGTGGGTGTGAAGTAGTATCTATTGCGGTTTTGATTTGCATTTCCCTGACTACTAATGATTTGAGTATCTTTTCATGTTCTTTTTCGCCATTTGTATATTTTCTCTGGAGAAATGTCTATTCTCCAAAGGTACTTTGCCTATTTTTAAATTGACTTGTCTTTGTATTATTGAGTTATAAAAGGTTTTTTAAATATATATTCTGGATATAAATTCCTTAGCAGATACATGATTTGTAATTTCTTTCTCATTCTGTGGACTGTCTTTTCATTTTCTTGAT
Source organism: Colobus angolensis palliatus (assembly GCF_000951035.1). Classification (NCBI taxonomy): domain Eukaryota; kingdom Metazoa; phylum Chordata; class Mammalia; order Primates; family Cercopithecidae; genus Colobus; species Colobus angolensis. Next base: position 8,343,964 of record NW_012119265.1, read on the forward strand.
GGTGTCCTTTGGAGCACAAGAGTGTTTAATTTTTTATGAAGTCTCACTTACCTATTTTCTCTTTTGTTGCTTATAGGCTTGGTGTCATATCTTTAAAAAATTGCCTAATCTCACCAACGTTTAGGATTTACACCAACGTTTTCTTCTAAGAGTTTTGTAGTTTTAGATCTACATTTAGGCCTTTGATCCATTTTTAATTAATTCATGTATATCATGTGGGTAATTTGTCTTTCTTACTTTGTGATTGCCTTTTGTGTTGTATGCTTACTGTCCCAACCAAGTATTATTTTCCTCTTATATTTTTAAAGGTTCTTTGTATTGAATATTGGCATTTATGTTGCAAATATTTTTCATATTTTATTGCTCAGGGATAAGAAAAGCTAGATTCTTATCAGAAAAATTCAGAGACTTCTCCAAAGTCACATGCTTAATATACCTGTTACTAAAGTCTGTCTTCTGGCTATGTCTGATGATCCCCAATTTAAAAATCTTGAACTATTGTAATCACTTTTTCAGTTTTTATGCAGTATACCATTAACAAGAGCCTACCTTAGCAAAGCTCACAATAAACTACAAATATAGTCAAGATTTGTGATCACAGGCCATATCCAAAGTATGAAGAATTTAAAGCAAAACACCAGCATCAAGACCAGGGATAGAAATGATACCGATGTCCTGTGTGGCAGGCAGAACCCTGGGCAGTTCTGAGTTAACATGGGAGAAAAAAATAGTTTTCATCTAACTTTAAACTGCAGTAGTTGAAACCTCAGACTGGTGGTTAAAATCTCATACTTTATGGGGTTAATTCCAATGTAAAGGACTCTGACCTTATTTATATGGCTCCAGCCTCTCCAGGGGAAAATGCCATTCCATCGTCTAAGAGTTCATAGTCTTTGTCAAATGACATGGCCTCCCTCATCTTTGGGCCTAACAAATATGATAGAAACTCCTAGGTCCCAAAGCTTCTTTGGGGTTAGGCCAGTCTAAGGTGTAATTGTTTTCTTTCTCCTCTTTCTTGGATCCCTTTATCCCATAAAGCTGCCTTTCCATCCACATTTAGAGACTGGACTGTAAATGGGGACCTGAAACAATACTTGGTTGAAGCTTAAGTTTAGAGTGCCAATGAAAGCTGGAGTAAATACTGATATAAAAGGGCAGAGTGCAGAGTCAAGATGTATTTATAATTCCATATGCACCATAATACATATGGAATATATTATAATTTGGCCACTGGTATCACAGAGCAGATAGGACCACTCAAACTCTGTGCTTGTATGCCCTTATGAGTTGTACTGAATAGTTGGTCATCTCTCCCACAGTGGCCCTATCTGGTTAAAGGTATAAGACAGTGATAAATCAGGATAAGCCTATCACAAGTGGGAAAACAGCCTCTGTGAAAGTCCTGATGGTAGCAAAAAGTTCCAAACAAAAGTCTTTAGCATGAAGATAGTCCAGGAGACATAGCACAGTCAGTAATAAGCAGAAACACTTTGGGTCTGTTTCATTTAATTTGAAGAAATAAAAAGGAAAGAGAACCTTGAACGCTGTCTCTTTGAAATGGGCACAGCATATTAGAACCTCAGTCCAGAGGCTAGCTTTCTGTTTCGAAAGTGCTAGGCCAGCTATGTATGGAAACAATTGATTTGCAGGAACATCTAGATGACCCTCTGGAATAATATTGTTTTTAAACAGTCACGGCTTCCTGTGCAACTTAATTTTGGGGACTTTAGAAGGATCTCTGTGCCAAATGTTGCCCCTACTCTAGCTTGTCATTTGTCATGGAAATTAACATTTTGACTTTATAGATTTGGTAGATTGGTACTGTTATAAATGGCAGGCTGCTCAGGAAAGGTAACTCAGCATTCTTGGTATTAATATCTCATAGTAAATTATCAGGCAGCTGTACTAAGCTGTGTTTAGATTTTGGTAAGGGGAGAAGGCTATATCCAAAGCACTTCACACTCTGCAAGGAAAACAGTCTGGGAAACTGCAATCATAAGCCCTTGAGAGCCAGAGGAAAGTGTTTCAACTTCCTCAGGGCTGAATACATTTTGACAAACTGTAAACATGCTCAATAATCCTTGAAAACTGTAATAGGGTAACAGAAGTTATCTCTAGGTTGTGAATAAGTTTATTTAAACTTTTCCTTCTTTCTTGAATTCCTGAAGAAAAAATAAATTACACTAAAGATGTCTCAATCAGCCAGCATTCTTTAAATATAAATACATTTTGCTTCTAAATTATACCTGTAAGGTCATCTTACACATCAAGAATCAATTCATGAAAGGATCACTACTGTCTGTCAGTAAGCCGATGACAATAAAGATTATGCATTTGACTACGTCAAGAAAACCCCATTTATACCTTTTAATGAGAAATGCAGCTCTAGTGCCTAAATTTAAATTCCACTACTTGAAAACAAAACATGAAACTACATGCGTAATAGATTACCAAATAAATTTTTTAAGGCAACAGGTTTGTAAGATTTGTAATCAAATGGTAGACTACTTATAATCTGATGATATTGTTCTTTTGGGATGTTCAGCTATGAAACTGTAACTTCCTAACAACTGTAGATCGAGTTTCTTGAACAGTTCCAGCAACACAATTGCCATTTGATGATATTCATAAATTTATTGGATATCTCCTCTGTTAGTCAGCTTAGGATAGCCTATGCTGCAGTAACATATTAACACTGAGATTTTGGTGGCTTAACATAATGGAATTTTTCACTTAGCCTCACATCTAGTAAAGTTCAGGGGGAGCTCTGATCCACAGGGGCAATCAGGGACTCAGGCTTGTAGAAACTCCACCAACTTATAGACAGGCCATCTGGAACACACAGTGTTGTAGAAGGGGAAGAGGGATGAAAGAGTGGATAATTCTCCTCTGTTCCAAAATACCTCAAACTGGAAGTGTTACACTAACTTTTATAAACTACTCACCAAGACTAATCACGTGCCCTGAATTGAACAGCAAGGAATGCTGGGGAATGAAGTAAGTTTGTGTAATATTTGGTGAGTCTTATCAACTTTGTTCAAATATTTACACAAGGCACTTTGGGAATACAAAAATGAATCAGAGTCTGAACCATTTTTCAAGATATTTACAGTGAAATCATGGAGATAAAATGTGTCTGTAAATAATTGAAATGCAAATTAGAAAGTTATAAGAATTAGGAAAAACTCAGAGAAAAATTGCAATGGCAGGTCAGAAACTATAGAGATTACTGCCACCTAAAGACATCAAGAAAACTTTCATGGGATGAGACGTATCAGATTAGGTTTTGAATGATGTAGGATTTGTACATAAGGAGTTGATGAATAGAGCTCACTCTGGTCTAAAGGAACAGCAAAGGCATGGGAGAGAGAAATTCTGAGGCATTTACAGAGAAGAGTAAGTCAGTCTATTTTTTTCTACAGCAAAGGGTATGCAAAGTGGGAAATAAAAATAGAAAAATCTGTTGGGTCAAATGTGAAGAACCTAGGATGCTAGATTAGGGTGTTTGACTTGTTTGTGGAAAAGAGTTTAAATGAGAGATGTAACAGATATTATTTGGAAATTGATAGAATCAATTAATTAAAATGGATTGGAGGAAAAGAAAACTAATGGTAAGGAGGTCAGCTAGCAGGCTACTTGAAGTTATTTTTGATGAAGTTCATTGGGAAAGAAGAAATAATAATCAAAAGGAGAGAAAAATATTAGGAATATTTCAAGCAACAGAACTTTGTACCCAACTGAATTCAGGAAGAGTAAATCTTGACCCAAAGGTCTAGAATTTAGAAGACTAGGAGCTCATAAATATTATTAACATGAATAAAAAACATGAAGAGAAACTGGTTGTAGAAAAATAATGAGTGTATGCTTATCCATGTAGAACTTAATGCAGATGAGATGCTTAGGTGCAAGTAGCTAGCTGGCCACTGGAAATGTGAAAGGGAGAAAAGGGAGATCAATGTCAAAGCTGGTAATTCAGATTTAGGAGTCACCTGGGTAGAGAGAAGAATCCAAATCATAAAATTAGATGAGTCTGCCAGAGAAAAGACAGTACAGATAGAGCTGAGAAGCAGACCAATAACATATCCTTATAAAAATACATATTTAAAAACCCAAAGAAAAAGAAGAAAGAAAAGACACCCAAAGAAGCAGGAGGAAGGCACAACGAGGGGAGGAGTTTTAAAAGTGGGCATGTTCAATAATGTTTAATGCCACAAAGAGCCTAATGAGTATCATGATTGATCAAAACCATTGACTGTAGCCTTTAGGGGTTGGGGAGTGTGGAGTGGGGAAAAGATGACACCTACTTGAAGATCTAAAGGGATAAAGTGGGTTTTTGGAAAGGGAGAGGAAAGTGTATAGCCTAAAGCAGTGAGGGTGAGAATACAATGGAAAGGGAAAAACTGTAGATTCAAGAAAGAGAGGAGATAATCGATGAAGCCAGTGGGTAAGAGTGGAACAAGCACATGATTTTCCTCATCTCACATACTCATCACCAAAAAGAAGCAGGTACCAACTCATTCCCTTTGTCCTTGCCTAGATCCTAAGCCATTTCATATGAATGAACACATTCTGATATGTTTCTGCCTTTCTTAGATCCTAGATTCTGACTCCTTCCTCGTAGCTTTGAAAGCTCTCTGTGCAATAGATGCTTGATTCTTGTCTCCAGTGATGACTTTGATCTCCCTCTTGGTCCACACCTCACAGTAACCCTTTGAAATTTGGCAACTCCCATCATAGCTAGGAAAATGCCCTACCCCATCTAGTCTCACTGTGGGACCTCACACCTGGTACAAGCATTTGAGGGTAAGGATTAAATTTTGGATGTAGAAAATTTAATTCTTTTCCATAGATGGGAAAAAACACAAGACAGATGAAGACTGAGAAAAAGTTCAAGCTGGAGATGAGGGAGGTTTGTGTCCTATGACTTATGATTTTCAAAAGGTAGAGTCATCTGCAAAGCATGAAGCCGGCAAGGATAGGGTTTCAGGAGAAGAAGAAAGGTTGCATGTATGTAATTTGTATTGCTTTTTCCAATTGACTTCCATTATAACTTTACAGTACATTCTTACTCAGATCTTTTAGATTCTAAATCTTCAAATGGAGAATTCCAATATGATTAAAGAGCTTTCTGAATGCTCTTTATCCAAAGCATTCTAATGTGTTCTCTATAGAAGAAAGTAATAATGAAATGAATAATCAACTTGAACATACACAAAGCATTTTAAGATATTCTATTTCTAAAAGTTCTCAGTGACACCAGTGGAGTCTAATGTTTAAATGGCCACAGTAGCAATCCCACTACTTCTAGATCTTAGTAAAAATCATTAACCAAAACAAACTGACAAAGAAAACCATGTGAGATTGACTTTCCAGATGGACTAGTATTGGATTGGCTAGCAATTCTGAAGTCAGGCAAGATTTGAAAACCTGTTGCACCACTTGCTAGAGAACAGTTTAGCAGAAGAGAATTGTGACAACCAGCTTCCTGGGTTCAGACTGAGACTATTCAACCTACTCAATTTAGGTAAATTACTCCCCAAAGCCTCAGTTTCTGATAAAATCTGTAATAATAATATAGCTGGTTAAAGAGTAGTCACAATGTAGACCTTACAGTACTGTTGTGAAGGTCACATAAAATGAGCCGTAGCATAAATAAACCATAACATAGGGTTATGAGCATGAGCTCTGCAAACAGACTGCTTGGGTTTTAATACCAGCTCTACCACTGTCTAGCTGTGAGACCTTAGGTAAACTACTCTCTATACCTCAGTTTTCTCATCTGCAAGATCAGAATAACAGCATGTGCTTCACAGGACTGTGGTGAAGGTTGAGTGAAATAATGGAAAGCACTTAATGTAGTGTCTGATATATAGGGTTTAATAAATACTATATATTATTATTATGTAAAGTATTCAGCACAATGCCTGACACAGCACTCTCAATTAACAGTTCTAAGGTTTTCTAAAAATAAAGTTTTTAGTGTCTCTTCAAGATGATTTTGATCCAGTATTAAATATTTGACGATCAAGCCTGTTTGACAATGCCAGTATTTCAAACACCATTAATGAAAGGCATCTTTACATATTTGCAGCAAGCTGGGCTCCTGAGAACTAAATTATCTTACACCACCTGAGCAGAACACACATAAAGCACAAACGGTTGCAAGATTTTAAGTAGCTACTCTGACATGAACAAAAAAAAAAAATTTGAAGTACTTGCAGGCTGAAGAAACTGCATAAAATCAATGGATACACAGCCAAAGGCAATGATGTGCAGCTTGGCTACAAAATGCCAAGAAAAAGCAGTGCTGGGCAGACCTGCTGGGCATGCTGCCAGGAGCACTATTGTGAAAGAGCATTGTGAAGACTGATACATGTTGATTAAGAGTTATTCTGGTCTTGTACAAATGAACTTCTTCCTGTATGTTGTGTTAAACAGGGTATCATTGAGTTCTCAGATGTCCTTTTATCTCACTAATTTGCATGCATATTTGTAGAGGTAACTGGCATATAGTAGATACTTAATATATGACGACTGAATAAATGAATGAAGTGTGAAGAATTCCATAAGAACAAGACACAATGGGGATCCTTTAGACTAAGCAGGATCACAGAACCCTTAGCCTAACTCCTCCAAGGGACACTGCTCCTCCTTATGAGCCCTGGGATATCAGCCCAGGGTTTCCAGCAGGCACCTCTAGGTCTTGTGATATTCTGGGTCCTTTGACCTTCTGGAGATGGTGTGGCTTAGACTTTGGCTCCTTATCCATCTTTCCTGGTTTCTCCCTTAGATACGGCTTCAACCCTGATGACTTGGCCTTGCCTCATCAACCTCTTTTCACCTGCAAGTATTCTCCCCTACTTCCCTGATAAGTATGAGTCACTAACTCTCCACTCCTGAGCTTTCTGCTCCCTATGGCCATTACATGCAGGATAGAGACCCTTGTGCAGCTGTGGCACCTGCAGGCTCTGAGATAAACCTCTCAGACTGTCAGTCCATGCCGTCTCTACTCATTAACACCAATATGCACAGAGGAAAACAGCCCCCAGCCTAAGGTCATGCAGGATGAAGGTCACAGCTCTCAAGTATTTTGAAAACTGAGGTCGATCGCATTCTTCTCTTGATCCTCTTATAATATTCCCCTTCATCCTTCCAAAGATATTTGAAAGAAACAAAAGACTTTGTCCAACCTCTTGGCATGACTGTAGCTGTAGCTAAAATCTTTGGCCTACATTTCAAATCACTTCACCTCAGGTGGCTTGAAGTTTGGGCTTCCTCAAAAACCACTGTGAAAGAGAGATACAGAATTTTAAAACTCCAGTGATAATAAATACAGTCTCCTGCTTGACTGCTATGGAGAATCCTCCACAGCTAAACTGGGGTTGATTTCGAAGGATGCCCGGGGCGATGGCTGGGTCTGAAAGCTTCAGTGGTGATAGTAGAGCCATATCTTAGTCTTGGCCTAGATTGCTTACTTAATGTAGTGCACTAAGTTTGGAATGGAAGAAAGCCACCTAGATAATGAGTTTCAGGAAGTTCTGAACAGTCAGTCCATTTGGGCCACCTAAGTGGAGATAATTAAGATGCTATCCAGATCACTGTGCCTACTGATTGAAGCTGATTCAACACCCGTTGTTTGAAGCTGATTCAACACCCGTTAAAGGCCAGCTCAGGTGTCTACATAATTATTCTTGGAGTTGATGGTCTACTTAGGGACCAACTTAAATTGATATGCTTAGGCTGGCCAGACTCCAGTTTTCTCTTCCTCTTTACATTTGGACAGCCAGACACTATGCCATTTACAAGCCCCAAGTGGAGAGAGGGAGCAGAAAAAAATCAGCTTTGGTCAATTTTGAGGTCCTTAGCAAAGTCTGTCTCATCCTTGAGCCACTAGCACCTGTATCTATCGCCCTACAGTTCCCCTAACAGATTCTACCAACCTCAGCAGCCTCAAGAACTATAAACCTGGGCTGATAACCAATGATCATATACATTTTTACTCAATGTTTCTCCCAATGTTATCATATTAAAAATATTCCTTGATGCTCCGTGCCCATTGCACTCTATGTGTATATATCCTTAGGAATCAAACACAGCAGCAGCCTTTGTTGCTCCACTGGTGTTGAAACCATTGGTAACCAACCTTGAGAATAAACCACTTATGATAAATATTTAGTTTCAGCAAAAGACTGTCACACCGAATGTATCATATATCCCACAATTTTCCTATAGGTCTCAGAATTTTTAGTCTGTCCCAGAGCTAGCATTTTGCTCACCTAGTAAGGCCTGTGGGATTCCTGGACTCTACCCAGAAGCCAGCAGCCAAGCAAAGCCTTCCTGAGATATGTGAGAATTACCAACACTTCCAGTACACTAGTAGTACCATAGACACTATCATCCTGGTGCTAAGACCTGCATTTCTGATAGGATGTTTTCATCCATCCCAGAATAAGAGATCCAGGTACCCTGAGACTTCCTTCCAATCAGTCTACGACAGTGCTCCAACTGAGGATATGGATCTTTTGATACATATTGAATTGGAGTATGCATCACATTCCAGACGATCGCCTCACAACTTCAGGCACCTGACCCGCTCTCCCTTATAACCCGAAATTGCTGCTAGCAATGCTGGCTCTTTGCTGAGTTGAATAATTTAAAATATAAGACTGTAAAGGTCAATTATCCAGAATAACCCCCGCCCAAGACATTCCATGATATGTGTGATTGGGCAGGCCACTGAGTTCCAACAGTCCTTAACACTTTTGGGGTGTGTGGAATATTATGGGATAGACATGGAACATATATGTAGTTTCCACCATATTTCCCTATCCTGACTTCCAAGTTTACCAAACTGCTTAAGGAAAGCAAGCCCAGCATTCCAAAACACTCAAAAGGCATTAAAACAAAACAAAACAAAACTCAAAGATGATCTATCCTGCATTTATTCTAACACATCCTGACTTTCAGGGTCTTTCCTCCCCCAAGCATAGTTCCTAAACACAGGGTGGAGGAATGTCTCTCAAAGTATGATCTGGGGACCAAATTACATCAGATTCACTTGAAGTTCTTGTTTAACATGATTACTCCTGGGCTCAGCTCCAGAGCTACTGAATCAGATTCACTGGAGATGGGCTCAGGAACATGCAATTTAAATAAGCACCTCAAGTTATTTTTATATGCAGTAAAATTTGAAAACTATAGCTGTGGCAGCATCCTTTCTAACTCAGCTCTGACTCAACATTTTCACAAACTTATTCTGCAAATTCTCCACACTCTATCCCCTACCCCTACTCAATTACCCAGTCAGTTATGTCATATGTGATGGAAAGTTCTTGAACATTAAAGCAACACAAATCCTGAAAGCATTATTTGGAAGAGGACCATGTTTCCAATAATGACAACAACAGGCTTTTGCAAATGAGAGCAACATCCAACCCAAAGATTAAGCCAAATGTCCACTCATTGGTTCTAAGTCCCTCCTGCTGCCATATATAGTTAGATAGGGCAGAGAGAACTCTTTGTAGCTAGGAAGTCAGAAAGACTGGCAGAGCTGGGAGTATTTAACACCAGCAAGCAGCTGGAGGAAATGTGATTGGGTATTTAGTTAGCAACATCTAACTAAAATGGTGTTAGAAGAGGTGAGACAGAGGAATGAAGAGACACTGAGGACAGTTTAGGGCAGAAAGAAGGCACTGAATTCAAGGAACAGAAGAATTCAAAGAACAAGTTAACACAGAAAAAGAAGGCCATATTGACACACATATCAAAACACCATAAGATAGACAATTGTGTGATATTGATCAAGGCAGAGGAGTTTGTCATTTAGGCAGTCCTGTATTATAGCTTTTAACCCAGTGAGCTATAATGTCTCATGAAGTGAGGGAGTCTTCTGGTAGCTAAATGCCTGTAAGTATACACCACGATTTATATCTGCCTTCTATTCAAAGTACCCACTATATTAAGCCAGGCCAGAAACCAAATCCAAACTTCAGAAGAAAGAATTCATAAGCTCATGTCGCTGAAATTTTCCTGGGCAGTCCTTGCTTCAGGTTCAGCAGGATTGAGATGCTCATCAGAGATAGGGATTTATATTCATCTCTCAGACAGACATTCTTCCTGTAGTCAATGAAATGACAGTTGATGGATAGCATCTATCTCACCGACTTAGTCCACCCAGAAGTAATAGAACCATCTTTGCTGACAGCTCTGAGACAAATGTCCTGGGGAGCCTCTCCATCAGCCCAACTTGGGGCATATGTGCACTCATTTAGGGTAGGGGCAGTTATAGTACAAGGCAGGGTGACAAGCTCATCCCAGTTTGCCTGGGATTCATCCAGTTTTAAAACTGAAAGTCCTAGGTCCCAGGAAACCCCCTCAGTTCCAAGAAAACCAGGAAGTCTGGTCACCCTAGGTGGAGTCAGCCTTACTTTTTTCGTCTGGAATGAGTTCTCCACAGGAAAGAGCACTTCTGTTACAAGATGAAGAGGTGAGAGGGGCTGAAGCAGGGGGAGTATTCACTTCACCCAGGCCAGATCTATCTGATGCCTGGGTAGAAGTGTGGGAAGAGGCCCAACCTGCCCCTTTCTTGATTGTCCTTTGGATCAGCCTAGGCCTATGTGACTAGACAAGGCTACCATTTCCTAGTGCTTCACTTCTCATTAAGTTCACCCAGGGCCCGAGGTTTCTCTCTCAGGATTCTTTGTACCCCCTCCTGGACCTAACCTACTCCTGGTTCCTGGCCTTGATCTGACTCTCTCCTCTGTGACATGATAGCTTGCTCTTTGGCTTTGGTTCCTGTGCTCACCCTGGTTTCTGGCTTCTGTATCTTTTTACCTCATAGTTACTCTGATCTGTCTGGTCTTCTGATGCCACTGCTGCATCAAGCTTGGATTTGGCCTGATATTTTATTGTAATTTTATTTGAGACAGGGTCTTGCTCTGTCACCCAGGCTAGGGTGTAGTGGTACATCACAGCTCACTACAGCCTTGACCTTCCAGGCTCAAGCAATCCTCCCATCTTAGCCTACCTAGTAGCTGAAACCACAGGTGTGTGCCACAATGTCAGTTAATATTTTTTTATTTTTTGCAGAGGCAGAGTCTCACTATGTTGCCCAGGCTGATCTTCAACTCCTGGACTTAAGGGATCCTCCTGCTTCAGCCTTCCAAAGTGATGGAATTAGGGGCATGAGCCACCACGTCCAGGGGCCTGATACTCTTTCACTAGGGTCTTTGCAGCTATTTGCAGCTAAGATTTGTCAGTGCCTCCCTACTCAGGCAGTTCACCACTGCCCCCACCTGTTTCTAGGTGGAATTCAATATTGATGTCCATCAAAATCTGTGCTAAATATTGAGGTGGGAGCTTAATCCTTATACTCACAGCTCCCCCATTCCCCTACCTTACAATTCTGCAATGTAGGTACTTTTACTCCCATTTCACAAATTAGGACACTGAAACTTAGCGGAGTGAAGTAATTTGCCCAAATTCATAAAACCAGTCAAATTGGAAGTTAGAACTCACACTTTTGAGCTCTTTCGACTGTACCATGATGACTTGATCAGGTAACATGATGGTAGTAACTAGTTCAAGTAGCAAGGACACAAATGGTAACTTCTAAAGACTGTTATTTTTTAAAGTGCTGCTCAATGTATATATATCCTTGCATTTTTGCCACTCAATAATGTCAAATATGTGATGTTTTTTAGAATTTTTAAACTAGTTTCTACTACAATTTAAACAGTAAATTATTTTAAGATATGTTTTTTAAACTATGTTCCAATAACTAATAGGACAGCTTCTAGCCCTATAGTTCTACACTGATTCACTCTCAATTATGAATATTATACAATTTCCCCTCATGAGCCAAATATTGTTCTAAACAAGTAGTTCTCAGTGTGTGGCTAGTGACTTTCAGGGTTTGTGAGCTCTTTTCCAATAATATTGATGTTATTTGCTTTTTCACTCTCACTGCTCACAACTGCATAGTGGAGGTTTCCAGAAGCTACATGATCTGAGATTTTGTAACAGATTGACTGCAAAAGCAGTATGCGAATTCTAAATGATTTCCCTTAAGTCAGACACTGGTTTTTTAAAAAAATGTAAAACCACGTCATGTTCCTCACTACAGTTTTGTTTCATAAGATATGAGTATCTTTATAAAAACATGTTTTTGTGTTAACATGTAATGAGTTTATTATTATTTCAAAATTAATAAATGTTTTAAATTTCTGAATTTTAATTTTTAATATGATTAACATCAATTGTTGTAACTCACATAAACAAAAACTTCTTGGGGTCCTCAGTAATTTTTAAGAGTACGAAGGAAACCAGAAAGTTTGAGAATAGCTGTTTCTAATCAAAAGATCTTTGTGGTGAAACTCTAAAAGCTACCATTAAATATGCTTCGATATTATTATCACCAAAAAAACCCAATAACTTGTGATGAGAAACACCTGTCAGTCACTCATGGCTATTCATCAAGATACATTGTAGCTCACACTTGACTCCCTATATTAGTGGCTCTAACAAAACTATTAATGCTTAGCAACTCATTTAAATTAGAGGTAGAAACCACCAACAGGAATAAAATTAGTGAGCAAAATAAAGACTGTTTAGGAAGTCTTGAAGAAATAAACTTTTATTTCATTAAATGGAACATCCAGTTGGAAAATTCTAAATGACAATCTGAAGAATTGAGGCATTCAAAACAAGGATTGCAGATGAATTAAATAAGCAATTCAGTTGAATTAGGAATAAGTAAAAATGATAAGTGAGGAATTAAAGCTATAAAGTGCACCTGGGGGAATGAGAAGCCTCTACAACTGAAGAACACAAAGATCTCATGTGCGATCATCTTGTTTATTTTCTCCTCTCCATTCTCTGATCTGCAACTTTAGAAAAGCCTAAAGTCTTCTAAAGTTTACTTTACCTTTGAACTCCATCAAGGGGCTGCTGAAATAGTTCTAAATGAGAATTGTAACCATGATTAAACTTGTGAAAAAGAGTTTCATGTGGGAAGGGCGACAGTGATTTCTTTAAAATCATTTTTGCTCAAGTATCTTTTGTAACTCAACCAGCTTTGATTAGTAAAAGGAAATTGGCATCATTTCAGGGGCTATTTCCTAGGGTCTCTATATTGAATAAGAGTCATAACTGTTCTGTCATTTCACAACTCACACTTGTTGAGTAACCACTACATGGAAGGAGCACTCCTGAGACCCGAGGCCCGAGAAAACTGAGAGAGGGGCCCTGCAACTGGGAGCTGCCCAGTCTAGCGGAGAAGATAACGGTGAGGCTCAGAATGACAGAGTGAATCTTTCCCATTGATTTAATTGTATGCCATTTTACTTTTCCTCATTGGTTTCTCTGCCTTCCCTTTCTCAAACAAACCAAAAAGCCCACGGTCTACTAATGTGTTCATTTACTAAATTAAAACCAAATAAAAAGAATTCATTTTGAAAATTTTACTACACCAGTTTAGTTTATAGAAGTCACTCTGAGATGCCATAAAACCTGAGCTGGAAACTCATTTGCTTATCACCAGTCTTCAAGTCTTCACACAATTTAAGTCATTTTCTGAGGACAGTGATGACTTTTGTTGGACCAGAAATTAAGAAGATTGATAGAGGGAGGGAGAATGAGAGGACTTTTATTTCAACTGTTAGGATAGTGTTAGTCCGAACTGCACCATTTTGTAAGCCCCTTGCCATTTCACAGTCTTGGTCAGAGTGAAACATTCCACAGGGGTTTGGGCCATGACCAAATGACCACAAGACACAAGAACATCCTTATCCTGCTCTGCCAGGCAAAGGCCCAACTGAAGGAACGTCCCTATCATATCCCGCTGAGCAAAGGTCCAAAGAACATCCTATCACATCCCACCAGAAAAAGGGCCAAACCACCTGATCATAAGAACATCTTATCAATATCCTGCTGGGCAGAAAGCCATACCACCCAGACCGCTGTTTCCCTCCCCTAGAACTATAAACTACCCCAGCCTGGAAGCAGCAGTGAGCTCTGGCATGAAGTGGGTCCCCCACCTCCACAGGTCTTCTGCTGGAAATAACACTTGTATTGCTGAAGAGCTAACAACTCTTTCTTTGTCTTTCTTTAACCCTTGCTTTTCCTTCAGAACATAACAGATGTATCTTGGGAGACAGAAAAACTGGCTTCCCCCACCTCTGTAGGTCTTGTGCTGGAAAAAATATCTGCATTACCAAAGAGCTGCCAACTCTCTCTCGCTTTCTTTAACCCTCTCCTTCCCTTCAAAACCTAACAGATATATCTTGAGAGTGTAGAAAAACTGTCTTTGAAGAAAAGCAGGAAGAGTATAGCTTTGAGTTTTTTATACCATCTTTAATAGTAACCCTTGGATATTTGCCTTAGATTTCATAGCTTTAACATAGTAGTACATTTAATTAGAGATATTCAGTATCTATTTATTCCAATGCTCTACTAAAGTTGTGTCTGGAAAACACGAAAGCAATAAAATACAGGCCTTTGCCTTCTGCGCATTTGAAGATATTTAGGAAAGAAAAAAAGATACCTAACAAAATGATTAAACAAAGCAATCCATCAAGAAAAAAAAAAAAGAAGTAAAAGAAAGAAAGAAAATGGAGTCTACCCTCCACTTAGCCAGTTGTTTCACCAGAAGATAGCTCCACATTTAGAAAACCTCTCAATTCAACAGGGTAACATTCTTGGACACACGGCAACACATATTTTTAAACTAAACATTTAAATGTTTGCATGTCTGAAGACAAAAAAGTCATGTCAGAGGATCTGGTTATAAACCAAGATTGAGGGGACCTTTCTTCTGTGGCAGAAATCCCTCGACTATTACACAAGCATAACTCCAGTCATCCTCATTATCATAGTTCTAAGGTCACATGGATTCTCTAGCTTGTGGAAATGTTAAATATCAGCAGATTCCCCACAAATTAACACATTCATGGGTTAATTCTAAAGTGGGTATAACCCTAGAGATGTCTCATTTCACCTCCAAACAGTGACAGGTATATATAAGGCAACCTCCTCAAAAATCGATCAAGTTTTCAAAGACCCTGTTGAAATGAGGACTACTAGTTTCCCCCTCATTATCCATTTCCATTTCTTCTGTAGTAATAAAACCCCCATTTTAAAAATGAAAATAGGGCTGCCTTAAATTAACATTAAAATTTCCAGCCTCTCTTGCAGCTATCTGTGGATTTGTGACTAAGTTCTGGCTCATGGAACACGCTTATATATGCAATTTCCTCCTTTCCTTTACCCCTCTTTGCTGGCTGGCTGAAATGCAGATGTGATGACTTGAGCTGAACCATAAGGTGACCTTCCTAATAGAGGCCACACGTAGCAAAGCAACAAGATTTTTTTTTTAAAGTCTGGGTTCCTGACACCTTGCTAACCCAGACTACTACCTCCCAACTTTGTATAAGGTATAAATAAACTTCCATCTCTACAAAGTCATGATTATTTCTGGTTTTCTGTCACCAAATTAAAACCAAGTATTAATTTAAATTCTAAATGAAAAAATTAAAAACAATTACCTAGAACTGCATACTTGAATATGGTAGCCACATGCGTCTTTAGCACTTCAAATGTGGCTAGACTGAATTTAGGTGTGTTGTAAGTATAAAATACACACTGTATTTTGAAGGCTTAGTATGAAAAAAAGACCAAAATAGCTCATTAATAACTGTTAATATTTATTACATGTTGAAATAATATTGTCTTTTGTTGGGTTAAAATATTTGTTAAAACTAACCTCATATATCTTTACTTTTAATGTGGCTAATAAAACATCTAGAATTATTTCTATGGAACAACATTGATCTAGAATATAAACTTTTTAATATAGATATCAAGTCAGTAGCTGTCTTCACTGAAGATCAAAAAGAACAAAGAAGGCAGACACTATAGCATTCCAGATTTAGGTTAGGCACGGGGTGAATGTCCTGACAGCAGGTATTTTTTAAATGAGAATAGAAGATTGTTAATATATCTTCCAAAGATAGTGTATCTTGGATGATTTTAAGTGTAATTGTTTTAAGATAAAAATTAAATTAGTGTACAATGTCCCCAAAACACAACTTTAAAACTATGATAATTAATACAAAATCTACTATATTAAGTAAAATTCTTATATGTTTATATAAATACATATATACAAATGCAAATACATATGATATATTCTATTATACATATATAAAATAAACTTTTATTGTATTTACTATTATTTTCAAGGGCATTAATGGCATTCTTATTTTTGATGTCATGGGTCTGATTTAAGGTTATCTAAAGTTATTTGGAATTTAGTAGCCTGCTTGGCTAAGTTCATCTCGTATTTGCACAATTAAATTCTATTTCTCAATGGCAGGATTTGCAGGTTGGCTCATGTAATGATCATTCTGGTATGGCTAGCAAAATGGGGCTAGCCACACTAATAATTGTTTCAAAGCTCTCTATGTTTAATAACAGTGATGCATCTCTTTCCCAAGACTTCTTGTCAAGTGCACAGATATACAAATGAGCCATGGTTTGTAAAGCAAGTGTTTCTATGTAGGCTGGCTCTAATTTCTACAGATACATTTTTGTATACATCTAAGAAATGGGTGTGCAGTAAAGTATTGCAAACTTTTACTTTTTCCAAATGAAAAAGGAATTCATTATTTTGACTAATGGAATATTCTGGTTTTTTGAATGTCAATATGCATTTCAAGTTTCAATATTTGGATTATATAAAAATACAGTTAACTCAAGTACAGAGTCAGGCTTTAGAAAGCAAATAACAGCCCCCTACCCCCGCTTTTTTCTCCTCCAAGCTTGAAACCAACTGGGAATAAGACATGAGGCAGATAAATGGAGATTTTTTTAAATCAGCTTTATTACTGAAAAAATCATTGGGAAAATATGACTGTAAATCTGTAGAGAAAAGGGCTCACTAACATTCTTTACTCCCACTAAAACTTGCAACAGCCCACAGGAGAGAAAGTTTGGGTTTGTGCAGGAGATTCACTTAGGCAAAATTGCTCCCTCCCACTACTCATCCGGGGCACAAACAGATGAAAACAGAAGAAAATCCCCAGTATTTTTAGTCTTATAGTAGATTAGCTTCTTCAAGTCAAGAAACGTGGGCCAATGAAGTCTCACATTGACTCTATTAATTTCTCAAATATTTTATAGTAAAATGCTACAGATAGAAAAAGAATGAGGATAAATCTCTGTGGTACAAAGTCAAAGCAGTACTACTGGTTTAGGGGTCTGTAGGGTAACACCCTCCCTACATATTGTGGTTTAAGTAAGGCTGGCTACAGTGGACATCTGCTGTTTTTGCCTTCCTAGCACTCCACATTTCTGGTGAGAACACCTTAGTTCTCCTTCATGAAATTCACCCTCTTCATCTTATAGTACATGGGATTCTGATGGGACTGACCCCACCCCTCAGCCCAGGTCAATCAGGGCATTCTGTTGAGTATCTGACCCACATTAGACCAACCAGCCTGAATCCTAGAACTACTGGGAAAAGGGCATCCTCTTTCCTTTAGGGTTTAAAAAAAGGCAGAATGTAATCCTGGAACTACCTGGAGATGTTCCTTTCCAAAAATAAAGCCAAAAAATAAATCAGAATGATGGAAACCTTCTGAGTCCTAATATTTCACTTGAATAAATCCTGGATCTACAGTTTTATCCAAAGCCAATCCTACTCCTTGAAATTAACCTGTTGCTTATGAAAGTCAATGGGTTTTTTAAAATTTTCTTAAAATTTTTTGAATTAGGTTTTCTTCACTTAACTTCAAAAAATCTAGACTAATAAATAAATTCTCTCTCTCTCTCTCTCTCTCTCTCTCTGTCTCTCTCACACACACACACACACCCCTCTTTCACAAATTTGTCACACAGCTGGAAATTGTACCATAAGAGCACTCCTAGAAGTTACACATTGTCAATTAGGACATCTTACTGTAAAGTCATTTACCAGCTTTGGGGGAAAAACGAACAGTGGGAAAATGAACATTTTTATCAAGGATACTTGAATTTTTCTAAGTAAAGTTAAAGGATAAAGAGGCTAATTTCTTCTTCATTGAATCAGCTTCTAGTTAAAGGTTGATAATTAGCCAGGGTATTTCAAATAGGACTGATTACTAAACGCATCTGGGGAACTTTTTAAAACATAAGTTTATAAACCTCTGTCTAAATCTACTTAATGATATTCTCTGGGTTATATTCTTAGAAACTTAAACAAATTTCTGCAAGTTGCAAGTGATTAAATAATCAGATAGGTTTGCAAAATATTGGTCTAAACTGAGCTGGTGATAATGCACCCTGATAGTATTCATTCACTCACTTATTCATTAAGCCATTATTTTTAGGTTTCTATTTTGCTAATGCCACAGAAATGCAAGTATGAATAACATATGGCCCTGACTCACTAAAGAGCTCACAGCCTGGTTCAAGAGACTGACCCTATGGGCTCTATGGAAGCATGAGTCAAGATCTGAGTGGACAAGTTGGGAAGGGAAAAAGGCTCACCCTGCAGGGGTCTATTGAGAGAAAGTTTTGAAACAGAGGAGATAGTTGAAAAGGAGATATAGCGATAAGCTGGTGGGAAAGGGAAAAAGAAAAGCATTGAGGCCTAGGGACTAGTGGATACGAAAGGGTAGTGTGGTGAAAAGCCTTGGAATGCTCTGAAAATTATGAGTTTGCTATGAATGAAGGAATTTGTGCAAAGTGGGATGTGGGAGATGAGGAAGTAAGACAGGTAATTAGGCCTTTGACCTATGAAATGCTCAGAATTTGGGTTTTCTTGTGTGCCTGCTATAGTTTGTCTCCTCCAAATCTCATGTTAAAGTTTGATCCCCAGTGTTGGAGGTGGGGCCTAATGTGAAGTGTTTGGGTCACTGGGTAGACCTTTCAGGAACAGATTAATGCCTTCCCTGAGGGGGAAGGTGAGCGAGTCCTCTATTAGTTCCCATGAGAACTGATTGTTAAAAAAGAGCCTAGAACCTCCATGCTCCTTCTTGCTTCTCTCTCACCACGTGGTCTCTGCACATGCCAGCTCTACTGTGCCTTACACCATGAGCAGCCTGAGGCCCTCACCAGAAGTAGATGCAGGCACCATGCTTCTCAGACAGCCTGCAGAACCATGAGCCAAATAAACTTCTTTTATTTATAAATTACCCAGCCTCAGGTATTGTTTTACAGCAACACTAAACAGACCAAAACACTGTCTTCACTGGTTATGTATCATCCACTGATCAACCCAGGTTACACTCTTACTTTCCTCATGAAGTCACATTCCTTCCTAGCTTAAATTGCAAGGCCATATTGACCTCCACATGGTTACATCCTCAACACTTCTGCCCCTCTTATACTTTGATGCATACATTTGGTTAAATCTCATCCTTGGTTAAATCTAACTCTCCCAGTCCTCTGTACTAGTCATACACACAGTTAAAGGTGGATGGAGAAAAATCATAACCATACTGACTGGTCTCACCTTACATTCCTGATCGTTAAACTCACTAGAGAGTAATGCAGCCAGGCAATCAGATTCTGTTGACCTAGTCCATTAATTCTCCCATTTTCCTGGACCATTAAATTACACTTTTTCTTCTGTCATCAAACCTCCACCTTCTTTAACATTCTCACTCTCAGATGACCTTGCCTTCTACTTCACTGAGAAAACTGAGGCCACAAGAAGAGGGCTTCTACACACCACCACCACCACCACCACCACCACATATATCTACCTATTTGCTTCTGTGCTCATTGACTGTCCTCTTTCCTGTACAAGCTCTGAGATAAAGCTAACCCTGTGTCCTGTGCACACCCATCTTCTGTCAATTTCTCAAGGACATTGCTCCAAAAACTCTCCCTCTATACTGAATAATTTTTGTTCCCTATTGGATCACTACCATTAGCATAAAAGCATCTTCTTATTCTTCCATATTAAAAAATACCCCCATGACCCTACTCCTCTCTAGCATCTGCCCCATTTCTCTTCCTCCTTTACAGCAAATCTCCCTGAAAGTGCTGCCTTTAATACCCATGGTCTCCAATTCATCTTCTTCCATTCTTCTTGAATCCCCTCTATAGAAACTGTTCTTTTCAGCAGCATCAGTGACCTCAATTCTTAGTTCTCATCTTCCTTGACCTATTATCACTCAATTTTCTTCATTTGGCTTCTAGAACACCACACTTTCCTGGATTTTATCTCACCTTTCTGGCTAGGACTCAGTCTTCACTGGTTCCTTACCATCTCTCTGACCTTTAAATATTCAAGTTCCCCAGAATTCAGTCTTCAACCTCTTCTATTTTCTACCCACACTCATTCTTTTGGCAATTTCATCCAGTTTCATTAATCTTTATATTAATGGACCCAAATTTATATTTCCAGCCTGGAACTCACCCATGAACTCCAGACTAGTAAGTTCAACTTCCTACTTAACATCTCCACTTGCATTCCAAATAGAATCTCAAACCTAACGTATCTGAGAGCAAGCTCTACTGTCATCCCACCCACTAAACCCTGCTCCCTTTACAGCTTTCCCATTTTGGAAAATGCCAACTCCTTTTTCCAATTGCTCTGACCAAAGCCTTAGAATCCTCTTTCTTTCACACCTCCCAACAAAAGCCTCATAAAACCTGCTGACAGCACCCTCAAAATAGATGTAGAATCCAAACACCTCTCACCTCCTCTGCTGATACCATCTTCATCCAAGCTACCAAGAACTCAAGTATTACAATAGCCTCATGACCTAGGATGACCACATATCTTGGTTGCCCTGTAAAGTCCATGTTTTTGCTTTTTGTCCTGGATTAGTGCTTTCCTTTCTTCCTTTCTTTTCTTTTCTTTTTTTTTTTTTTTTGAGACAGAGTTTCACTCTTGTTGCAATAGCATGATCTTGGTTCACTGCGACCTCCGCCTCCTGGGTTCAATTGCTTCTCCTGCCTCAGACTCCCGAGTAGCAGGGATTACAGGTGTGTACCACCACGCCCACCTAATTTTTTGTATTTTTAGTAGAAACAGGGTTTCACCACGTTAGCCAGGCTGCTCTCGAACTCCTGACCTCAGGTGATCTGCCTGCCTCGGCCTCCCAAAGTCCTGGGACTACAGGCTTGAGCCACTGTGCCCACCCAATGCTTTCCTTTCTTTTAAAAGATGTCCCACTTAAATGACATCATATGACCACTCTACTCATAACTCTTCTTCTGCTATTGCCCTGCTTCTAACTGTCCTTTATACACAAGTCAGAGCAATCATTTGAAAGTCAACTCAGATAAAGCCATTCCTCTTCTCAAAAATCTTCCGGTAACTCCCAGTTGCCCTCAGAGTAAAAGATAAAATCCATATAAGAGCCATATGACAGCCTATAAGTACCTATGTGATCTGGCCTCCATTTTCTCCTCTGACCTACTCTCCTGTGACTTGAAAACTTGCTGCTCTGGCACATTCCTATTACAGAATTTTTTTTGTTTTTGTTTTTGTTTTTTGTTACATGAATAAGTTCTTTAGTGGTGATTTGTGAGATTTTGGTGCACCCATCACCCATGTACACACTGCATCATATTTGTAGTCTTTTATCCCTCATCCCCTTCCCACTTGTCCCCTCAAGTCCCCAAAGTCCATTATATCATTCTTATGCCTTTGTGTCCTCACAGCTTATCTCCCACCTATCAGTGAGACCATACAATGATGTTTCGTTTTTCATTCCTGAGTTATATCACTTAAAATAAAAGTCTCCAATCTCATCCAGGTCACTGCAAATGCTGTTAATTCATTCCTTTTTATGGCTGCATAGTATTCTATCATATATATATATATACACACACACATATATATATAACTGTGATATATATAACTGATATATATAACTGTGATTATATATACATATGTGATTATACATGTGTGTGTTTATTATATGTATAATATATATATCACAGTGATTATTTTATATATATATACATCTTTCACAGTTTTTTATCCACTCATTGATTGATGGACATTTGGGTTAGTTCCATGATTTTGCAATTGTGAATTGTGCTCTATAAATATGCATATGCAAGTTTCTTTTTCGAGCAATGACTTCTTTTCCTCTGGGTAGACACCCAGTAGTGGGATTGCTGGATCCAATGGTAGTTCTACTTTTAGTTCTTTAAGGAATCTCCACACTGTTTTCCATAGTGACTTGTTTACATTCCCACCAGTAGTGTAGAAGTGTTACCTGTTCACCATATCCACGTCAACATCTACTGTTTTCTGATTTTTTGATTATGGCCATTCTCGCAGGAGTAAGGTGGTATTGCATTGTGGTTTTGATTTGCATTTCCCTGATCATTAGTGATGTTGAGCATTTTTTCATATGTTTGTTGGCCATTTATACATCTTCTTTTGGGAATTTTCCATTCATGTCCTCAGCTCACTTTTTGATGGGATTGTGTTTTTTTTTTTCTTACTGATTTGAGTTCATTGTAGATTCTGGATATTAGTCCTTGGTCAAATGTACAGATTGTGAAGATTTTCTCCCACTCTGTGGGTTGTCTGTTTACTCTGCTGACTGTTCCTTTTGCCATGCAAAAGCCCTTTAGTTTAATTAGGTTACAGCTGTTTATCTTTGTTTTTATTACCATTGCTTTTGGGTTCTTGGTCATGAAATCTTTTGCCCAAGCCAATGTCTAGATGTGTTTTTCCAATGTTATCTTCTAGAATTTTTATAGTTTCAGGTCTTAGGTTTAAGTCCTTAATCCATTTTGAGTTGGTTTTTGTATAAGGTGAAAGATGAGGACCCAGTTTAATACTCCTACATGTGGCTAGCCAATTATCCCAGCACCATGTGTTGAAAAGGGTGTCCTTTCCCCACTTTATGTTTTTGCTGGCTTTGTTGAAGATCAGTTGGCTGTAAGTATTTGGGTTTATTTATGTGTTCTCTATTCTGTTACAGAGGTTTTGCACTTGCTTTTCCTTCTTCCTGTCTGCTCTTCCCTCAGACATCATTATGGCTCATACTTAACCTCTTCCCAGTTATTACTCAAGTATCATCTCCTGATTGTGGCCTTTCCTCCCTTTCCTCCTGGACATCCAGTTTAAAGTTACTCAAACATAGACACACTTCCCATCTTTCTCTACTTTACTTTTGTTCTTAGCACTTATCATTATCCAGTCTGCTACATAGAATGTATTATCATCTCTTCATTAGAATGTAAATTACATAAAAGCAGACATTTTTACCTGTTCTGTTTACTGCTGTATTCCTAGTGCCTAGAATAGTGCTTGGCATGCATAGAAGTTCACTAAATATTTGCTAAATGAATGAAGGTACAAGAGAATGAACATGCAAATGATTATGTTCCATATTTGATAGTATACCATGTGCAATAATATACCAATAGAGGTATATTAAAGCATGTCTTTATCAGATTTGGTTTTTAGGAAACAATGATAAGCTAGTGGGAAGAGATTAGTGGCTTTTGCAAATAGTTTAAAGGCAGTTGCAAAAGATGTTGCATCCTGAACTAAGACAGTGGTGGTAAGAACAGAGAGAAGTACATGAGCTGGACTAGTTGGGATAGGGACTAGGAAAGTCAAAGGGTAGTAAGGGTGTGTGAGGATTGTGGGTTAATACTACTTAATCTTATGCCAGAGGTGGGCAGAAAAGTTTGGCCAGCCAAGGAGTAGAAAGAGTTATCTACAAGTGGAAGTTCAGCCCCCATGGCCATTGTAACTATCCTCACTCCTTTCCCTCTGTGTAAATGCCAGACAAACAAGAAAGAAGAGCATCTGAGAGCCACATATCACTGTAAAAATGCTTTCAGATTGTGTTTACTCTTCTACTTATTAGTTATAACTGTGAAGTGACAGGAGCTACTTAACTATTAGAAGCTGGAAATGAGAAAAACAAAATAAATCTAGACTGATGTAGAAGAACGCTCACTTTTTTTGACTATTTTATTAAAGAATACGCATATCAAGGTATATATATAGCATACACATTCATGGATAAAAAATATTACATTTATGGAAAGAGAAAGCGTGAAAGGTGCCATTAGAACCAAAAGAAGCTGGTCAGCTTCGTTGTCATAGATGCCAGCCTCCCAAACCTTACTTCTTCCTTCTGCCAGTCTTAAATCCCACCTAAAGAGTCCATGTGGAAAGCCCTGTGAATTCTGGGGCTACTCATGAACTCCAAACTGTAAGTTCAACTTCCTACTTAACATCTCCACTTGCATTCCAAATAGAATCTCAAACCTAACGTATCTGAGAGCAAGCTCTACTGTCATCCCACCCACTAAACTCTGTTCCCTTTACAGCTTTCCCATTTTGGAAAATGCCAACTCCTTTTTCCAATTGCTCTGACCAAAGCCTTAGAATCCTCTTTCTTTCACACCTCCCAACAAAAGCCTCATAAAACCTGCTGTCAGCACCTTCAAAATAGATGTAGAATCCAAACACCTCTCACCTCCTCTGCTGTTACCATCTTCATCCAAGCTACCAAGAACTCAAGTATTACAATAGCCTCATGACCTAGGATGACCACATATCTTGGTTGCCCTGTAAAGTCCATGTTTTTGCTTTTTGTCCTGGATTAGTGCTTTCCTTTCTTCCTTTCTTTTCTTTTCTTTTTTTTTTTTTTTGAGACAGAGTTTCACTCTTGTTGCAATAGCATGATCTTGGTTCACTGCGACCTCCGCCTCCCGGGTTCAATTGCTTCTCCTGCCTCAGCCTCCTGAGTAGCAGGGATACAGCCTAAAGGCTCGTCCCACCAGATCTTTCCTCCCCTCACCCGGCATGATAAGCATGTGTGTGACCTCATCTCAGGTGGGGTATTTGGGGAGGTGATTAGATCACGAGGCCTCAGCTTTCTGTCTGAGTACCTTTAATCTGGAAGCTAGTGATAACAGGATTGAAAAAGAAGTTTGGAATTGAAGGTCCTTCAATAAAATGAAACTCCAAGAATTGTTTATTTGTTCACTGCTATATTTCCATAGTCTAAAATTGTAAGTGGCAAGTATTTGTTGAGTAGAAGAATAACATACTCGGAGTGGGGAACCACCCTGAATGCTGGCCCTTTAAGTCTTTAGCTGTGGACATTCCTAGCTAAAGCTCATAAATTGGCTACTGGTTTTCTGAATTCTGTGCTGCTTTAGATTTAGGGTTGGCAAACTTTCTCTAAAGGTCCACACAATAAACATTAGGCTTTGCAGGCAGTATGGTTTTTGTTATGCAACTACTTAACTCTGCCATTAAAATGTGCAAACAAATGGATGTGGCTGTGTTCCAATAAAAATTTTGTTAAAAATCAGGTGGCAGGTTAGATTTGACTTCAAGGGCCATGCAATCACTGCTCTAGACAAATAGTGTTCTTTATGCTTCCTTTCCTATTATTCCCTATTCATCCTTCCCCACTCCTAGCCATTAGAACCTCATTAAGAATGCCACATTTTCCTGACAAAGGTGCACCTACACTGAGAATACAATTTCGCAGTTGCTGAATGGATGGGTTAGTTCTCAAGAGCTCTAGACTGAGGGCCTCCAAAAATACACAAAAAGCCCCCACTATGGCAATGCCCAGAGGAGATGTTAGGGTACCCTAGAACCCCAGATTGGTAGAGCCACCGATGTGCAACTCTGGCCTGGGAAAGCAGCAGGCAAGTGATTCCAACCATGAGAGCTACAGCATGGGCTGTGACCAACAAAGCCATGGGGCTGGGCCATCTTTTCTCAAGTGCCCAACTCCTGCCTCCATTATTCTCAAGCCTTGAGACTTAATATTGTTTGCCCTGTTGGGTTTTGAACTTGGGGCCTATTTCTTCATTCATATTTCTCACTTTTTGAATGGGAACATCTACTCTAATCCGTCTTGTTACATTTTGAAAGCACAGAGCTTGCTTGATTTAACAGGTTCACAACTGGAGAAAAATTTGTCTCAGGATGAAATATACCTTGAGTCTCACCGATCTCTGATTTAGATACTTAAATGAGTCTCTGGACTTTAGATTTAAATTGATGCTGGAGTGAGTTAAGACTCTGGGGGTTTGGGGGATGGAATGAATGTATTTTGCATGTAAGAAGGACATAAATTTTGGAGGGTCGGGGTGGAATGCTATGGGCTGAATATTTGTGTCTCCCTCAAATTCATATGTTGCAATACTAACCCCCCAGGTGATTAGAAGGTGGGGTGTTTGGGGAGGCGATTAGATCATGAGGGCAGAACCTTCCACAGCGATTAGTGCCCTCATAAAAGAGGCCCAAAGGAGCACATTTACCCTTTCTCCTAGGTGAAAACACAGAAAGAAGTCAGCAGTCTACAACTCAGGAGAGGGCCCTCACAAGAATCTGTGACCATGCTGGTACTCTGATTTTGGACTTTCCAGCCTCCAGAAGTGTGAGAAAATGTCTGTTGTTTTTAAGATACCCAGTCTATGATATTTTGTTATAGCAACTTAAATGGAATAAAACATACTCCCTCTCAACTCCCAAATGCTCCTTTAAGATGATTATTGTTTTGTTTGTTTGTTTGTTGTTTAGAAACAGGGTATTGCTTTGTTGCTCAGACTGAAGTGCAGTGGCATAATCACAGCTCACTGTAACCTCAAACTCCTGGGCTCAAGTGATCCACCTGCCTCAGCCTTCCTGAGTAGCTGGGACCACAGGCATGTGCAAACATACCTTGCTCATTTTTGTATTTCATTTTGTTAGAGATAGGATGTCACTACGTTGCCCAGGCTTAAAATGATCATTATTAACTGTATAATGCTCCTAGTCCCTTCCCAAGATGCCAATATGTTGTTAAACTGTTTGATTCCCTCACAGGATAGTGCATTTATTACTTAAACCAAACTTCATCTATCCCAACTGTTGCCTGTCTTAAAAATGTATTCTTCCTCTATAAGTTACACTTTACTTCTAATTATGGCCTTCATTTTTTTTTTATTTGAAGAAGCACTTGTTCAAACTTTTCCATATTTGTAATGACCTGTTTGCTGCTCATCATCCACAGGTCAACTGTCAGACAGAATATACTACCCTGGATGCATATTTCTTTTGCTACATTTCCTAATGACAACTGACTAATCCATCTATCTCATCATATTGATTCACTAATTCCTTCCCCTAAAACAAAGCACTGCACAGAAAACAGAAAATATAGCCTCCACATATATTGCTCCCGTGAATCAAAAGGCAAACTCTTTGATCTGTACAGGGAAGATCTCTGAGACAGCTTCCAATGTGTCAGGGAGCAAAGCAAAGCATACAGTGACTGACAATGGACACTAAGGAAACACAATACAAGTTAGATGCAGAACTCCTCCAACAGGTGACTTTGGCTCAAGGGCTCCCCACCAACCTGGCAGAACATTTCTTTGAACTGTACCATAGTCTGAGGTTCTCTCTATCCAATCCTTCCTTCTTTCTCTCCTTCCTCAGGTATCAGATTTGCACTGTGGTCTGAAGACTCTTCCTACCTTCTGCTCCTTTGCCCACTATATATTTTGCAAGTCTAATCTTATCTACTTCTCAGGAGACCCTAACTAATGATTTGACAACCTTTCAACATACACACCATTCTTGCACGCCAAAAAACAAAACAAAACAAAACAAAAACAAAAACAAACAAAACACCCTGAAGATTACTTTCTAGAGCCATCTAAAGGTAATCAGTCCTGTGGCATTCTGCTTCCACTTATTCCCTCCATTTAGCTCTACCCTTTACCTCCAGCAACAGAGACAGAGAGCTAGAGTACACAGTGCAAAATGTGCTATATTCCTACTGGCATCCCAGCTAGCTCTCATAGCTGACAATAGGAATCTATGAACTAGATGAATATATAAAAACATGGATAGATCTTAACATAGCATGGAATAAAAAAGGATCAGAAAAAAATTTATAGCGTGATACCACTTATGAAAATTAAAAATAGACACACAAATAACACTGCCTGTTTTTCAAAGATAAATACATAACTAAAAGTATGTAAGAAACATTAAATATGGTTGGCATAAGGGTAGAGGCTCTTTCCAATTGTTTTTAGCTTCAATATGCCTTTACCATAAATAAACAGATTTAAATTAATATGGTTTGGCCTTTGTCTGGGAGTATGATCAGAGGTGAATGAAATGAAGTCTTATTTCAATCAGATGATTACTTAATTTGCTTGACTCTTTAGTAGTTTCAATTTCCATCGTTTTTTGTTCAGACATAAAACCTTATAATAAAACTACTTTAAAGTGAGAAAAGGAGATTAACAAAAATGATCACTCTTTTTGCATTGCTTCTATGGCTTTTAACTGTAAGCATCTTTTGCTTCAAATAACATTTCGAATATGTGAACAACAGGCGATTCTTTTAAGACTTACCCTGTGGACAAAGGCTTTCTTTTGGCAAGTCACCAATGGTTATTAAGTCTATAGTTACACAAGAACTCAGACTCAATTGTTGACCGGCCAAATCCTTGAACTTTACCTAGAATAATAACAATCTTAAAATTACTTGTTTATATCATGTAAAGAAAACTGTTAGCTCTCTCCTAGTCTTTTACTGTTCAGGAAAATCCCAGTAGATTTCTAAAAATATTCTTTGATAATGTCTATACTTTCATCCAAGAGCTGGACCCCTCGAAATAAGAAACAGTGTAGATAATACACTCAACTGGTTTCTGATCAAATTTCTATGTCTAAAATTGTAGAAATCTCAACTATTATGTTCTAATGTGTCATTATGAAGAAAATTCTCCCAAAGCAGGTCACCTTATTCAACTACATTTCAGAGAAGATAACAGTAAAAGTAAAAACTATGAATCTGACTTTTCTGGCATTAGTCGAAACCCCTAAGTCACAAATAATTTTAATTAGCTTATTTCTAATTATCTATTAATGACAGAAACAATTTTCTGTGAAATAAGAATGTAGAGGGAAAAGCAGTTAACTTTTTTATGTTTATGTATCTTTACGAACGGTCTAGGTTACCGATAAAGTTAACTGAATAAGGGTAAATATGCTGAAATTGTTGACAATTGTTAAATGAGAATATTTCTAAAATCTGAACTTTTTCTTAGGAAAGCAGTTCAGAATTATAGTCTATTTAATGAGGTGGCCATCTAGTGACAGAAAAAAGCACTACAGACAATATTTTGCATTAACTGAACATCACAACTATTCTACACAAACAGACTGAACCACATAAAAGAGAGCAACACTGTCCAAAAGAAAAATAACTCAAGTCATACATGCAATTTAAAATTTTTCTAACAGCCTCATTTTCAAAACAGAAATAATAATTTTAACAGTATTTTTTATTTAACCCAAGGTATCAAAAATATTTCAACATATAATCAATATGAAGATTAATAACGAAAGAGTTTATTTTTTTCATACTAAGCCTTCAAAATACAATGCGTACCTTACAGTACATGTCAAATTGAACTAGCCACATTTCAAGCGATCGCGGGCCCCGCGAGTCTGTGGTTAGCGGCTTATCCTACTGGACAGCGCAGATCTAGAGAATCACATGAGACCTGCGGTTGCTTTGGTTTGCCTTTCACTAAGTTCATTTCTCAGCCTCTCTGCCTACTCTGAAAAGTCTCCCCTTTCCCCCCTTTTAATTCCACTTTATTTTGTAAACAACTGTTGTCTCCTGAACATTTTGGAATGCTTAAAAGGCACTCAAAAGCCTGTCCGAGAAAGACTAGAAGACCCTTGGAAGGTCCCTCTCTTCTCCGGACCGCACTGGGCGTTCGTTTGCCGGCGCCGTCCTTCACTCGGCTCGCCAGGCGCACAGCGGCTTCCGGCTGCGGGCAGCCACCTTTGGCTGCGGGAAGGATGCCGCGCTGGGGGTCGGGGCTCGTCTCGGCTGTCACGCCACCTTGTGACATCACAGCGCCACGCCCTCGGGGCTCAAGGTCAGAGAGGCTTCGGGTTTCCAGGATCCGAGAGCCAAAGATATTCAGTGAGAGAGAGCGAGACTGGAGGAGGCAAGGAATAGGTCTGCGCCACCTTCCATAACGCGTTGCTTTCAGTCACGTTCCGCGAACTGGCGAAAGCACGTGAAAAGATAAGCGCAGTTACAGAGAAGGCTGCGAGGGAGAGGCTCCCGCTGTTCCCCCTCCCACTTCCCTGGAGCCCCAGCGGGTGGTCTTCCGGTTGGACCCCTGCTTCTGCTGATTGGTTGGAGGCCGCCACCACGTGATGCAGACCCGGGTCGGCCTCCGCTTTCCCCGCCCCTTTTATCCCCCTCCCCACCCGGAGGTCGCCGGAGGTGGAGAGCAGGTTACCGAGGCAACCGCCACAGGCAGTCTGTACACACCAGGCCTGGGGCGGGAGAGGGTTTCCTGCCTGCTGCTGCAAGACAGGGATTGGGAAGTCAGAGTGGACTCTGACTTGAATCGGATTGCCCTGGAATCCATCCTCTCTCTTGATAAGGTCAGAATCCCTCACCTGGTGGCCTTCGGGTGTACATCACCTGTAAGCAGCGCCCCGGGAGTCTTTGATCCCTTCTTTTTCCTTCCAAGCCATACCAAGAGGAAGACGCCAGTGAAGCAAAGTTGAGGTCAAGGGAACTCCGTAATGGTGCAATGGTGATCTTAATGGTGAAAGACAGTGAGGTGGCTTTATTGAGGCGGTCAGGGTACCAGAACAAAGTTCAAGAGAAGGAAAGGGAGGGTGGCCTACAGCCAGCTATGCAGCCTTTACTGCACCAGTTAAGGTTCTGGGCTGGGAGAACCAAATGTTCCCTGACCAAACCTGACACTGCTCATCTAGAGAGTGTAGGGGGTTTATTTGGACCATCAGTGATAACTGATGGATTCTGATTCTTTTATACCCAAACGAGGAAATAATTTGACCCATACAGGACTTCTACTGGGCAGAAAAAAAAAAATGAGTTTTCTCAGAATAACACCCTAACCAACTCTCATGGCAGACAGAAACATGGTCCTTTATACTCTATCATTGTACTTTGGTCATGGAGAACAATTATGTCTTTAAATTATACCATATGCCTGTGGCATGACAATTAACCCATTAAACAATTTTTTTTTAACACCTAGCAAGTGCCAGGCAGTGAAGTTGTGATAGGTTCATAGTTTCTGCCCTCAATGAACATGTAACCTAGTAGGGACATGTAAGCCCGTAAACGCTGCTTTACAGTGTGACAAGTGCTATACATAAGAGTATGTGCAAGCCTTAACCAGAATCACAAGAAAGAGAATGCTTATAATACTACCGGAGAGAATGGAAGTCTTCAGAGAGAAGAGTGTTGATTTAAATATTTAGGGAAGTATGGAGTATGCCATACAGTCAAGGGAAAAGAACATTTTAGGGAGAGGAAACAGCCCATGCCAAAGTACAGAAACATCCCATTCAGTTCCAGAAAACGATAGTTGTGGCCTGAACCTAGGGTCCTCTGTGGAGGTTGTGGTTGATGAGCATGTGAGGTAGGCAGGAGTCAGAGCATGGAAACCATGAATAGCTTCCAAAGGGGTAAAGCATGAGCAGATTTACCTTTCAGGAGGCTGTCACAGTAGTGCAGAGGATGGACTTGAGGGAAGACAGACTACAGGGAGGACATCCAGTTAAGGTGAGGTGATAAGGGCCTGAACCAAGGCAGAAGCAATTCGAATGAGGAGAAGGAAAAAAATGTGGTCAGACTTTTAAGAGGTATGTGCAGAAGGATTTAATGAGTGAATGAACCTAGCGGGATAGAGTCAAAGATTGGTTGAGGGTAATAGCTCAACCAATAGAAGAATGGTGGTGTTATTTTTCAAGAGAAGGCATACATTAGGAGAAGGAGGCTGCTTGGAAAATATAATGAGTTCAGTTTTGAACACAGTAACACACTGAATTTGAGATGCCTTTGGCACATTCAGATGGAGCTTTTTCATGTGGGCAGCTGGATTTTTTTTCTTTTTTTTGCACAGGAAAGAAGGATTTTTCACCATGAAGAAAATAATTGGTTTGAAAAGCACAAAGTAGGCTGGGTGCAGTGGCTCACACCTGTGATCCCAGCACTTTGGGAAGCTGAGGCGGGTGGATCACAAAGTCAGGAGTTCGAGATTAGCCTGGCCAATATGGTGAAACCCCATCTCTACTAAAAATACAAAAATTAGCCAGGCGTGGTGGCACGCGCCTGTAGTCCCAGCTACTTGGGAGGCTGAGGCAGAAGAATCACTTGAACTTGGGAGGCAGAGGTTGGATTAAGCCAAGATTGTGCCACTGCACTCCAGCCTGGGCAACAAAGTGAGACTCCGTCTCAAAAAAAAAAAAAAGAGGGAAAAAGAAAAGCACAAAGTAGCTTTGAAATAACAAGTAGAGAGAAGCCAAGGAGAAAAGTTGAACCAAAGAAGAAAACTTAAAGGAGAGAGTCATCAGCATTGTCAGATGCCATGTCGGGGTCAAGTTGAGAACTGAAACATGTCCACTGTCTTTGGCAATTAGAAGGTTATTGTTGACCTTGGTAAAAACATGCTGTAGTGTCTTGAGGTGTCCTCAGTCCAGACGGCAGTGAACACAGGACGGAATGCAGGTAGTGACGTGTTGCTAATGATTATCTAAAAGGTTTACCATAAAGGTATCTAAAAACAGCTATTTATAGAAGAACATAGGAGAGATTTTTAATATAGGAAAGACCTAATATTTCTATACAGAAATAAAAGAGATCTTTGAGAAGGAAATTTGGGAATAAATGAAAGAGGAAAATTTGACAGCAGTATTCTGAAAGAGACAGATAAGGACAGGATCAATACATAGGAAAAGGGATTTGTTTTGGACAAAAGGAAGAACACCTACTAAGACGAGTCAGAAGGGAAAGAAAAATACATGTTTGAGGGGAAGGAAATAAGAAACACACATTTGATGGCACCACTGTTCTCTATGAAAATGGGGTCAAGATCATCTATTGAGAAGGAGAGAAAGACCTTGAAAAGAGTGGTGAAAGTTTAGAATAGTCAGTAATGTCATGAATCTCGAGTCTCTAGTCCCACTCTCCCAGGAGAGGAAAATATAAAACACTTGTTGCTGAAGATCTAACTGAAGTTAGAGGTCATACATTTGTAGTGACTTCAACTCCATGCTGGTTAGGTGAAATTTTCCAGCAGCAATCCAAAGTGGAAAGACTAATCCAAGATATGCAGTTTGAGGTGTAAAAGCTATAGAAGTTCCTGGTGGCTTCTGGTTTTGTGGGGGAACTAGAGAAGATCTTTAGCCTCTTAAATGGGCCGGCCCTGAAAGAGCTTCAAAGAGCAGGAGAGTGGTTACAAGCTGGCCAACAGGACATTCACCTCTTGATGAATTCAGTAACTTCATCTGGAACCCTTGAGTCCATTTGTGACTGGAGAAAGCATACAAGACTTGTAAGTACCAGGAAGGTCTAGCATCTTTGCAATTCAGAAATAGTTATGCAACTTATATAATTTGGGGTTTTATAATTAAATTGTATTTTTCTAATTAGCTGTTGAATTAGAATAAGATTTTCTGCTAAATAAGGGCATTGATGAAGAGAAAATAAGTTGAAGTGAGAGGTAAGATTTGTATCCCAAATGGGCATATGTTTCTTCCAAGGAAAAGTAGTCTCCTTAAATAAATGGAGAGCTACACCTTGTTCTTGAGGATTACTCAAAACTGTAATATGGAAGTTCTCTCTAAATTAATCTTCACAATGCAACCTCAATCAAAATCCCAACTGAATTTTTTAAAACTAAATACAAAATAATCATAAATTTTATTTGGAAAAAAATATGGAAGAATATCCAGGACTGCCAAAAAAGAACATGAGGTGGGAATTTTCAATATAAATCACAGTAATTAAAACAGATATGGCAGGGTGTAGTGACTCACACCTCCCAGCACTTTAGGAAGCCAAGGTGGGCAGATCACGAGGTCAGGAGATAGAGGCCATCCTGGCTAACACTGTGAAACACCGTCTCTACTAAAAATACAAAAAAAAAATTAGCTGGGCGTGGTGGTGGGCACCTGTAGTCCCAGCTACTTGGGAGGCTGAGGCAGGAGAATGGCGTGAACCTGGAGGTGAGGCTAAGAGTGAACCGTGATCACGCCACTGCACTCCAGTCTGGGCGACAGAGCAAGACTCCGTCTTAAAAAACAAACAAACAAACAAACAAAAACAGATAGTGGTGCAGGAATAGACAGAGCTAAGGAAAAACAGATTAGAAAGTCCAAAATTAGGTCCCAGTATATGTGATCATTTCGAATATAACAGAATGATTTAATTCCTTCTACAATAGATATCTTGCACAAAGGCAAGATAAATTAGAACACCATTTGGTGAATTTGGAGCATTGAAGGGAAGACTTTGTCCTTTGTGTCGTGGTCGGCAGCTAGGCTATCCTTTGGTAATCACAGACTTTAATTCAGTATATAAGGGTTTCTCTTCCTATGAGTAGAGGTGCTGCAAAACACTTTTTTAACTTGGTGCACCATTCAGATAAATCTGGAGAGGTAAGACTGTGGCCTGCATCTACGTGTGGGCCTTTGATGGAGCTTCCAAATTCTTTCAGGTTGCTTTCTTGACTGGCTTCTCTCACAGCCTATGCTGTAATATCCTGAAGTTGTCCAAGAATGGAATAAAGACACAATTGCCAATAGGAAGCAGGGAAGGAATGCACAGCATTTCCTTCAATATAGACCCATCATCTGACCACTGTCACCACTGCCACTACCACCACCCTACTCCAATCACCATCCTCTCCCACTTATATTATTACAACTGCCCATTAACTAGTCTCCCTGCTTTTGCTCCAAACCCTACAATCTATTTTAAACATAGTAGCCAGAGTGATCTTTTTAATACTTATGATAGTTCATGTTACTCTCCCACTCAAAATCCTCATATAGCTTTTCATCTTACCATAATAAAATCCGAAATCCTCATAAAGGTCTACAAGATAGCACATGATTTCACCCTGAAATACCTCTTTGACCTCACATCCTACCATTATTTATTTCTTTCAATGTACTCCAGACACATAATTTTCCTTGCTATTCTGCAAATATGCAATGTATACTCTCACTGCCCCTCGCCCCAGCCTTTTTTTTTTTTTTTTCATTTGCTATTTCCTTCACCTGTATGCATTTTCTCTACATTCCCACATGGCTCACACTCACACTCCCTTATATCCTTCATTTCTTTGCCCAGATTCCACATTATCATCAGATAAGGTCTTGATCTTCTCTTTCCTCCCACCCCTGTCATTCTCTGTCTGGGGTTCTGTCTTATGCCTTCAATATGAATATTAACAATGAGTGAATGAATGAACAGAGTCCAATGTATTAGGATAATTTACTGACTGTGTTTTTCTTTGTGGTGCTAGCTGGGGTCCCGTCCTTCCTTCTTGACTCAGTGTCTTAGTCCATTTTCCGCTGCTATAATAAAATACCTGAAACTGGGCAATTTAAAAACAACACAAATTTATTTCTCACAATTCTAGAGGCTAGAAAGTCCAATATCAAGGCATTAGCATCTGGTGTCTGCTTCCAAGATGATGTCTTGAAGTCTGCCTCTTCTGGAGGGAAGGAACAGTATGTACTCACACGGCCAAGTCAGAAGGGCAAAAAAGGGATGAACTTTCTCCATCAAGCCCTTTAAATGGGCAGCTAATGGGCACCTAATGCCATTTGGAAGGGGAGGAACCCTCATGACCAAATTACCTCTTAAGGGCTCACCTCTTAATACTATCATATTGGCAACACCTGAAGTTTGAAGGGGACACATTTAAACCATAGCATTCAGCATGGTAGGACAATGTCCTCAATTTACAAAGCATGAGTACAAATACAGACTGTGTGCAATTTTCTGGTACATTTCTCAAACTCCTTTGATTTGGTCCCTTATGTATAATACACAGCTACCCCTTTCCCAATGACTTCTCTCAATTTGAAGATTTTTAAGAATAGTTTTGTGAAACTTCTTTCCCTGGTACCTTAAATTTTGGTCTGTAATATGGTTTGGCTGTGCCCCCACCCAAAATTTCATCTTGAATTGTAATAATCCCCACATTTCAAGGGTGAGACTAGGGAGAGATAATTGAATCATGGGGGCACTTTCCCCCATGTGTTCTTGTGATAGTGAATTCTCACAAGATCTCATGGTTCTACAAGGGGCTTCCCCCTTCACTCAGCTCTATCCCGCCTCTTGCTGCCTTGTGAAGAAGGATGGTTTGCTTCCCCTTCTGCCATAATTATAAGTTTCCTGAGGCCTCCCCAGCCATGTGAAACTGTGGGTCAGTTAAACCTCTTTCCTTTATAAATTACCCAGCCTTGGGCATGTCTTTATTAGCAGTGTGAGAACAGACTCTGGTTTGTGTTCATGGGCTTTTTTTCTCAATCTGATGTTGTCTGTGTCATTTTTAAAGACCTTTCTCAATACTTCTGGCAATCATTGCTCTTTTTGTAGCACTGCTATATTCTTTTCTTGTTTTCATATTTCTGTAGTCATTCTAGTGGGATTTGGGGAGGGAAGATAGGTCAATACATGGACTCAAATCATCATCTTTTTTTCTTAACATTTTAGTTTATGTATATGCCAGCACATGTACATAATTTTGCATAAATGAATAAAAAAGCATATAAATTGCCTTTAAAATAAAAATTTAGGTAGAATTTCATTAAAGTATAACATACATACGGAAATCACACACATCTTAGGTATCTAACTTTATTTTCAAATTGAGCATAACCAGCACCTAGATCAAAAAATACATCATTATGAGCACTCTAGAAGCCCCTCTTTTGCCTCCTCTTAGTTGCTCTTCCCTGAAAGGTAGCCAATATCCTAACTTCTAATACTACAGTTTGTTTTAAAATCTTACATGAATTGAGTCATACAGTATTACTCATTGCATGTCTCTTCTTTTGTTCAGCATTTGTTTACGTGAAACTCACTCATTGCAAATAACAATAGTTGTTTTTTTCTCTTTCCACTTTTAGGTAGAAACTCCAAAGAAATTTGTAGCTATGACCTGTATGACAGAATGTTCAGAGAAGCACTATTTAACCCCCAACTGGAAACAGTCCAAATGTGTACCCATGGTAGAAATAATAAATAAATGTCTATACACTCAAACTAGGCAATTCTAAACATGCTTTTTAAAAAGTATCATTTTTTCTTTTCCATTTTTGCCTGGATCTATCCCCATCCAGCTTTACATTTATATTCTAGCCACAACAACTTTCACCTGCATCTAAGGAAACTCATATTAACAACTTAGTATATATCTTTCCATATTTTCTCCTGACAATAATTATACACATACATGCATTTACATATATACACACATGCCTATGGGGGAGTTGCTATTGTAAAGAAAGGGGTTATACTGTATACCATTTTCTACATCTGTCCTTGTCAGATCATTATATTAAAAGCAGGATTCTTATATTTTTTAGATAGTATATATCTGGAATAATATTCAGAAAATATTACAAATTATGAAAGTTGGATTAAATTTTATTGAAGCTACTTGAGTATTAATTGGTTCATATTCTCTAGAATGAAGGAGAAGTTGGAGTATTTATTTAAACATTTATTACTATGCCAAATATGTTGCTAAGCCCTAAGGATTCTTCTCTTTGCAGTCTAAGTATATTTAGAGAACTGTGTTCACTTTTAGACACGCAGTGTAATACAAAGGACAACCAGAGCCTGTTCAAATGAGAGAAACATGAGTATATAGTGAGAGAACTAACAACTTCAACTGTGAGTAAGGTAAGAGTGTAGATGAGAGATGACCATTTTCTTCAAGTACTGAAGGCTCATCTTGTGGAAAAAAATTTATACCAAGGAGGTATACTGACAACAAAAGGGAAGGAATTATGGAAAGAGAGATTTAAAATTAAAATAAAAAATAACATCCTAACAGAAAACCCCCTGAGAGTTTATACAGATACTTGGTAATGTACTATGTGAAGATTTCAAACTACAGTTGGGTGGTTCAACCTTAGTAGCTTTAAGGTCTATTTCAACTTTGAATGACAATGACTTTAATATTTATTTCATTTTTTCATTTTCCTTAACAGTTATAATGTTATGATCACTATTTTTAATGGAAGATGATTGAAAGTGAAAACCTAAACCAAGAAGAAATAATTAAAGAACTGGTGAGCCAAAGTCAAATTTCTTTTTATAACATTTGCAGTAATATAAAATGGAAAGTTTTTATGCTCCTTTCTAGAGCTGGAAGGGTTACTTAGTGATTTCCTCTACCTAGTGACTTTTGAAAGCAGAGAATAATCATATATGTGATATAACTTTCTCTCGTGAGATTACAAAAATGGCATCAGTGCAATTGACAATTTATAATTTCTAATGGTAAAAGTAATCTTTTGATTATTTAAAATAGGTAATGACCGAATTTCTTTCCTTTAAAACAGTGTTTGTGCAATGGCTTATCTTATGAGATGGTTGGACAAGAAGGATCAGATACATCAAAGTTGGAGATGTTTTTCTTAGGGTATCCTCGTATAGTCGGATTATCATTATTTCCTAATTTAACGAGTCTTACCATTGTTGCTCAAGATATAAAAGAAATTTCAGGGTTAGAGCCTTGTTTACAACTTAAAGAACTTTGGATTGCTGAGTGCTGCATAGAGGTAAGTGTAAACATAAAACCTTACACGGAATATTTTATTCTGAATTCTTTGGCTTTAGAAAAATAATTGATTGAAATATATGCATAAGGCATGGGTTAAGACAGATAAATGAGCAAAGGATAGAAATTGATTTGTACAAAGGAAAAAATAAAAACGAGGAATTAAAACACAAACATATTCTACTTTTTAGTAATCAAAGCAAATCAAATCAAAACAGCAAGTTACTGGTACAAAACAGACACATAGACCAATGGAACAGAATAAAGAACCCAGAAATAAGACCACACACCTAAAACTATCTGATCTTTGACAAAGATGACAGAAACAAGCAATGGGGAAAGGATCATCTATTCAATATATGGTGCTGGGATAACTGGATAGCCATATACAGAAGATTGAAACTGTACCTCTTCCTTATACCATATACAAAATTAAACTCAAGATGCATTAAGGACTTAAATGTAAAACCCAATATAAAAATGCTGGAACACCACCTAGGCAATATCATTCTGGACATAAGAACAGGCAAAGATTTCATGACGATGACACCAAAAGCAATTGCAACAAAAGCAAAAATGGACAAATGGGATCTAATTAAACTAAAGAGCTTCTGCAGAGCAAAAGAAACTATCAACCGAGTAAACAGACAATCTACAGAATGGGAGAAAATTTTTGCAAACTGTGCATCTGACAAAGGTCTAATACCCAGCCTCTACAAGGAACCTAAACAAATTTACAAGAAAAAAAAAACCATTAAAAAGTGGGCAAAGGACATGAACAGACACTTTGCAAAAGAAGACATACATGTGGCTAACAAGCATAAGAAAAAAAGTTTAAAATAACTGATCATTAGAGAAATGCAAATCAAAATCACGGTGAGATACTATCTCACACTAAGACAGAATGGCTATTATTAAAAAGTCAAAAAAATAACAGATGCTGGCAAGGTTGTGGAGAAAAAGGAATGCTTATACACTATTAGTGGAAGTGTAAATTAGTTCAACCATTGTGGAAAACAGTGTGATGATTCTTCAAAGACCTAAAAACAGAAATACCATTCAATCCAGCAATTCCATTACTGGGTATATAACCAAAGTAATATAAACAATTCTGTCATAAACACAAATGCACGTGTATGTTCATTACAGCAGTGTTTGCTAGCAAAGACATGAAATCAACCTAAATGCCCATCAGTAGTAGACTGGATAAAGAAACTGTGGTATGTATACACCATGGAATACCATGCAGCCATAAAAAAAGAACAAGGTAATACCTTTTGCAGGAACATGGATGGAGCTGGAGGCCATTGTCCTTAGCAAACTAACACAGGAACAGAAAACCAAATACCACCTGTTCTCACTTAGAAGTGGGAGCTAAATGATGATAACGTATGGACACATAGAGGGGAACAACAGACTCTGGGGCCTACTGAAGGTGGAGGGTGGGAGAAGGATCAGGAAAAATAACTAACGGGTACTATGCTTAATACCTGGGTGACAAAGTAATCTGTACAACAAACCCCCATGACAGAAATTTACCTAAATAACAAACCTGCAATGCACCCTGAACTTAAAATAAAAGTTCAATAAATAAATAAATTGATTTGGCCGGGCGCGGTGGCTCAAGCCTGTAATCCCAGCACTTTGGGAGGCCGAGATGGGTGGATCACGAGGTCAGGAGATCGAGACCATCCTGAGCTACACAGTGAAACCCCGTCTCTACTAAAAAAAATACAAAAAACTAGCCGGGCGAGATGGCGGGCGCCTGTAGTCCCAGCTACTCGGGAGGCTGAGGCAGGAGAATGGCGTAAACCCGGGAGGCGGAGCTTGCAGTGAGCCGAGATCGCGCCACTGCACTCCAGCCTGGGCGACAGAGCTAGACTCCGTCTCCAAAAAAAAAATAAAAATAAATAAATAAATAAATAAATTGATTTGTGCAAAGGAAAAGCAGAAATAAGGAATTAAAACATAAACATATTCTACTTTTTAGTAATCAAATCAAATCATAGCCAGTATTACTTAGTAATAAAATTGGTCCACTTAGACACTATTGGTTGTGTTGAAATTATAACATCTATTTTGAAAAGAAATATTGCAAAACATCAAGAGCCATCACGGAAATGTACGGGGCATACATTTTGACTTAGAAGTCCCTACTCTAAGATTTTATCCTAGAAAAGTAACTCAATAGCAGAAAACAACCATATGCATGAAGCTACTTGTTGCAGCATTATTTATAACTAAAAATTTGAAACATAAATATGTCATACATCAGGTAATTTTTCAGAAAATTATAAACTTAATGAAATATTCCATAATTATTAAATATAATTTGAAGGATTATGAAAACATTTTAGTCTTAATTTAAAAAGAGTCCCACAAAATTGTATGTGCATTAGGATTATAATGTGCTTACATGGTTGTAATCATAACCATATAATCATAATCATTTCTATATGATTATAATAATAACCATATAGAAATATATGATTATATATGATAAATAGAATCATAACCATATATAAATAGATATAGAGTTGATTAAAATTTAAAGAGAACATGCAAAATTGAAAATAGTTGTATTTAAGTGGAAAACATGGAATATATTTTTTCTTTTAAAACAGTTCATTTTGCTGGATATTGATTTTGCAATAAAATATGATATTTAAAAGAAAATATACTTAGAAACCTACTTTATTGGAAGGATTAATAGCAAAACATAAACTAACACTATTCAGTCTCCTTTTCTTTTACAGAAAATTGAAGGTCTTCAGGAATGTAGAAATTTGGAAAAACTATATTTATATTTTAATAAAATTTCCAAAATAGAAAATTTAGAGAAATTAATCAAATTGAAGGTTCTTTGGCTGAACCACAATACAATTAAAAATATTGAGGTAAGATAATAATTTCAATTATCTATATGTAAAACCAGTTACTACTGTAGAGTTTAAACCGCAATATTCAAGATCATATTGTGGTTAAAGGCCAAACTATTCATGACTAGTACAATTATTGTTGTCAAAAAGAACTAACATGTATATAGCATTTTATAAGGTACAGAGGATATTGTATACATTACTTTCTTTACTCTTTACAAGCCTAAAAGTTAAGGCATTGTTACTCTTTCTCCAAAGGTTAAAAAAAAAAAGAGGTTTAGAGAAGTTACATAATTTGCCTAAGATTATAAATATACTCTATGTGATGTATTCTTTTCCTCCTACTCCTCCTTTTTTCTTCTCTACTCTGCTTCCTGTTCCCTCCTCCAATAATTCTAAGTTCCGGTATAGAGAACAAAGGTGGGTTCTTAGAGGCACTCATTTCCTTCTGTGCTTGTGATGCACAAAGTACCCTGTGCTCAGAGCACCTGGAGAACTAACCAGATTAATCAGAGATGATTTGTAAATGTTAATTTTAATTATTTGTTCTAAATGGTATGTTGTCTAAATTTTTAGGGTTTGCAAACTTTGAAGAACTTAAAAGATCTCAACCTTGCTGGAAATCTAATAAATAGCATTGGTATGTACTATTTCATTTGGAATCTGAGATAATGCTATAATCATTTTTTATCAATATAAAAAGTATATGCTTAGATTTTTTTTTCTTTTAGGCTTTTTTCTGTGATATATTTGCAAAGCATATTGAAACCTGTGAAAATATTACTCATTAATCAGTGATTACTAATTATACAATGGTACCATCAGTCTGTTTATATGCAAGAAATGATGGCTACATACAACTCAGAAGTATGACAGAACATAAACAGAAGGTAAAATAATAAATTTAATTCTTTTCATCTTATTTTTTAAAGGTCGATGTCTTGACTCCAATGAACAACTGGAAAGATTAAACCTTTCTGGTAACCAAGTATGTTCTTTCAAGGTATGTTTAAGTGGAATAATTTTTACTTATCATCCTGAATCATGAACCATTGTGTTGCAGAAACTATACTAAAATGTCCCCCATTAAGGAATAAGTTCATTATTTTGGGCTGATGCTCCAGAAAATTTGAAAGTCATCTGACCACATTGGCCTTGATGATCTGACACTATTGAAACCAAACAAATAACTATTTACCTGGCTCTTAGGATACCATTTTCAGTTAGTTTTCTTCTAATCTTTCTGGCTACATCTCTTCAGTTTCTGTTCTTTCATCCTCTCCTAGCATGTAAGATATGGACTTCCCTTGGTCAGTACTGACATCTTTTGTCATTTCTGTCTGCATTTATTCTCTAAATAGTCTCATCATGCCTTAAGACTTTAAATACCCTTTGTCTACTGATTACTCTAAACTAGTACCTTTACTTTCCTTGACAGCTCTCCAGAACTGTACACATATCTTAATGCAAACTAATTTTTCCTCTACCAGACCTTCTCCTGCAGTCTTCCTCACCTCTCTAAATGGAGTCTCCATTCTTCCAGTAACTTAAGCCAAAATCCTTATAGTCATTTTTGACTCTTATTATTCCTTCATACCCTCATCAAATCCATCAGCAAGTACAATCGGGTGCACCTTCAGAATATGTCCAGAGTCTGATCACTTCTTACCACCTGCATCACTACCAGGCTGATTCAAGTCACTATGATCTCTAACCTGCATTAATGAAAAAAAGCTTCCTAACAATTTTCCTGTTTGTCCTTTCCCTACTATAGATCTGTTCTCCACACAGAAGCCTGATGGAACTTTTAAAAATCTGTCAGATAAAAATCACCCTTCTGCTTAAAACTTTCCCTTGGCTTCTCATCTCTTTCAGAGTAGAAGATATTTCTTATAATGGGCCATAAGACTACCTAATCTAGCCACCCCACCACCCCCAACCTGTTACTTTGACTGTAGCATCTACCACTCTCTCCTTCGTTTGTCCAGTTTCAGCCACACTAGTCTGAATATACCTAGCACACAGTAATCTTAGGGCCTTTGCACTTGCTGGAATTTTCTTTCCTCATATACCTGCATGGCTCATTTCCTCGTTTATTTCAGGTTTTTGTCAAAATATTATGTTCTAAGTGACACCTTTCCTTCCCAATTTAAGTGTAATAGGAAAACCCTCACAACCCTCCCCAGCCTGCAGCACTCGCTATCACTTTGCCACTGTTTTATTTTTCCTCTTGGCACATCCCTTACTAGAATACCAGCTCTCTGAGTACAGGAACTTTGCCTGTTCTCTTCATTGCTATATCCACAATCCTTAACATAGTGTTGGACATGTAGTAAATCTCAATAAACATTTGTCAAGAACATGAAAGAAAGAGAAACCACCAAATAAAGGGACTTAATATTTATCACATATAATGCTGGTTAAAAGGTGACATTTATAATTTTGACAGTGTAAGATTGAAGGTGCATATTCGAACACATCCTCTAGAAAATATTGAAGAAAGATAGGTAAATTTACTATACAAATAACTTTGAGTTCATAAATATTAAA
Organism: Colobus angolensis palliatus; assembly: GCF_000951035.1. Classification (NCBI taxonomy): domain Eukaryota; kingdom Metazoa; phylum Chordata; class Mammalia; order Primates; family Cercopithecidae; genus Colobus; species Colobus angolensis. The sequence goes on from NW_012119265.1 coordinate 8,387,985, forward strand.
GTAGGCATTATTCTACTCAGGCAAAAATATAAAAATACCAAAAAGCTATAGAATGAGGCAGATTAAGTCCCTTAAAAAGATATGTAAACAAAATTGTATTAGTCAAATTCAAGAGGAAATATTTGATAAGAACTTTGAAGTGTCAACAGAATTTGAACAAGCATTGGTGGGAAGATCTTTTGGGTAGCAGGGCGTGGGCATTCTAAGAAGGGGAAAACAATATGTACAAACACAGGGAAGTGAGAAATCAAGGGGTATATTTGAATAACACCAGCATTGTCATTTGACTGGAATATAGAGTATATATAGCAATATTGGAAGTTAACACTAGAAAGGTCAATTGGGTCTCGAATATAGACTGTATTTTATAGACAACAGAGAGCTGTAGAATTTTTGAGCAAGAAAGTGATATGATCAGAAATGTTCTTTAGGGATAGTGATCTGGAGTTAATGTTTATTAACTTGGAACAGCTAGAAGAAGAAAACCCAGTCAGGAGATTACAGGAATAATCTAAATGAGAGATTGTGAGACTACGAATTGGAGTGTTAAGAGAAAAAAGAAGAAAAGAAGAAGAAGAGAAGGAGGAGGAAAGACGAGGAAGAAATAGATGTAAGAGACATTATGGTTGTTGAATTTGCAGAATTTCACAGCTAGTAGAATGTGAAGAGCTAGAGAGTCCAAAATGAATCTGTGATTACAGTTCTTAGCAAGCTCAAAAAATATACAAATCAGAAAAATAATAGCTAGTTTTGTGGGGGTGAGGGGAAGAGAATGTGTCTAGTTCTGGATATGTTGAGTTTAGAGTACCAATGGGGCCATCCAGGTGAAGATCTGCACACACAACACTGAGAAATGGGTAAAGAGCAGTCAATACCTTACAGTCTTGGCATAACAAGCAAGAGTGTGAAGCGATGCTTAGAGCCATGGCAAATTGTCTCTACCAACATTGAGGCCATCAGATAGGGGATCAGATTAAACATGTGGAAAATAAGCCATGATAGAAACCAGAGACACTCAGAGGGTGGTAACAGTTGTGACAGGGACAGGCAGTAAGATAGATAACAGGATTGTGTGTGTGTGTGTGTGTGTGTGTGTGTGTGCATGCATGTATGTACATGCACACATGTGTATCTTTCCCCTTCTAGTTCTGCCAGTTTAAGATACTACACTAAATCTTTAAATCATACTTACTATATGGAAATTCTAATTTTCAGCCTGGTAAACACATCATAAAATTAAAACAAACAGACAAAAAAACCTTTGAAATAATTCTTACTTTTAAAAGAGCTCTTTTAAATCAATTAGAGACAAATAATCTAAGATACCCAGTAAATAAAGGATAAGTGAGCAGATAATTCATAGAATTGAACTCCACATGAGTAGTAGATTCATAAAATAATTTTCAGTCCTACTAAGAATGAATAAAATGAAAATAAAATGTGATATAAGCCTGGACATGGTGGCTCACGCCTGTAATCCTGTCACTTTGGGAGGCCAAGGCAGGCGGATCACTTGAGGTCAGGAGTTTGAGATCAGCCTGGCAAACATGGTGAAACCTTGTTTCTACTAAAAATAAAAAAATAAAAATAGCCAGGCATGGTGGTAGGCGCCTGTAATCCCAGTTACTCAGGAGGCTGAAGCAGGAGAATCTCTTGAACCTGGGAGGCGGAGGTTGCAGTGAGCTGAGATTGCACCAGTGCACTACAGCCTCAGTAAAGGAGCAAGACTAGGTTTCAAAAAAAAAAGAAGATATAATTGTAATTGATAATATTTTATATAGTCAACATTTGATAAACATGATACTCTGTGTTAGAAAGATTAGGATAAGATGGGCATTTATATGACACTGGTAATCATTTAAAATGATAGAACTTTTCTAGAAAGCATTTAGATAATGTGTACCAAGTCCTTTAAACAGCCTTCTATCCTTTAACCTATCAATTCCTCTTTTAGGAATCTATTCCAAGAAAATAATGTGAAATGTGAATAAAGCTTTTATACTTAAAATAGGCTAAAATTCCAGAAGAGATCAGAGAGAGCTATGAACGTTAAATTCAGAGTGCTGTGGGAACATATAAAAGGGAGACCTAGCCTTATTTGGGATATCAGGACAAGACATCCTTGAGGAGCTAATGTTGCAGCTAATGATATCAGACGTGAGTAGGAGTTGCCCAGGCAAAGACCCTTCCAGGCAAAAGTTAAAAAGTATGTATGAAGGCTCAAGGTGGTTGAAAGGGGTATGGCAGATTCTACGAACTAGAAATCCTCTGTGACTGGAACACAGCAAGGGAAGTAATTATGACATAAGGCTGAAGAAGATAAGTACAGGATTCTGGGAAAATAAGGCATTGCCCTGCCAAGAAACTATAAGGAAGTTGATCTTACCTGGCTAGCCATGGCACCCTTGTGGTGGTTATAATCTGTGGCTGCACAGGCAGAAAGACCTCTCAGGTCTAGCTCTGCCTCACACTAGAGGCAGCATAATATAGTGGAACATGAAGTTTAGGTGAAATAACAATGTAAAGTACCCGAATAGTGACCAGCACATATTAAGGACTCAACAGATCCATTGTTCTTATTATTTTATTACCATTACTTTAATTACATTGACCTGCTGTATTTCAGTATCTTTATTTTAAAAATGGTGATAACAGGATTATTATAAAAATTCATTATGTGTCATAATATTTAAAAAGGCTTTTTATGGCATTATGACTGTCATAAAAACATTGAACCTGATTCACAGGAGCTTTTACTATCTTCATATTAGAAATGTTCCTGGAACACTATTATCTTAGATTTTTATCTCTATAACCTTTCTTCCTACCCTAAGAAGATAACTATCCTATCCTATCCTGATTGAATAAATTCTGTGCCCACCTTCCAACCATACCAGGCACCAGAGCACTAATTTTCAGTGAGATTTTATGCCTTCATGGACTCCAGTGTCACCTGAATTTGGCATGTAGTTGGGGGATTTCTGTGTAGGAATTCAGAGTTTATACCCACCATCTACCAGCTCATTTATACCCACCATGTACCATGGTCAAATGAAACACAGCAACCCAGTAATCAAAGGCTGCCAGATGGTTTACCTTCTTGCCCCTGCAGAATTTGACCAAATAATTCTGTGCACAGCTCTGTCCATAAATTTTCCTTTTAGAGCAACTCTGCTTTGTCCTCCTCCCCACATAGGCTCAGCCCAAGCCTCAGGTCAGATCAGTGAGCCACATTCTCACTTGTCCAGAGAGAGTTTGGAAACATATTAACCACCTCAACCTGTATTACTCTTGTTTCCAGCAACCTGACTTCACTATTCTCTTTTCCATTCCTTTTTTACTGTAACTTTAGAACTAATGCTTCCTGGTTCTTCCTTTGGATTTCCCTTAACTCTGATTCCGATTTTTCTAGCTAGCATTGCATCCTTTCAAGTTTGACCCCACCACAGTAGCCTCCTACCTCAGGCACGATCCTGGTAATAAGAAAGTATGAGGATATCCTCGAAGTTGGTTGAAAGTAATCAATTTACTTTACATATTTATTTAGTGCCTGCTGTGTTCTGAGTGCTGAGTGTTGGGAATACAATGTTAAACAAGACACAAACCGTGTTCTCCACAAGTTTATTTCAGGGTTAGCAAACGTTTTCTGTAACGACAACAAAAAAAAGCCAAATAGAAAGTATTTCAGGCTCTGTGGGCCACATGTGGCCTCTACTGCATATTCTTCTTTTTTTTTCAATACTTAAAAATGTAAATTACATTCTTTGTTTGTAGATTGGGGGCCAAAGCCCATATAGACCCTTGGCTTATAGATAACAAGCAATTGGCAATAGGGTATGATAAAGTGCATACCAAAACTAAGCTCAGTGGCTAAAAGAGCTCTTAAGAGGAACATCTATCCCAACATTGGAGAATGAAACAAGGCTCCCAGGGAATATGACACTGGGTTGGGCCCTGACAGATTAAAAGGTGAAATTGGGGTGAAGTTCAGGCCACCTAAAAGGGAGCAGCATGAGTAAAGGTCTAAGGACAAGATAGGGCTTGGCACATTCCAAAACTTCAACTGGTTCAATATGACTAAATCATAAAATATTAGGGTTTAAACAGGAAGAGGCAGGATGGAAGAGTTAATCAAGAGCCAGATGACAAATAAAGGAAAGTATAAATAATGACTTAAACATCAGGAAAAAATATGTTAAGGAGAAACATTGGTCTGAGAGTGCATATCAATCCTTCCTCATCCATAGGTTGTGAGAAAACTGAGGCCCTCAAGGAAGGTTAGACTTTAGTTGACCATAATAGGTAAAACAGGTACTTAATGGAAAAACACAAAACAAAAAAACCCCAAAAATCAGGAATTCCATGATGATTGTTTGTAATGAACAGGGGCTCCCATAGCCTTTAATGAGTAGAGCAGATCTGGAAGCAGGGAGGATGAACAGGAGTGTTTCTAGGTGATAAGTATAGGAAATAGGGGTGAAGAAAGCAGAGACCTACAGGTATCTTGGGGGCAATTAGCAAGAGGGGCTGTGTAGGGGAGGCAACATATTAATGAACAAATGTGCTCGCATCACTGGCTTCAATGTTCCAGCTGGAATACATGATTTAGTAAATATTTAAAAGGCATAGTGGTATAGCGTGTTGTTTAATTATTGTTGCTATTTTCTTTGGGAATTTAGCTTGTTTTTCAATAGAAACATTTTAGGCATCTAAATCACTTTAATGTATTTACACACATAATTAGAATGCATTAGAGTATGGCTGATCTTAAGTGTTCAAATACTGCCTTTAGAAATGACAGTCACAATTAATTGAACATTATCTTTGCTGGTGTTTTAGGAGCTCACGAACTTAACCAGGCTGCCTTGCTTAAAGGATTTATGTCTGAATGATCCTCAATATAAAACCAATCCAGTTTGTCTTCTGTGTAATTATTCCACACATGTATTATATCATTTACCTTGCCTTCAAAGATTTGACACATTGGATGTGTCAGCAAAGCAAATCAAGGAACTGGCAGATGTAAGTACATCCCTAATCAGGCATCTGTGATTTCTGTTTTATTAGTTAGTTTATTAGTTAGGCTTCTTTCTGGCCATGTCCACATATGGTAGGTAGGATTATCAGTTCAGTTCTTGTTGCCAAGTCTACTTTTGCCCTAGTTAACTGGATATTACACATAAAAGTATATAAATAATATTAATACTAGAATCTTAATTTTGATGACAGTACTGGAAGGCGAAATAATGAAGTAATATTGCTTCTAATCTATATAAAACAAGAAGGAAATTGAAAAAAATAAGTGTCAAAAATAATTAGACTAGTGCCATATATATATAAATTAAAGCTTAAATAACAGAAATGTAACAACCACTTCTCCTTTGGAATATTACATATCAAAATCAGAAAATATCTGTGGTTTATGGTAGTCGACCAAGTATTAGGTAGATTTTAATCTAATTAAAGATGGTTTGTGATTATCTGAAAGTTTAAGTAGCTGAGGACATCAGGGGAAGAGAAGTAACAGATGAAGACAGGAGTAGTGAAGGCCAGATTATGTGAGACTGTAGACTGTTGTAAGGACTTTGGTCTTTATTTTGAGTGAGATGGGATCCACTGGAAAATTCTGATCAGAGGAGGGACTAAGATGACTTATGGTTTAAAGGGATCCTTTTGAATAATGTATTAAGAATAGACAATTAGGCCGGGCACGGTGGCTCAAGCCTGTAATCCCAGCACTTTGGGAGGCCGAGATGGGCAGATCACGAGGTCAGGAGATCGAGACCATCCTGGCTAACACGGTGAAACCCCGTCTCTACTAAAAAATACAAAAAACTAGCCGGGCGAGGTGGCGGGCGCCTGTAGTCCCGGCTACTCGGGAGGCTGAGGCAGGAGAATGGCGGGAACCCGGGAGGCGGAGCTTGCAGTGAGCTGAGATCCGGCCACTGCACTCCAGCCCGGGCGACAGAGCAAGACTCCGTCTCAAAAAAAAAAAAAAAAAAAGAATAGACAATTAGAGGGGGAAAGTTGAAAGCAGAGAAGAGAGACCAGTTAGGAGATTATTCCAGTAACTTAGATGAGCAATGTGGATAGTTCAATGCATGGTGTTCACAGAGAAAGTGGTAAGAAGTCAGATTCTGGTAGCAGTTAAAAGATGGAACCTATCTGGGTTTACTGATGGATTGGATATTAAGTACAGAGGAAAGAAGTAGAGAATAATTACAAGATATTGGCTAGAGCAATTCAAAGAGTAAGTTGCTATTTGACGACATGAGGAAGAGTATGGGAGGAGTAGGGGAGGAGTAGGTTTAGGAGGAAAAATCATTATTTTAGAATCATGATAATTTTAGGCATGTAAAGTTTGAACAATTTTTTGAATATCCTAAGGGGACATGCTCAGTAAGTAGTTGGATATCCATATGAGTCTACTATGTGGGAGAGTTCCCCAGATTGGGGGTATAAATTAAAATATGAGAATTGAAAGCAGAAAGTTGGTACTTAAAGCTGTGGACTGGATGAGTCACCAAGGGAATGGTGTGGAAGAGAAAGTGTGTCACTTGGGTGCTAAATGTTGGGTAGATGAGAAGGAACCTACAGAGGAGACTGAAAAGGAGAACTAAGAGAGGCAGGTTCTTCTGACATTCTGACTGAGATTCTCATACATTTGGTTCAGTCTTGTAAATGTCAGGAGTAGCATAAAGAACAACAAAAAAGGAATTGTTAGACAGTTTCTAACATCTTAAATTAAGTAATTATATTTCATTTTCTTATTGTAAAATATTTACCCTCCCTTTACCTTTTAAGGCACAAATAAGATATATACTATAGTCCAACTTTAGATTCAGACCAAAATGATTTTCAAATTCAAAGTATTTTTAATTTATGGATTGATATAGATTTCTAAAATGCTTTTTTCCTTACTATGCATAAGAAGACAAGTTGTAGCAGTTCTTTGTGATGAACTCTTGAACAGAGTGCTATTGATTCTTCAGATTTTCACCTATGACTGTGAACTAGTTTGTGTAAACTACAAGTGGCAGGTAAAGTCAGAACCTACCAGGAGGACCACCAAAGAGTTAGTGTGAGACAGAGGGAAGAACACATGGGTTCAAATCCGAAGACTTGGATTCAAGCCCCCAACTGCATGTGCTACTACTGAAGCTCAGTTTTCTGAACTGAAACAAAGATGATGAAAATGGTATCTGCTTTTCAGCACAGGGTTGTTTGGGGGAGCCAATGAGTTAATGTACATAAAAGCCCATTTTAATTGTTAAGTAGTATAAAAATAAGTGCCATGAAACTATAGTTGAATATAATTCTGTTTATGACTTTGAATTCTTTTTTGGCCACCTAAGATGCAAAGGGATCAAATTTTGTCTTAGTACAAACATGCAGCTGAATTTAGCATTATAATTAGTCCAATTTCTTTTTCTTAGAAGTTTGTTTTGACAGGTGTGGAATTCTACCAAAGTCTTTGAAAGTGACTTTGACATTAATTTTGTAAAGTCCAAATACAAAAAGCAAGTTGCATGTGGTCAGCCTACAAAGTTGATTGGCTATAGAGTTACAGTTTATAAAACAGTCTTCCCTCCTTCCCCAAAATCTTACTATATACTCTCAAACAAAGACAAAAAAACCCGTTCATTAATAACTCTTATTTATTGTTATGACATACTAAGTGATTTTGAAAAAGTTTAGAAATAGTAAAATATCATAATTTTTGTTTCTATATGAAGATATAGGTACATTCTTAATAAATTAGAAAAAGTTGGAACTATGGTAAGATTTACTAGACATTAAAGTCATTTTCTGCAGAAGATGGGGCAACTGAGAAGATGGGAAACATAAGTGGGAAGTAGACTTTTCATTGTATAAATCAATTTTTTTGGTTTTTGAAATGTGAATATATTGCTTATTCAAAAAAATTAAAATAAAACTAGTATCCTTTAATCTTCTATTTACCCCACCTAGGGGATTCCAAGTTAAATTTAAATTTTAGACAAACAATAAAGATGTTTTGGTATAATTAAATAAGTATAAGTAAATTTAGCATTATGTATATTAAAACATTATTTGTTGTTTATCTGAAATTCACATTTAATTTGGCATCCTGTATTTTATCTGACCAAATTAACTCCATCCCATGTTCTCTTGTTGTGTTATTTTTTCCCTTTTATTTGCAATTGATGCATAATAATTCTACATATAATGATCAAATAAGGGTAATTAGCATATTCATCTCCTCAAACATTTATTCTTTCTGTTGTGAACATTCAAAATCCCTTCTTCCAGATTTTTGAAAATATACACATTATAGTTAACCATATTCACCCTGCAGTGCTACAGAACACCAGAATTTATTCTTCCTATCTAGCTATAATTTTCTACCCTTAACCAACCTTTCTCCCCATTCTCTCCTCCCCACTACCTCGCCTACAGCCTCCAATAGCTACAATTCTGCTCTCTACTTCCATGAGCTCAAAAAATGTCTTTAGTTCTCATACATGAGTGATAACATGCAGTCTTTATTTTTCTGTGCCTGACTTATTTTGCTTAACATAATGTGCTTCAGGCTCAACCATGTTGCCACAAATGACAGGGTTTCATTCTTTTTTATGGTTAAATAGTATTCCATCATGTGTATACACGGTGTGTATGTGTAATGTGATATACATATATTACATTTTCTTTATCCATTCACCTATTGATGGCATTTAGATTAATTCTAAATCTTAACTATTGTGAATAGTGCTGCAGTAAATGTGGGGGTGCAAGTATCCCTTGGATACACTGATTTCCTTTGTTTTGGATAAATACCCAGGAGTGAGGTTGCTGAATCCTTTGGAAGTTCTGCTTTTAATTTTTTGAGAAAACTCCATCCTGTTTTTCATAATGGCTGTACTAATTTACATTTCTACTAACAGCATATGAGAGTTCCCTTTTTTGGGCCCAGGCGAGCAGATCACTTGAGGTCAGCAGTTTGCAACCAGCCCGGCCAACATGGTGAAGCACCATCTCTACTAAAAATACAATACACATTAGCCGGGTGTGGTGGCAGGTGCCTCTAATCCCAGCTACTCAGGAGGTTGAGGCAGGAGAATTGCTTGAACGCAGAAGGCAGAGGTTGCAGTGAGCCGATATTGCGCCACTGCACTTCAGCCTGAGCGACAGAGTGAGACTCCATCTCAAAAAAAAAAGAGTTCCCTTTGCTCTGCATCCTCACCAGCATCTCTTTTTTTTTTTTTCTGTCTTTTTGATAATAGCCATTCTAACTAGATGAGATTATATTGTGATTTTTATTTGCATTTCCATGATGGTTAGTTAGTGATGAGCATTTTTTCATATACCTAGTGGCCATTCGTATGATATCTTTTGAGAAATGTCTATGCAGTTCCTTTGCCCACCTTCTGGTTGGATTATTTGTGTGTGTGTGTGTGTGTGTGTGTGCGTGTTTCATTTGTGTGTGTATGTGTTTGGTTTTTTTTTGTTTTTTGTTTTGCTGTTGAGTTGTTTGAGTTCCTTGCATATTCTGGATATGAGATCCTTATTGGATGAGTAGTTTGCAAATATTTTCTCCCTTCCATAGTTTGTCTCTTCACTCTGTTGATTGTTTCCTTTTGCTGTGCAGAAGCTTTTCAGTTTAATGTAGTACCATTTGTCTATTTGTTTTTGTTGTCCATGCTTTTGAAGTATTAGTCATAAAATCCTTGCCTAGATCAATGTCCTGAAACATTTTCCCTTTTTTCTTCTAGTAGTTTTATGGTTTCAAGTTTTACATTTAAGTCCATTTTTTGAGTTGATTTTTGTATACGTTGAGAGATAGGGGACTAGTTTCATTCTTCTGTATGTGGATATCCTATTGTTTTAGATTGAAGAATTTATTAGAATTATTTTTAGCTGTAACTGACCCACAGAATTTTGTATTGGATTTCCTATTGTCTCCAAATAGGAAAAAAAAATCAAGAAACACCAATTCCCATTTCTTAAGTTACAATTTTTTCTTTTAACTCAGTTGCACTTCAGAAATTAAGCTTTTCTTTATCAAAGATATTTAATCAGTTTATCATGATCCTAAAACAAATTTTTTTCTTGACTGTTCTTTGTTATGATTGTCTTATTTTTGGCAGGGGAATTTGGTGATTTCAGTTGCAGTACTTCATAATATGCATGGGGAAAGAGAATTCTTTTGGCCTCTCATCATACTATGTATTTGTTTCTATTCTGCCTTTTATGCCAGAAAATTATATTAGGATCTTGATTATCCACTCCATACTAAATAAATTTCATAAGAAAAGACTGCATCTGTAGAAAATACAAGTCTAAGAGTGTAAAAGTCTTCCAACTTACTTGCTTTCATTATTTCAGGTAAACAAAACCATGTCAGATTTTTTATAATGCCTCAAATTTGTTTATGGTCCACTAACATAACTCTCAAGTACCATTTAGCTGGTGCATTTATTAATTATGGATTTAATCAATTTATCATGATAAATTTATTAATAACTGAATGATGCATTGTTATTAAGGAATGCAAGATAAATGGATTTGATAGACATTTAGTAATTTGCTTAGCCTAATGAACATTCTTTTATAAATTTGAAAAAAAATTATATTCCTTAGCCATGCTTTTTTTTTTTTTTTTTTTTTGAGACGGAGTCTTGCTCTGTTGCCCGGGCTGGAGTGCAGTGGCCGGATCTCAGCTCACTGCAAGCTCCGCCTCCCGGGTTTACGCCATTCTCCTGCCTCAGCCTCCCGAGTAGCTGGGACTACAGGCGCCCGCCACCTCGCCCGGCTAGTTTTTTGTATTTTTTAGTAGAGACGGGGTTTCGTCGTGTTAGCCAGGATGGTCTCGATCTCCTGACCTCGTGATCCGCCCGTCTCGGCCTCCCAAAGTGCTGGGATTACAGGCTTGAGCCACCGCGCCCGGCCAGCCATGCTTTTAAAAAATGAATTGAGTAATGTTATATTTGCTTTTAATTCTTATTAATTTCTTTTATTCCCTAAGTTAATCAAATAGGAATAATGAGTTATATGTTTGCTCTAATTGTATTGCCTCATTACCTGTACTATTTTATACATTACATTTTATCTGTAGTCTATGTTGTTATCCTGGAAATAAATGTGAATTTGCCTCACACTTTATGCCTCACAAAGAAAATCTTTGGAATTTTATATCTTTTATTAAGTTTAAATATAGAACTCTGTGTAGCCATTGTCACTCCAGCTATCATCTTTATTAGTACCTGAGCATGCAAATCATCTAAATTGTTATATAGAACATACCGTACTTATATAATACCACTAATAATTGCCTATAATTTGTTTTAGCTAATTTTTATGTTGTTTTCTTTCTTACTTTTAGACCACAGCGATGAAAAAAATAATGTATTACAATATGCGTATAAAAACTCTTCAGAGGCATCTTAATGAAGACCTTGAAAAACTGAATGATCGAAAATGCAAATTACAAAAGTTGCCAGAAGAACGAATAAAATTATTCAGCTTTGTGAAGAAAACTGTAAGATTTAGTAATGTAAAATTCCAGTGGCCATATCTTAAGAAAACTGTTAGATAAGACAGCAAGCAATATCTTTTAAATTATGTATATAATACACACACACACACACACACATGTAATTACTACTGAATTTCAAGTTAAGCTTGCTCCAAAAAAGTTTTGATTCCAAGTACTTAACTAAGCTGCATTCTGTGCTTAGAAGTCTGCAATTCAAAAAAGGTGTAGGTTTATTAAATTATGAATTTTGTTTAAAAAACTATATATTTTAACATGAGTTAGAGTGTTACAAAAATTGTTAGACTTATTTCAGCTGTGTTTTTATTAGATGCCAGCAGGCTGTGCTCAAAATTCATTTGCTTGTTTAAGGTGCTAAAAAAAAAAAACCCTTTACTAATAATATTAAGGTATACAACAAAGTAGGAATTTTAAGTGAAACTATATTTTAGTAGTTTGTATGCATTTTTATTTAGAATAAATTGGATTTCTTTTACTAAAAGTAGACCCTGAAAAAGTAAGCATTATTTAACTCAAAACAGAATCTTGTATATATAATAATTCTTGTATTTTTTTCAGTATGAGGAAATAATGGATTATTCAACAAATGGTGTTAGAAAAGTAGTCAAACTATTTGGGAGCTGGAGAGTTGGATCCTTCATTTGCACTTTACCAAATGTAAATACCAGTAGGAAAAAAAGAATTAAATGTAAAAATGAAAACATGAAAACTTGAAGAATAAATATATAGATGGATATATTTATCTGATCTCAGCCTGCTAAACTAAAGATTTTCTAGAAATCACAAAGAAATAAAATGTAGATTTGATTTTTTAAAAACCAGTGAAATGCTTCTGTATTTAAAATCATCATTAATAAATGTAAACAAAAAATGAAACTGAAAAGTGTCTTCTTCAACAAACATGATGGACAAAGGGTCAATATCCTTAGTATAAAAAGGTGCTCATATGTAAAACAAAATAAAAGGTAAATGTCTAAATAGAAAAATTGAGCAAAGTATGTAAACTAGAATTTTGCAAAAGTAGAAATAAAAATGACTAAGAAGCATTTGAAAGAACTCAATTTGATGATTAATTTCCAAATGTTAATTTAAGATACCAAGAAACTGTTTTACCTATAAACTGTCAAAGTATGACACATGACAGTACTCAGGCTGGTGAAGACGGATGTGACACACTAGATACCACTTATGGAAGTGTAACTTTGGTCATATGTATAACAGCCTAAAAAAGCTGAGTTTTTGACCCAGTAAATCTACTTCTAGCACTCTATTGTAAATATGTATATAAAAGGATATATATAAAAATATTTATATATATATCATTGCACTATTAATAATTTAAAAATTGGAAACTATCTAAATGTTTAATGAGAAGAGTTATACACTTAAGATAGAGTAGTGTGTAGCTATTAATATTAAAAACCAAAGTTTTGAAATACATTTAATGCTTTTTTAAAGTGAGCAGTTCTTATTATAATTAGAAAAATATTCTTAAAGTAAAACATTAATAAAATTTAATTAAAATTAAAATTAATAATAAAAAAGATTTCAATAAAAATCACAAGAGATCAATATACGGATATCACTTTATATCTGTTATTTTCATGTGCAAATGCACGTATTAAGTAAAATCTGCAAATGACAAAAATAATGGCTATAGATTTATACAAATATATACATTTGAATGAATATGCTTAATCTGTTTTCTAACACCTGGATATATCTATTATAGAGGAGTACTGATAACTAGTAAATTTCCACTTATATACACGTGCCCTTATAGAGTACAACTTATCTGCTGTTGTTGTTGCTTTTATTTTACTTTAAATTCCAGGATACATGTGCAAAACATGCAGGTTTGTTACATAGGTATACATTTGACATGATGGTTTGCTGCACCTATCAACCTGTCATCTAGGTTTTAAGCCCCACATGCGTTAGGCATTTGTCCTAATGCTCTCCCTCCCGTCGCCCCCCACCCCACAACAGGCCCTGGTGTGTGATGTTCCCCTCCCTGTGTCCATGTGTTCTCATTGTTCAGCTCCCACTTGTGAGTGAGAAAATATAGTGTTTGGTTTTCTGTTCCTGTGTTAGTTTGCTGAGAATGACGGCTTCCAGCTTCATTCGTGTCCCTGCAAAGGACATGAACTCATTCTTTTTAATGGCTGCATAATACTCCATGGTGTATATGTGCCACGTTTTCTTTATCCAGTCTGGCACTGATGGGCATTTGGGTTGGTTCCAAGCCTTTGCTATTGTAAATAGTGCTGCAATAAACATATGTGTGCATATGTCTTTATAGTAGAATGATTTATAATCCTTTGGGTGTATACCCAGTAATGGGATTGCTGGGTCAAATGGTATTTCTGGTTCTAGATCTTTGAGGAATCGTCACACTGTCTTTCACAATGGTTGAATTAATTTACACTCCCACCAACAGTGTAAAAGCGTTCTTATTTCTCCACATCCTCTCAAGCATCTGTTGTTTCCTGACTTTTTAATAATTGCCATTCTAACTGGCGTGAGATGGTATCTCATTGTGGTTTTGATTTGCATTTCTCTAATGACCAGTGATGATGAGCTTTTTTTCATACATCTATGGCAGCATAAATGTCTTCTTTTGAGAAGTATCTGTTCGTATCCTTCAACCACATTTTGATGGGGTTGTTTTTTTCTTGTAAATTTGTTTAAATTCCTTGTAGATTCTGGATATTAGACCTTTGTCAGATGGGTATCTTGCAAAAATTTTCTCCCATTCTGTAGGTGGCCTGTTCAATCTGATGATAGTTTCTTTTGCTGTGCAGAAGCTCTTTAGTTTGATTAGATCCCATTTGTCAGTTTTGACTTTTGTTGCCATTGCTTTTGGTGTTTTAGTCATGAAGTCTTTGCCCATGCTTATGTCCTGCATGGTATTGCCTAGGTTTTCTTCTAGGGTTTTTATGGGTTTGGGTTTTACATTTAAGTCTTTGAGCCATCTTGAGTTACGTTTTGTGTAAGGTGTAAGGAACGGGTCCAGTTTCTGTTTTCTGCATATGGCTAGCCAGTTTTCTCAGCACCATTTATTAAATAGGGAATCCCTTCCCCATTTCTTGTTTTTGTCAGGTTAGTCAAAGATCAGATGATTGAAGAAATGTGGTGTTATTTCTGAGGTCTCTGTTCTGTTCCATTGGTCTATATATCTGTTTTGGTATCAGTATCATGCTGTTCTGGTTACTGTAGCCTTGTAGTATAGTTTGAAGTCAGGTAGTGTGATGCTTTGAGCTTTATTCTTCTTGCTTAGAATTGTCTTGGCTATACAGGCTCCTTTTTGGTTCCATATGAAATTTAAAGTAGTTTTTTCTTTCTTTTTTTTTTTTTTGAGACGGAGTCTCGCTCTGTCGCCCAGGCTGGAGCACAGTGGCTGGATCTCAGCTCACTGCAAGCCCTGCCTCCCGAGTTTA
>NW_012119265.1:8403641-8405783 GCF_000951035.1 Colobus angolensis palliatus
AAAAAAAAAGAAAAGAAAAAAAAAGAAAAGGTCCTTCATGTCCCTTATACGTTGTATTCCTAGGTAATTTATTCTCTTTCTAGCAATTGTGAATGGGAGTTCACTCATTATTTGGCTCTCTGCTTATCTATTATTGGTGTTTAGGAATGGTTGTGATTTTGTACATTGATTTTGTATACTGAGACTTTGCTGAAGTTGCTTATCAGCTTAAGGAGTTTTGGGCTGAGATTGTGGGATTTTCTAAATATACAGTCATGTCATCTGCAAACAGAGACAATTTGACTTCCTGTCTTCCTATTTGAATACCTTTATTTTTTTCTCTTGCCTGATTTCCCTGAACAGAACTTCCAATACTATGTTGAATAGGACTGGTGAGAGGGGGCGTCCTTGTCTTCTGCAATGTTTCCAGCTTTTGCCCATTCAGTATGATACTGGCTGTGGGTTTGTCATAAATAGCTTTTATTATTTTGAGATATGTTCCAGCAATACCTAGTTTATTGAGAGTTTTTAACATGAAGGGCTGTTGAATTTTATCGAAGGCCTTTTCTGCATCTATTGAGATAATCGTGGGTTTTGTCAGTGGTTCTGTTTATGTGATGGATTATGTTTATTGATTTGCTTATGTTGAACCAGCCTTCCATCCTAGGGATGAGCTGACTTGATCATGGTGGATAACCTTTTTGATGTGCTGCTGGATTTGGTTTGCCAGTATTTTATTAAGGATTTTCCATGGACGTTCATCAGGGATACTGGCCTGAAATTTTCTTTTTCTGTTGTATCTCTGCCAGCTTTTGGTATCAGGATGATACTGGCCTCATAAAATGAGTTATGGAGGAGTCCCTCTTTTTCTATTGTTTGAAATAGTTTCAGAAGGAATGGTACCAGCTCCTCTTTGTACCTCTGACAGTAGGTGGCTGTCAATCCATCTGGTCCTGGGCTTTTTTTGATTGGTAGGATATTAATTACTGCCTAAATTTCAGAACTTGTTATTGGTCTATTCAGAGATTCAACTTCTTTCTGATTTAGTCTTGGGAGGGTGTATGTGTCCAGGAATTTATCCATTTCTTCTAGATTTTCTAGTTTATTTGTGTAAAGGTGTTTGCAGTATTCTCTGATGGTAGTTTGTATTTCTGTGGGATCAATGGTGATATCCCTTTATCATTTTCATTGTGTCTATTTGATTCTTCTCTCTTTTCTTCTTTATTAGTCTAGCTAGTGGTTCATCTATTTTGTTGATGTTTTCAAAAAACCAGCTCTGGCATTCATTGATTTTTTGAAGGGTTTTTCATGTCTCTGCCTCCTTCAGTTCTGCTCTAATCTTAGTTATTTGTCTTCTGCTAGCTTTTGAATTTGTTTGCTCTTGCTTCTATTGTTCTCTTAATTGTGAAGTTAGGGTGTCGATTTTTAAATCTTTCCAGCTTTCTGTTGTGAGCACTTAGTGCTGTAAATTTCTCTCTTAACACTGCTGTAGCTGTGTCCCAGATATTCTGGTACATTGTCTCTTTGTTCTCATTGGTTTCAAATAACTATTTTATTTCTGACTTAATTTTGTTATTTTCCCAGTATTATTCAGGAGCAGGTTGTCAATTTCCATATTGTTGTGTGGGTTTTAAGTGAGTTACTTAATCCTGAGTTCTAATTTAATTGCACTGTGGTCTGAGGGACTGTTTGTTATGATTTCCATTCATTTGCATTTGCTAAGGAGTATATTACTTCCAATTATGTGATTGATTTTAGAATACATGCTATGTGGTGCTGAAAAGAATATATATTCTTGATTTGGGGTGGAGAGTTCTGTAGATGTCTATTATGTCTGCTTGGTACAGAGCTAAGTTCAAGTCCTGAATATCCTTGTTAACTTCCTGTCTTGTTGATCTGTCTAATATTGACAGTGAGGTATTAAGGTCTCCCAGTATTATTGTGTGAGTGTCTAAGTCTCTTTGTAGATCTCTAAGAAGTTATTTTATGAATCCGGGTGCTCCTGTATTGGGTGCATATATATTTAGGATAGTTAGCTCTTATTGTTGCATTGATCCCTTTACCATTATGTGATACCCTTCTTTGTCTTTTTTGATCTTTGTTGGTGTAAAGTCTCTTTTATCAGAGACTAGGATTGCAACTCCTGCTTTTTTTTTTTTTTTT
>NW_012119265.1:8405833-8406320 GCF_000951035.1 Colobus angolensis palliatus
TTTGCTTTCCATTTGCTTGGTAAATACTCCTCCATTCCTTTATTTTGAACCTATGTGTGTCTTTGCACATGAGATGGGTCTCCTGAATACAGCACACCAATGGGTCTTTAATCTTTATCCAATTTGCCAGTCTGTGCCTTTTAATTGGGGCATTTAGCCCATTTACATTTAAGGTTAATATTATTATGTGTGAATTTGATCCTGTCATCATGATGCTAGCTGGTTATTTTGCACATTAATTTATGCAGTTTCTTCATGGTGTCATTGTCTTTATATTTTGGTATGTTTTTGCTGTGGATGGTACCAGTTTTTCCTTTCTCTATTTAGTGCTTCCTTCAGGAGCTCTTGTAAGGTAGGCCTGGTGGTGACAGAATCCCTCAACATTTGCTTCTCTGTAAAGGATTTTACTTCTCCTTCACTTATGAAGGTTAGTTTGGCTGGATATGAAATTCTGGGTTGAAAATTCTTTTCTTTAAGCATGTTGAAT
>NW_012119265.1:8406370-8408253 GCF_000951035.1 Colobus angolensis palliatus
GGATTTTACTTCTCCTTCACTTATGAAGGTTAGTTTGGCTGGATATGAAATTCTGGGTTGAAAATTCTTTTCTTTAAGCATGTTGAATATTGGCCCTCACTCTGTTCTGGCTTGTAGGGTTTCTGCAGAGAGATCTGCTGTTAGTCTGATGGGCTTCCCTTTGTAGGTAACCTGACCTTTCTCTCTGGCTGCCCTTACATATTTTACTTTGTTTCAGTGTTGGAGAATCTCACAATTATGTGTCTTGGGGTTGCTCTTCTTGAGGAGTATCTTAATGGTGTTCTCTGTATTTCCTGAATCTGAATGTTGGCCTGTCTTGCTAGGGTGGGGAAGTTCTCCTGGATAATATCCTGAAGTGTGTTTTCCAGCTTGGTTCCATTTTCCCCATCACTTTCAGGGACCCCAATCAATCAAAGATTTGATATTTTCACATAGTCCCATATTTATTGGAGGCTTTGTTCATTCCTTTTCATTCTTTTTGCTCTAATCTTGTCTTCATGCCTTATTTCAGTAAGTTGATCTTCAATCTCTGACATCTTTTCTTCTGCTTGATCGATTTCAGCTACGGATACTTGTGTATGCTTCACAAAGTTCTTGTGCTGTGTTTTTCAGCTCCATCAGGTCATTTATGTTCTTCTCTAAACTGGTTATTCTAGTTAGCAGTTCCTGCAACCTTTCATCAGTGTTCTTAGCTTCCTTGCATTGGGTTAGAACTTGCTCCGTTAGCTCAAAGGAGTTTGTTATCACCCACCTTCTGAAGCCTACTTCTGTTAATTCATCAGTCTCATTCTCTGTTCAGTTTTATGCCCTTGCTGGAGAGGAGGTGCAATCATTTGGAAGAGAAGAGGCATTCTGGTTTTTGGAATTTTCAGCGTTTTTGTGCTGGTTTTTCCTCATCTTCATGGATTTATCTACCTTTGATCTTTGAGGCTGATGACCTTCGGATGGGGTTGTGTGAGGGTCCTTATGTTGATCTTGATATTGTTGCTTTCTGTTTGTTAGTTTTTCTTCTAACAGGCCCCTCTTCTGCAGGTCTGCTGCAGTTTGCTAGAGGTCTACTCCAGACCCTGTTCATTTGGGTATCACCAGTGGAGGCTGCAGAATAGCAAAGACTGCTGCCTGCTCCTTCCTCTGGAAGCTTCATCCTGGAGGAGCACTGGCCTGATGCCAGCCAGAGCTCTCCTGTATGAGGTGTATGTCGACCCTGTTGGGAGGTGTCTTCCAGTCAGGAGGCATGGGGGTCAGGAACCCACTTGAGCAGGCAGTTTGTCCCTTAGCAGAGCTGGTGCACTGTGCTGGCAGAATCTCTCTTGTCAGGATTAGCTGCTCTCTTCAGAGCTGGTAGGCAGGAATGATTAAATCTGCTGAAGCTGTGCCCACAGCCACCCCTTCCACCAGGTGCTGTGTCCCAGGGAAGTGGGGGTTTTGTTTGTAAGCCCCTTACTTGGGCTGTTACCATTCCTTCAGAGATGCCCTGCCCAGTGAGGAGCAATCTAGAGAAGCAGTCTGACCACAGCCACTTTGCCACCCAGCCCAGACCTCCCAACCTCCTTAGCACTGTCAGGGAAAAAACACCTTAGCACTGTCAGGGAAAAACACCCCATCCTGCTTCTGCTCACCATTCATGGGTACCTCAGTTGGAAATGCAGTAATCACCTGCCTTCTGCATTGGTCTCACTGGAAGCTGCAGACCAGAAATGTTCCTATTCAGCCATCTTGACCCCCCTCCTCAGTACAATTTATCTTTAAATTACATAAGGCTTACTACCCGAGGTAATTTATAGATTCAATGCCATCCCCATCAAGCTACCAATGAGTTTCTTCACAGAATTGGAAAAAACTGCTTTGAAGTTCATATGGAACCAAATAAGAGCCCACATTGC
>NW_012119265.1:8409613-8434623 GCF_000951035.1 Colobus angolensis palliatus
CACCAACATGGCACAAGTATACATATGTAACAAACCTGCACGTTATGCACATGTACCCTAGAACTTAAAGTATAATAATAATAATAAAATAAAAATAAGTAAATAAATAAATAAATTACATAAGGCTGAGATTAGAATTAGACAAAAGAGGTTCTTGCTGTGGGCCCAGAATTTAAGGGAGTACCCAAAAACCTTAGTAATCAAGATAAATAATATCCAATGCACCATTTTTAAATATCCACATTAATGCAAAAAGTTCATTATGATAAATGTAAAAACCCCAAAATAACAAAATCTTAAGACCAGTGCTGTCTTGTAAGACCAGTGCTGAGTCATGTAAGAGACTAAGACAAAAGGAAAAATGTGCACCTCTATATATATGCTTTTGTGTATTTCTACTAGTTACTTTTTTCCAGAACACCAAAGTGGTTAAAAAATACTTAAAAATTGAAAAGTAGGTGTGTTAAAAATTACATTATTTGAATTTTAAATATTTGAACTAAAACCAGTATTTATTTTAATTTTACTTTGGCTTTAATAGAGGCGAACTTATTAAAACTATTTGAAAATCTGTTGCTTTGCTTATTTTCAATTGAGAGACTGCCATGTTTGAAGTGGTTAAGGTTGGCACTTGGTCAAGAGAAACTGGCTGACTGAATTTGCACCCAAGTTGAAATCACATGTTTGGCATGTTTTTATGAAATTTAGCCTGTTTATTACCTAGATTTCCACTTTGTTCATTTAAATTAAAATTTGATATAAGATCCCATTAAAAATTAATATCTGAATTCTGACTTTGCCTAGACCATGTTTCATTTTTATTTTGCTCTCCGATGCAATGTTTTCCACAGTTGGAACGAGAACTGGCTGAACTCAAGAGCTCGGGCAAAGGGCACAGTGATGGATCCAATAACAGTAAAGTAACTGATCCTGAAACATTGAAGAATTGTGAAACTGTCACTGAAGAACCAAGTCTTCAACAGAAGATATTGACCAAACTAAATGCCTTGAATGAAAGGGTAACATTCTGGAACAAAAAACTAGATGAGTATGTTTAATTAATTATCTAGTTGTTCAGATTTGAAACCGAGAGAATCAGAATGTTTTGGGCCATCATTGACCCTAGTTCCCTTCTTCAGGAGTGTGAACAATTACAGCATGAAGTAAAGCATGAATTATATTCTTAGTACTAGTTCCTAGTACTTATAATCATCATGGGTTAAAAGCTGGCATACAGTTTTTTTGTAGAGGCAGTTCTTAATTAGCAACAGTAAGCTTCCTCCCAGTGGCTTCCTGTCATATCACTGCTCTAGTGTCTGCAAACTAAAAACAATAGAGCCTCTGCTGGTGCATAAACTCACCAAATAGATGAGACCTGGCAAAGCCCACACACAGCAGAAACAAGTTCAGTCTCAATTATCAATTCGAAATGTAAAGCAAGAAGGCTTAGCAAGGACTGAATTTTTTTATTTACTAAGGCACTAAGTGGCTAAGTTAGTGTGCCCTGTGATAATACTAAAAATGATGGTAACATGTATTGGGTTTTTACTTTGTGCCAGACTCTTTGCTAAGATCTTTACATGTATTTTGCATATAACTCTCAAAACAGCCATTTTAGAAATAAGGACTATGAATATTGCCATTTTACTAAAAAAAACCGAGGCATAAAAAGTCCAAGTGACATGTCTGAGAGCTGAAAGCTGTAAGTGGTAGAGCAAGGGTAGTCTTCTAGCCTTCGCATATTCTGAGAGTAGCAAAATTAAAGGTGATTTTAATTGCCAAAAATAGAATATCCTTTACATGGTTTAACTGTTAACACCAAACTTTCTTTATCCATTGAAAGGAAGCCTTGTGTTTTAACATCAGTTAAAAAAAAGTCTATCATAAGTTTTAATGTTGTGATTTGTAGATCATTCTAATAGCTGTATGTATTTTTCTCTCCAATAGAATTGAAGCAATTTATCATATTGCAGTAAAACAAAAGAAGAAAAGTCATGGCTTATTGATCCCACTTTTGTTAACTGAGTTAGAGACTGTGGGAAATTTCCATTTTGAAGAAGGCACTCGATCTGATGACTGGTAAATCTGTTAGAAATTTAGTATAGCTTTAAAAATAATTTAAGTACTTAGGATCATCAACCAGAATATCAACTTGTAAAATCCTAGAATGTCCCATTTTTGAAACATTTCTCATGCAGAATATTCATCTATTGAAAATTGGCAGGCATCTATTGAAAATTGAAAATTACCTACTTTCCACCTATACATTTCTGTTTATGCCATTATCATGAGCCAGCCTTGAAGACATCCTAATGATTTATCATTGCTCTTTACTCAGTTTTCCTTAGCCCAGGAGCAGAATATAATTTAGAAAAAAAAGTTTATAATCAAGTTTTAATTTTTCATATGTTTATACTGTTTGTTTCTGGACTGGATATAGTGCATGTTTCTGAATATTGGTTGAGAAACTGGAACAGAGCAGGAATGCCAAAGCAGGACTGGCAACAGCAGGTTGCCAACATGGGAGGAGAATGTCTAGCAAATCTTCTGTAGGTCTGTGATCAGAGTGGAACCCACTGTTTAGAGATAGCTACAGTCAGGATGCACAAGAACACTACATGTTAGGATAAAGTATATGCTTATACCAGGAATTCAGGTCAAAAGCTTGTATCAGCAAAAATGGAGAGACACCAGATTCAAGCAGAAAGCAGACAGCTAGGCTTTAGAACCAAGGCCTACCAGTAGATACTAGGAAGTGGTTGTGTTGCTTCAATTAGAGGGGCACAATTTAAAATTACCCTTAAAAAAAAAAGAAAATCATTGTTAAGGCCAGGAGTTTGAGACCAGCCTGGCCAACATGGCAAAACCCCGTCTCCACTAAAAATACAAAAATTAGCGGGTGTGGTGGCATGCACCTATAATCTCAGCTACTCGGGAGTCTGAGGCAGGAGAATCGCTTGAACCTGGGATGCAGAGGTTGCTCTGCAACAAGGAAGCTCTTTGCAACAAGTGGATTAGTGAAAAAAAAATGTAAAAGCAAAATGACCAAAAAACCATTTAGATAACTATGTCAGCCTGATAGTAAATTAGGTGGATTTGATGGATTTTGATTAGCATTAACCTGTTTACTTGGTTTTAAAAAGAGTAACCTTGATTTATTTTAAGGAATAAATCAAATATATGTTAGCAGAATTTAAAGGACTGTTTTTTAGTTTTAGCATACTGCAAGTTTGGCTACTTTTTCTCTGATCTTTTATGTATGTTAAGAAATAACTACTAAGTGCTTTAAATTGCTATGCTACATTTCTAGTTGTTTTATTTAAACATTGACTTATCTTATTAATATTTTTAAGGCTAAGGATTCAGTATTTAAATAAAAAGTATTTGAGTAGAACTAGGACTGAAAGATTTTCTGTTAAAATTACCTTTATGTCTTTAACAACAACAAAACACTGCATGTTTCTAATTGTATGTCATTATCTCTTAGCTTCATTTCTTTTATGAAATAAAATTATTATATTTTCCAGTTTTAAAAAATCTTATTTTATAGAGACATGCTAGTTGAGTGGATTATTGCTACTATACCTTTATTATTATAGGTTCATATTATTTACTGATGTGTTGCCAATTGAGTTACCCATTGACATCAGACAACATTTATCAAGTAGGGACTCTGAAGCATAAAAGATGCTGTTCTTGTGCCTGAGAAGCTGTCAACCTGGTTATAGATACAGTCTATTTACAACTAAAAAAACCTTTAAAATACCACCAAACAATATATAAGTGACTCTGTAAGCTCCTTTGGGGAAGATATGATGTTTTTTGTGTCTTACAAGTCATAACATCTAGCATGGGGCTGGATTAATAGCCCAGTATATATTTACTAGTTGAAGCTTCCATATCACTTTATAGATACTCAACAGTTTGCTTTGGTGTATATAATGACTTTCAGTAATTAATCTGCCTCTTTATAAAGATTTCATGCTATACTATCTCAAGGAGCTACAGAAGCAGAAACTTTTTGTTTTATAGGGTTTTGAAACTGTTATGTTGATTTAAGTCAGTAAGCCTGTAAAAATATTTATTAAACCCTTATCTAGGATTATAAAGTATATTTTAATAGATTAAGCATCAAACATTTAAAAACATGTGTATCCTACATTTGCTAAATGAACACACTATTGTATATTAACAAAATTTGTAGGCATATTTCTGTGTAACTGAATATATTAGTCATTGATACATATCATTGTGAATGTTTATACCGTCAAGTCCCGCTGAATGAATGAGGATAAGGTACACAGTTCTGCTGATTCTAAAGGATTTGAACAGGAGTTATGATTAGTTTAGAGACTATACAGTGGAGAATAATGAATCCTCTAGTGTAGGTGAAGAGTCTGAATGTAATTTGGAAGGCAACAAATAGCTGTAAAAGCTTTTGTTTTGTTTTATTGGCAGACTCTTCACCTACAGTGAAGGATCAGTGTTCTCCCACTGTATGGTTTTAGACTATCTTAACTTCTGTTCAAATCTTTTAAAGTCAGCTGAACTGTGTACCGCACTGCTCTGGAAGCAAACGTAGTACTCCACCACATAAGTGGTTTTGTTTGTTCTGTTTCCTTCACCCAGAATGCTTTTGCATACCTCACCCTTACTTCATCATTGCTCAGCTGCTGAATTCCTGGGCAATATAAAATCTCCATGAAAAAATCACACTTCATAGCTCCTGCCTTCCTGGGGGACCAGCCTAGAAGCTAGATATTGCCTATTCATTCCTTCCACCCATTCATGAGACACCTCAAGCCCAATATCCACTATATAGCAAAACTTTATCTAAAACACCTGCAGCCCTAGTTTCTATCAGAGTGCAGAAAGCTTCCAGGACATGTTATTTAGGGGAAACTTGACAGATTTAGCCCCAGCAAATGATCCCTCTATAGGAGGCGCACTAGCTTCGCCACCTCAGATGATAATGTGGCTGTTTTAGTAGGTCCTCTGAACTGGTTAGCAGGCATCATGCTTGATTGCAGCAACACTATTCATATCTGTCTCCTCTACCAGACTGTGAGCTCCTCTGAGATTAGTTTGATTTAGGCAGCTCTCTTTTCAACTCTAAGGGAGAAGTAATTTATAAGATCCTGGCTGCATTGATTAAGTATTTGCTTGTGAGAAATATAGATGCCCTAAGTTAGAAGCCCGTTATTAGGCTCAAGGAGAGGCTACCCATCAGGAAGCTCACCTCTGTGACTTTAGCTCACACCCATTTCAGATCCTGGTTGATTATGTAGGTGAGGACCTAGATCTTTCATTAAAGGCAAATGTATTCCTTATAAGATCATTTACTTCCTTCTCAAAATGATCCATTTTTCAATCTCATCTTAATCTAGGTTCTGTGCTAGACAGGACCGGAATTTTATGCGTATGGCCAGGTGAGGGCAGCAGAGAGCAAACAAGCACTTCAGTGTTCTTATCTTCACACAGCTGGCTCCTGCTGCTCCTCCTCCAATTTTCAGATCAAATATCTTAATGTCTCTGAAAGGTCTTCCCCAAGGCCCCATCTTAAGTAGGTCCCCTTTGCATTCCTTACCCCAAGCTTCTCTTCAGAGCCCTTATCAGTTTAGAAATTTTATTTCTGGCTTTACTTGTTTAGGCTTCATTAGAGCAGACATTGCCTCTTTCATATCCGTATTCATAGTCAGGAAGTTATTTCAGTAGTCCAATGAGAGATCGTGGTGATTTGGATTAGGATGGTAACAGTGGTGATGATAAGACATGATCATATTCAGGATGGATTCTAGATGTAGAGCCAGGTGAACTTCCTAAAGAATTAGATACTGGGGCCAGGCACGGTGGCTCACGGCTGTAATCCCAGCACTTTGGGAGGCTGAGGCAGGCGGATCACTAGGTCAGGAGATCGAGACCATCCTGGCTAACACGGTGAAACTCCGTCTCTACTAAAAATACAAAAAATTAGCCGGGCATGGTGGGGGGTGCCTGTAGTCCCAGCTACTCGGGAGGCTGAGACAGGAGAATGGCGTAAACCCGGGAGGTGGAGCTTTTAGTGAGCTGAGATCGCGCCACTGCCCTCCAACCTGGGCGACAGAGCGAGACTCCATCTCAAAAACAAAAACAAACAAACAAAAAGAATTAGATACTGGTAAGGAAGAAAGGACAGGATTATTCCTACAGTTTTGACTTAAGCTACCAGTTAAATGGTGGTGCCATATACTGAGATGGAAAATACTCAGAGGAGCAGGTTTGGGGTGCAGTGTTAGTTATGTTAAGTTGGAGTCACCTATTTAATATGGAGATGGACATATCAAGTAGGTAGTTAGATATTCAAGTCTGGGTATAACCAGCTAAGTTGGGTAGAGATCAAGACTAGAAATAAAATGTTGTAATTTATCAGGATGTATATACAGCCAAGGAACCGTGAAATCATCTAGGGAGAGTGTTCATGGAAACAAGAGGAAGGCCAAAGGCTGATCCCTGGGCAGTTCAACATCTAAAAGTCTGTCTGAGAAGACCCAGCAAAGAAAACTATGAAAGAGCAGCCAATAAGAGGAAGGCGTGTGTAGTTTCCCTGAAGCTAAGAAAGAAAGTGTTTCAGAATGTGAGGATTGCTCAACCAACGTGTCTTCCAGGCAGAACAAATGTGCAATAAATGAATAAATAAACAGAGCCACTATATGATTACAGTATCTTCAGCAAAAAAACCCACAAAATATGAGCCATAGCTTTTATCATACGTAATCTTCTGTTCTTAAACATTTTAAGGAAAATCTGTTATTCTCTTCATGTATATTCTGTATGCCCACATAGGTTTAATTTCTGCTATGAATTAATTCTGTCACGTTTTTGTGCCTGGGACTTCAGAACATATGGTATTACAGGAGTAAAAGTAAAACGCATCATTAAAGTTAACAACCGTATTCTGAGATTAAAATTCGAAGAGAAATTTCAAAAGTTTTTGGAGAATGAAGATATGCATGATTCAGAGTAAGAAGTTGAATTCTTTCTGGAACAACCTTAAAAAGTTTGACAGTATTTGTAAAATGTCTATTTTAAAAGTTTACAGCATTAAAAATACACATATACCTTGTTAGTAAATGTTTCCTTTTTATGCATCTCCCATGGCTAGGATGACCTCATAATTTATCCACATAGAGCCTGTTTTTGAGGTTGAAGGCAGGGGAGCTATTAATAATGACACTAGAACATTGCACGTAAATGAGAAATATCCCTGGCAGGACATATGGTTATCTCATCTACGGCTAAGCTTTTGTGAAATCAATCCTCAAACTTTTTCTGTTTCATTTATTCTTAAGGAGCTACCGAAGGATGCTGGAATGCCTTTTTTATGTTTTTGATCCTGAAGTTACAGTGAAGAAAAAGCATCTTCTACAAATACTTGAAAAAGGATTCAAAGAGAGTGAAACAAGCAAGGTAGCATAAAATGTCATTTAGAATAATGCTTTCTTCCTAGCAAGTGGAGCTCTGCCACTGGTTAAGCATGATTCCCAATCCTTTTATCCATATTTATAGTAAACTTCTACTGCTGTTTCACAAAAAGCTTAGTGTTATTATGGAAAGTATAGCATCTTTCCTCTTTGGATTATACCAAAGTAAGTTTATCAATTACTACTGTCTGACCCTACTTCTAGGGGTCTTATTTTTATGTTGTGATCCTTTTGTTGATGGTTTTGAAATCTGCTTTTTAAATTGGCTATACATCTTTAATCTGTTGTAAACTCTCCAGAGTCTTCACCTTGAAACAATTCAGTCACTTAACTCCACTGTACTTTGTACCTATTGTCCTGTTTTCACTTTCTTTTTACTGCTACCATTTCTTTATTCTCTACTTCACTATCCCCATCTTGCTGCTGATCTTGCTTTATCATTGGTAACTTCTGATATCCCAAGTACCCAACCAATCTTTCTCAGACCTCCACCGTCTTCACGAGGTAGCTGTAGCACACTAGTGTAGAGCAGCGCTTCCCAATCCTTTTCACATCATGACACACATAAAATGATAATATTGCTGCATTTGGATCCTGATTTCACTCCTCAGCAGCTACGTGACTTCACCTCTCTGTTCATCTGTTTCTTCCTATCTGTAAAATGAAGATAATAATAATATCTGTTTTCCAGAGTTGTTAGGATTTAGTGAGATAATGCATTAAAAAGTTATTGGATATTTGTACACCAGTGTTCATGACATCACTATTCAAATAGCCAAAAAACTAGAAACAATGCAAATATGCATCAACAGATGCATGGATAAACAAAAGTGGAATATACATACAATGGAATGCTATTCAGTCATAAAAAGAAATGAAATTCTGAAACATCCTACAACATGGAAGAACCTTAGAAACATTATGCTAGTGAAATAATAAGCCAGACGAAAATGGAAAAATATTGTAAGATTCCATGTATGTGGAGTACCTAGAATAGGCAAATTCAAAGACAGAAAGTAGAATAGAGGTTACCAGAGGCTCTGGGAGAGGAGGGGGTAGGAGTTACTGTTTAATGGGTACAGAGTTTCAGTTTGGAATAATGAAAAAGTTCTGGAAATGGATGGTGGTGATGGTTGCACAACAATGTGAATGTACCTAATGCCACTGAATTGTATGCTTGAAAATGGCTAAAATGGTACATTCTATCTTGTGCGTATTTTGCCACAATAAAAAAAATCACCCTCCAAAAAAGCATTCCATACACTCAATGGGGAATGGGTTGGTGGGAGTAGAAGCAGATGACAGGGCACTATGGGGGGGAGTTATTGCAGCAGCTCAGGCCGTAGAAGTTGGTACTCTGCCGCAGGGTGGTGGTGAGAGTGCTCTCATTGTACTTTATAGAGAATTAAGAAGGAAGTGAGGAATTCAGGGTTTTACAAGGCAGAGTGAATTGCTGACATTCAGTCCAGAGAACTATGAACCATTATCAGGAGAGGGTGAGGGAAGGATGAGGCTAACACTTCTGTGTTTTCCACCTACCAGCCCCTCTGCTGAGTACTTTATCTTCTGCATCTCCTAAAAGAGATGAACCGTCTCCTTTAATTCTCCCACAGCTCTCTGTGCTGCTCTGTCCAAAAGAGTAGCCACCACCCACATGTAACTATTAAGCATTTGAAATGTGGCTAGTCCAAATTGAGTATACTGAAAGTTTAAAACAAGCACTGTTTTTAAAGACTGAGTATGGAAAAAACACTATTATTTTTATATTGAATACAAGTTGACTTGATAGTATTTTGGACATATTAGATTAAATAAGATAATAAGATTTACCAAAAAAAAATCTCTTGGACCAATGCCTGGCACCAAGAAAGTTTTTGATATTTTATTTTGAAAGTTTTAAATATTTTTATTTTTGAATTTTTATTATTGTCTGAAACATTTGACACTATTGATTGCCTTCTCCTTTTTGAAACTCTCCTTTGGCATCCGTGATATTACACTACCATTATCCTCCTATTTTTCTGATTGTTATTTGCTTCCTTTTTGTTCCCCATTTTGCCTCTAAACATGAGAATAACACAGGTTATTCTCAATATCTGTTGTTCCTCTTTAAGTGTTCCTCCTGATCTTCCCTTTTTTCTTCACACACTGTCAATTACTGTCATTGTTAAGATCCTAGAAATGGGAGAAACATCAGCGTGTAGCATGTAAAAGATGAGATGAGCTACATTTCTGTGCTATGATGTGTACATAATGGGTCAGGATAAATATTTGTGTTCTGCATTGTTTAAGAGATGGGCTCTGATTTAAAAGACAACTGTGTAAGCAGTTTAGAAGAGAGGTTTGACTAAGGTTGGCAGTATCTACAGGCAAAGGGCTGGCTGTAGTGGGGAAGAAGAAACTATTTGACTAACAAACATATCTAAGGTTAAGTCCACTTTCTAGTTGGAAGAGGAAGGAGCTCTTTCTTTCACTTCAGGATGAAGTGTTCGGTAGTAAGGGTGGGAGAGTATGTGAGTAAATCTACTCACATAGCTTGATTTCATTCCCTATCAAATTGTTTGTAATCAAGGACTTGGTCAATAAACGCAGAGACTATCACATATTCCCTTATGGTTTCTCCAAAATGTACATCTTCAGTTAGGCTTCTCTTCCTCTCTGCTGTGACACCTACAGCTGCCATTCCTGCATGGTTAATATACTTTATTCTCTTCTACAGTATGTCTAAAACCAGCCTTTTAAAACTGTAAATTCAGGGTTACATGTGTAGGTTTGTTATTTAGGTAAACTTGTGTCACGGGGGTATATTGTACAGATTATTTTGTCACCCAGGTATTAAGCCTGGTACCCATTAGTTATTTTTCCGGCTCCTCTCCTTCCTCCTACCCTCCTCCCTCCAGTAGACCCCAATATCTGTTGTTCCTCTTTAAGTGTTCACGTGTTCTCATCATTTAGCTCCCACTTATTAGTGAGAAAATGTAGTATTTTGGGTTTCTTTTCCTGTGTTAGTTTGCTAAGGACAATGGCTTCCAGCTCCATCCATGTTCCTGGAAAGGCTGCATAGTATTCCATGGTGTATATGTATCACATTTTATTTATCCAGTCTGAGCATTTAGGTTGATTCCATGTCTTTGCTATTGTGAACAGTTTGTAGTGAACATATGTATGCACGTGTCTTTATGACAGAACGATTTATATTCCTTTAGGTATATACCCAGTAATGGGATTGCTGGGTCAAATGGTAGTTCTGTTTTTAGGTCTCTGAGGAATCATTACACTGTTCTTCACAATGGTTGAACCAATTTACACTTCCACCAAAAATGTATAAGCATTCCTTTTTCTCCACAGCCTTGCCAGCCTCTGTTATTTTTTGACTTTTTAATAATAGCCATTCTGACTGAATTAGATGGTATCTCATTGTGGTTTTGATTTGCATTTCTCTAATGATCAGTGAGGATGAGCTTTTTTTCTTACGCTTATTGGCCACATGTATGTCTTCTTTTGCAAAGTGTCTGTTCATGTCCTTTGCCCACTTTTTAATGGGGTGATTTTATCTTTTGTAAATGTGTTTAATTTCCTTATAGATCTGGATATTAGACCTTTGTTGGATGCACAGTTTACAAAAATTTTCTCCCATTATGTAGATTGTCTGTTTACTCTGTTGTTTCTTTTGCTATGCAGAAGTTCTTAAGTTTAATTAGATCCCATTTGTCAATTTTTGCTTTTGTTGCAATTGCTTTCGATGTCTTCCTCATGTAGTCTTTGCCCATTCCTGTGTCCAGAATGGTATTGTCTAGGTTGTGTGAGGGTTTTTACAGTTTTGGGTTTTACATTTAAGTCCTTACATTTAACTCCATCTTGAGCTGATTTTTCATATATGGTGTAAGAAAGGGACCCAGATTCAATCTTCTGCATATAGCTAGCCAGTTATCCCAGCACCATTTATTGAATAGGGGTTCCTGTCCCCATTGCTTGTTTTTGTCAGCTTTGTTGAAAATGAAATGGTTGTAGGTGTGCTCCCTTATTTCCAGGCTTCCTATTCTGTTCCATTGGTCTATGTGTCTGTTTTTGTGCCAGTACCATGCTGTTTTCCTACTGTAGACCTGTAATGTAGTTTGAAGTTGGATGGTGTGATGCCTCCAGCATTATTCTTTTTGCTTAGGATTGGCTTGGCTATGTGGGCTCTCTTTTGGTTCCATTTGAGTTGTAAAATAGTTTTTTCTAGTTCTGTGAAGAATGTCACTGGTAGTTTGATAGGAATAGCATTGACTCTATAAATTGCTTTGGGCAGTATGGCCATTTTAACAATATTGATTCTTCCTGTCCACGAGCATGGAATGTTTTTCCATTTGTTTGTGTCATCTCTAATTTTAAAACCAGCCTTTAATCTTTTTCCCATAAGCAGCTCTCTCCTGGTCTTCTTTCCTAATTTCTATAACAATACTGTCATTTCCTTCACTGAACATGCTTAAAGTCTTGGAATTATGTTCAACCCCTCCCTTTTCCATTATCCCCACATCTAATCATTTTCCAGTGGTTCTTCATTTCTCTCCCTAATCCCATTGTCTGCCACCACTTTCAACCCTTAGAACTTTCCTTCTAATCTTTGCCATTGTTTCCTAATAGGCAACACTGCCCTTGGTCATGCCCCCTAGTTCTTCCATTTTTCACAGTACAAACAAATTAATCTTTCTTAAAACATGATTTTCATAGTGTACATTGCACTGTGTCCGTGATGAGAAACTTTCAGTAGCTTCCCATTACATATAATGATGATGTCCACATTCCTCTTCCTGGCACTGAAGGCCTCTGACAACCCTCACAATCTAGCTTCAACCTATCTCCCTAATACCAAATATGCCAAGTGCCCCTAATGAAGTATGCAGTCTACTTGTGATTCTCCTAAGTACAGCTCATACCTCCCTTTGATGAAATGCTGTTTTCTATTTTTTCCTTGCAACAGACTTAATGATCCTTGCAGTCCTAGCTCAAGGGCTTCTTCCTTTGTGTGACTTTTCCTGAATTTTCACACAGTAGGTGCCCTTTTACCTAGTTTGCAGGTTAACCCAAAAAGTCAATTAAAATGGAGAACTGTAAACAAATCATTTACTTAACAAATCCTTTAATATAACTTAAAACATAAATTTACATTCATGTGTCAATCTTCTATGTAGGTCCAAAGGCTTTGACTATGAAATTGGAACTCTTACTAGTCTTTCTTGTATCAGCCATAACCATGTTTCATATTAGTTTTGGTTTCCTTAAAGTTGAGCATGCACTTAAAGATTCTTGCAAAGTAACTCAAATGTAAGAATCCTTCTAGTTTGTCTGATTCCCCCCACCACCCCAAACTTTTGCATTTGCTTTGTCTACACATGCCTTGCCAGAAGTTTTTAATGATTATCTTCTACTGAATTTTACTCATTTTTCCAAAACTGTTCAAAGAAACAACTCCTCTTCTATTTTATAGCTTTAAATAATATATGTAATTTCATAACAACTACAACTGGCATAAGCAAGTCTGGGAACAAAATTAACTGACTCTTGGTAAGCATACAACACAGCTGGATACAGTAGAAGTACATCCGTGTTTTTAAAAGTTCCATTTTATCCCTGAACTGCCATCATACTATGAGTTATACAGACAACAAAAAATACTGGTTAATCCTGCAAACCGGTTAAGTGTTAGTTAAGTGGTGATCAACTGAGAATGTTTATTGTAACACATTTGTTTTATTGAACTATAATCATCTGTGTGCATTTTTCTACCAGTTTTTAAGTGCAGGATCTGTATTTATAGAGTAGATTCTTAGTAGAAATCTAGTGAAGGAATGGATGTTAGATAGATGGATAGCAATCACACCTATTTGTATACCTTCATATGTTTTCCTCCTCTTAAAATATAATTTCATTTCAAATTTCTGATTATTTGAATTATGTCCAATCTTCAAAGCCTACCCATGATTTCATTACCTCTATAAACTCCTTCCTAATCCCTTCAGTTAGAAAGTATATCTTATTTGACACATCTTGTGATGCCTTGTATTTTTTTAATTATCGTGTATAGTTTCTATCTTTGCCTTTCTTAACTGAGGACCAAGACTATACTGTAACCTTACAATGTCATGCACATGGGTCATATCAAATGGATATTTAGTGATGTTCATTGAAAGTCTAAGAAGGTTACTTACTGGGGTTGGAATCTGTGGTCAGATAAGCCCTATTAGAGTATAGTCATCCATCAGTATCTCCGGGGGATTGGTTCCAGGACTCATGCAGATACCAAAATCTGCAAATACACAAGCTCATTTTATAAAATGGTGCAGTATTTGCATATAACCTACACATATCCTCCTGTGTACTCTAAAACTCCTCTAGACTACTTATAATGCAATGAGAATACTATTTAAATCGTTGTTATACTGCATTGTTTATTATTTGTATTATTTTGTATTGCATTTTTTTCCTAAATATTTTCAGTCCATGGTTGCTTGAATCCTTAGATGTGGGAACTGTGGACATGGAGGGCTGACTGTAGTTATTTTTTAAGAATTTCTTTGGATTGCAGATTTCAATAAAAAAATAGTAATTTGGCATTTACAGATAAGACATAATTCTAAGTAATTTGGCTATTAAAGTTAAACAAATAGTAATTTCAAACCTTTGAGATTGTGACAAGGACAAATAGACCTGAGTTCAAATGATGACTTTGCCAATTACTAGTTCTGTCCTCGGAGAGATCGTATAATCTCTTTTAGCTCTAGTTTTCTTACTACTAAAATCTAAAAATAGAGATTTTTGGTTATTAGAGCTGTTTTCACAGCAAGCAGGTAATGTGAACATTACTGATAGAATACTTTCAAGAAATAAAGTTAGTCACAATACAAACTAGGACTTCCATGGCTTAGCACATGAAAAGTGTTTTGTTTCTGGAAAACAATGTAGATTATTAGACCAAAAAATTATAGTATAAATAAGAATCTTCACTGATATAATACCTCATTCCATTAGATTTTCTTTTTGGAGTTAGCAAGATTACTAGTGGAATACTCATTGAAAGCTATTGCTCTTGCTCCACATAGTGTTGTCAGTCTTGACTGTGGCTGCTTTTCCAGGAACAATTTTTGTTCTGCATCACCTTTTATTAACCTATTTGCATACGAATTTAAGATATATAAATGGCTTTGCCAAATGAAGTTGCACGTGAAGGTTATCTATTTCTTTTCAGTGAGTCTGGCCTGCAGATTTCTTTGCCCAGACACATAAACATAAAATAATAAACCCTCTGTATTGAAGTTGAAGTATTGTCAATTTTATGAAAATACTCAGACTTTGTTTTTTCATTGCAGTTGCCTCTCAAAAAAGAAGCCGTCATTCTTTCTAACAGTTTAAGTATAAGTGAGTGTCCCAGAATTGAATTTTTACAGCAAAAGCACAAAGATGAGAAGAAAAACTCTCTTAAGCATGAGCTCTTCAGACATGGTAAATACAAATATGCCATGTTTCTGAACTTTTAAGTTCTAAGTCTTCAAATTCATTAATTATCTTCATATCATTTCTGATACTTGGTTTTATCAACCAAGGAGATGTTCTTCAAACCATTTTATTTCATATTTACCAATGTTGTAATACATGACTTTCTCATCATTAATTTAGCCACACTTTTAACAGATACTTACTGAGTGATTATTATGTCAGCATTAAGAGGAACATTTGTTACTCAGATATTTAATTCAACTTTTCAAGGACATTTTTCACAGTCTGCTTTTGTTCATTATGTTGTCTCACAAAAACTCAGCATATATATTATATATACAATATATATTATATATATACATGCGCTACACACACACACACCAAATTCACAGGAAAGAGAAAAGAATTTGGCTCATATATGTGATAATTATATAATAATTATATAAAGTACTTCGGAAGGTAGGCCTGATTTGTCCTGAATCATCATAATGTAAGATGATAAGAAAACCTGGGTTTAGGTTAAAATTAGCTAAAGACAAATTGGAAAGTGTATGGATTGCTTTATAACTTGTAAGACAAATTTTTGATAACTTACTCATAGTTACTAGTACTTCATTTGCAGCTTGAATATGTAGAAATATAAGTACACAAACCAATTTATAGGACACTTCTGGGAGAGATTCCCTGGTCCCACGGATTGGGGAAAAAGACTACAGCTTATCATGCCCTTCTTGCCTCACCCTCTTCCACTGCACATTCCTTAGTTCCACAAGTATTTATTGAATGCTTATTGTGTGTTAGGCACCGGAAGGGATACAGTCTATGCAAACTAGACAGTTTCATCTTTATGGTGCTTATAAATATTAATAATCACAAATATAAAATCATAGTATCATATAGGAGCTATAAACATATAGTATTAATGCATAGTACCAAAGGATGTATAATATGGAGAATAGATCAGGTCAGGGAGTAAGGAACACCTATTCTTTAGTCTCAACCATCCAACCTACTAAAGCAGGGTCTCCAACCCCTGGCCTCCAACTGGTTGCAGTTTGTGGCCTGTTAGGAACCTGGCCACACAGCAGGAGGTGAGCAGGGGGCAAGTGAGCAAAGCTTCATCTTTCTTTACAGCCACTCCCCATCATTCACATTACTGCATGAGCTCCACCTCCTGTCACATCAGTGGCAGCATTAGATTCTTATAGGGACGCAAACCCTATTGTGAACTGCATATGCGAAGGATCTGGGTTGTGTGCTCCTTATGAGAACCTAATGCCTGATGATATGTCACTTGTCTCCCATCACCCCCAGACGGGACCATCTAGATGCAGGAAAACAAGCTCAGGGCTCCCACTGATTCTACATTATGGTGAGTTGTATAATTATTTTATTATATGTTACAATGTAATAATAATAGAAATAAAGTACACAATAAATATAATACACTTGAATCATCCTGAAACCATCCTCCCATCCCCAGTCTGCGGGAAAATTGTCTTCCATGAAACCAGTCCCTGGTGCCAAAAAGGTTGGAGACCACTGTACTAAAGAACTTGTGTTAACTTAATTCTATAAGAATGACATTCTAGGTTCCAGAATGCTAAGGTGAATCATTCTGAACTAAACAATATGTGTTTTGCAGTTTTTTATTCAGTTAATAATAATTATAAAATTAAGCAGGTTATTTAGTCTAGAAAGAACTCCTTAACTCCTTACTTGGAAAAAATCTTTTGTTCTTTATCATTCTTCTCCATTTTCTATTAAGAATACCTCATAATAATCTGCTAGATCCTGCTGGAATGTTTTCCAAAACAATTAGGTTCTCCTAAGTTACATTTTATATCTTGTACATAGTAAAAGCAAACAAAATTTATTTGAACATTTTATGTATTATGATTATAAATTCTGTTTTTAGATTCTTGACTTTAGGATTTAATGAATCCCAAGGATCCTTAAGAATCTAAAGGGAAATGAAATGTTTATTCATTAAGTAGACATATATCGAGTGTCTCCTACGATCTAGGGTATGTGCTAGGTGCTACTGAACTTTTACCCAGTTAACAACAACACAAATTTATTTTTAACTACTTAAAAAACCTTGCCAAATTAATGTGTTCTTTCCTTCTCCCTCTTCTGTAAAGCTTTGCTTGATATAATCACACAACACCTCTTTTATAATCATTTCATTTATTCAATAAATATTTGTTGAGCATCTATTTCGGATTGAGCAATGTGCTATGTGCTCTACAGGAGCAAACAAAAGAGCTAGCATCTCTGTGTTTACAGAACATACATACAGTTTAGTCTTTAAGCCAATAAAGAAGGTTATGTTGGAAAATTATTAAAGTTAATTATTCTTAAGAATTGCTTCTTTTTTTTATATTTAGGCATCCTCCTCATTACAAAAGTTTTCCTTGGCCAGAGTGCTCAGGCCCATGAAAAAGAATCCATCAGTCAATCCAACTATCCAATGGTTAATTCAGTGTTCATTCCTCGGAAATATTTACTAAGTATGTCTGTCATAAAGATTAATGTGGTTTCATCTCTCTGAGTGAAAAATGTTTGTGTTTAATACGGATACTCACAGTTTTATTTCTACTTAACAAAGTTTGTAGAATTTTCTACAAAAATGTTACTAGCCACTAATAATTTTTATATTTCCTACCTTAAAGACATTTATGTATGGGTGTGGGTAGATAATCTGGCAAATTTTAATGTAATTATCTATTTGTGTGTGTGTGTTCATTTTCAAAGAATTAAAAAACCACCCAACTTTTAACAAGAGTTTTAGAGAAATACGTTTGTCAAAATTACATGGCCACACATTGAAAAGTGAAAAAGTATGAAAAGGAAAAGGATATGAATAAAATTAAGCACTACTAGTCTATGTAGTGAAAGGATGACTAGTAAGTATTTATATAACTAAAAAGCTAGAGTGGAAAAGATGAAAGAAAAAATCCTCAATAATATAACTGTTGCAACTTACTGACTTTGTTATTTATTAAAAATGAAAGAAAAATTCTTCAATAACATAACTGTTGCAACTTATGGAGTTTGTTATTTATTAATCTATGTAAGAATGAAAAAGTATCTTTCAATTTGAGGCAATGTGTTTGCTTTGCTTGTTTTTGTTTTTACTCTAGATTCTGTCATGGGACAAAGAAACTGTGATTGCAGTGTTCGGCAGTGCAAGTGGTTTGTCTTTGATCATGATCTTGTTTTGCCAGAATACGTTGTTGAATTTGAGTATATTACAATGGTATGAATTGTTACATATTTTTAAAGACTAGAATTCCTTAAATGGGAATAGAGTAGTAATTTGAAGTCAAATAATGCTATGTCAAGTTTATATTATGTGCCTGTGTGTAAAATTGTTATTTTGTGAATAACTTAATTTTCAAAACAAGTCATTATGACAATTAATATTTTTTAGGCAGATAATCAAATGATTAATATATGGTTGTACTCTCACTGGAAAAGATTGAGTCTACTTTGAAGATTCAAAATACATTGAAACTACATTGAAGAATAAACATGAACATTTTGCCCTCACTTTAACCTCACTGCCTGCCATTCTCCTTCACCAGGGAATGCACTGTTAACAGTTTTATGGGTTTGCTTTCAATCCTTTTTCTATGCTTTTGCATATATAATAACAGATACCATTTGACATAGTAGAAATAAGGTCTAAGTATTCTGTGATTTTTTTGCTTTTAACAATATGTTTTGAACATATTTCCACTGTAGTACATATAGGTGGGTATTTCATTATTTTGGTGGCTGTATATCATTCAGTAATACTAATTTATTTAACTAGTCCCCTGTTGATAGATTGTGTCCATATTTATTATTTAAAATAATATTTCAGTGAACATCATTGTGGATGTATCTTTATACAAATATGGAAGCTTCTCTACAGGATAGATTTGTAAAACTTGGAGAGTCAAAGGATATATGCATCTTAAATTTTGTTAGATTTTGCCAAATTCTCTCCACAAAGACTTGACTGTTTTACAGATTTCCAAGTGTGTCTGACACTGCATGCCTCATTACATTTGCCAACACAAGATAGTATCAGTCTCTTTTGGCCAGTATGGCGGGCAAAAAACAAGATATTTTATTCTTTCATATGCTTAAAATTATTTAGAGTTGTATGAACCAACTGTTATATATTTTGACCATTTTCTATTAAACTCTGTCTTTCTTGTATTAATTGGGAAAATCCTTACATACATTCTGGATATTAGTACTTTATCTTAGCCCAGGCATGGTGGCTCACACCTGTAATCCCAGGAGTTCAAGGTGAGAGGATTGCTTGAGCCCAGGAGTTTGAGACCAGCCTGGGCAACATAGTGAGACCTTGTCTCTACAAAAAATTTTAAAAATTTAAAAAATTAAAAATCATTTATCTTATATATGTTGCAAATATTTTCTGTCACTCGCCTCTTAATTTTAATCGTAAGAAAAAACTCGTCATTTTAATTTGTAATTCACAAGTTAATTTTTAAGAGGTCAGCTCTCTCAATCTTATCCTGTATGAATTCTGAATTTTATGTCTTATTTCAAAAAGCTTGTAATAAATATTCTTTACTTTCTTACAATACTTACATAACTAGTTTTCAAGCCTTTAACTTTTTTAATCCATCTAGAAATTGTTTTATGGTGTGTGAGGTAGAAAAGTGGTCAATTTTTTAAATGAATAAATACTTATTTAGGCATTACCTTTTCTGCTCTATTGTGAAATACAATCTTTATTGTTAAAATTATTTGCATATATTAGGAATCTGTCTATATGAATCTATTCTGTTCCATCGAGCTCTTTCATCTAATTTTGGATCACTATCATATTTGTTTGGGTTATTACAAACTTCATATATCTTGATATGTGATAGGGCAAATCCCCTTCCTCTGTCCCCACTCATCTTTTTAAACTGTTTTTGACTATCCTTAAACAGTATCTTTTTCCAAATAAAATTTAGAACAGCTTGTCAAGCTCTATTTTAAAATCTTATTAAAATATGATTGAAATTATATTGAATTTAAAACTTAATTTGGTGTGAACTGACTACTTTGCAGTATTGGACTTCTTTTTCTAGGAACATGATAGTCTATCTACTCCATTTACTCAGGTCCTGTCTTATAGTTTTCTTTATATAGGTCTCCAACATTTCTTGTTTAGTTCTGGGCATTTATATGTTATATTGCTATAATAAATAGGATTATATTAGTCAGGTATGCCTTTAGCAAAAGATACAGAAACTCAGACAAACAGTAAGCAGATAGAAGTTCATTTAACTCACATAACAAGTCAAGAGATGGGCAATACCTGGCAGTTGTGACCATTCAATGATGTCAGCAAAGACCTATCATCATCCTCCTGCTTGCCACTTCATGAGCTCTTTTGATGTGATGATTCAATTCTTTCTTCTCTTCTGGAAAGCTTGCTTCTCTTAGTTCCTTGGTTATTTCTTCTCTTCCATTCTCTATTAGGCCCTCTGGAACACCCCTATTAGTTAAATATTGGATGTTCCAAATTGATCCTTCATGCCTTTTAATTTTTTCTCTTCCATTTTATACTCTATTTTTAAATTATTTGTTTTGAACTATTTTCTCAATCTTAGCTTCAGCATTGCTAATTTGATCTGCTAACATATCCACTTGTTTCTCAGGGTATTTACTAAATTTTTATTTTAATAATTGTTTTTATTTTAGCTTCGAAGTGTATGTCCTTTTCTTTTCCATAGCAGCTTATTCTTTTATCATAGATACTTTATTGTCCTAGATTTTTAAAAATTCTCTGATGAAGTATTTTTGTTTCTTCTAGAACCAGTTCTGTTTGTTTATGTGGCTCTTGCTCATTCATCCACAATTCTTACCGTAATTACTGAATTACCTGATAATTAAGGTAACTAATTGCTCTTTGTTCAAGTTTCTCTGGATCTGATTTTAAAAGTGTTTATCTCTTGCATATTCTTCAGCCAGAGGTTATGTTTCTGATCCTATTTACCTGTCAATTCAGTCCTTTCTGATTTATGTGTCACAATTTCTAGACCTTTGTAGGTACCTTCTTCACTGTTATGTACCTTTAAAATTATCTTTTGCCAGTTTTAAGAAATTTTCAGTGGGTGGGAATAGATACACCATGCGTAGCCTACAATTTTAATCTGCTCTCATAGATGTCCTAATGTGATTCTGATAATCACAGATATGACTGTATAACTAAAAATGTCAACTCATCTTTTCTACATAGCCTGTTTGTTTTTCAAAATGACAAATACAGCAACTGATTTTGCAATATTTTTAATACATTTTTTAGGTCAAGTCACCCTCTTTATTTTCTGTATTCAACAATGTTATTCTAGAAGAAAGCAAAAAAAGCCCAGAAGGATCAGTATTTTCCAAGGATTTGAAATTTGATGATGAAGTTATAAAAATGGAGCCCAGAATCAAGGCCCGACCAAAACTGATTAGTTTGGATGATAAAACAATACTTTCCCTTGCAAAAACTAGTGTTTACAGTCATATTGTGGTGAGTATTGTGAGGAATACAGCTTTGAAACAGGAATCTTGAATTTGGAATCAGAATCTAGCATGTGAAGTCAAAAGGTACTAAACTGCCTGTCTGATGATGCCAGGTACAATGCTACCTAAAGTGCCCATTTCTCTTTTTCTACATGGATTAAAACAGTGTTCTCTAGTAGTAATATAATGTGAACCACATATGGAATTTTTACTTCTCTAGTGGCTGTTTTAAATTTAAAAGTATTTTTAAAAAGTAAAATTAATTTTAATAATACATTTTATTTAACTGAAATAGTTTGTTTTCTATTTCTATCACAAAATACCACAGAGTGAGTAATTTATAAAGAAAATACTTTTTTAAGCTCATCGTTCTGGAGGCTGGGACATCCAAGAGCATGGTGCCTGCATCTGGTGAGGGCCTCTTGCAGTGTCATAAAATGGCAGTGGGCATCACATGGCAAGAAGGCAAGAGCAACAGAGCCAGATAGAGCTGATTTTATAACAAATTTACTCCCAATATAATAGACTCACTCCTCTGAAAGTGACATTGATCCATTCATAAAGGCAGAAGGATTAAGTTTCTAACATATGAACTTTTGGGGGACACATTCAAACTATAGCACTTGCATATCTAAAATATTAGCATGTTAACATGGAACCAGTATGAATATTCATTAATTGAGGTAATTTCATCCTAACTCTTAATTCTGAAGTATATTTACACTCTGAGCACATTAAGACTAGTCACATTTCAAGTGCTCAATAGCCATTTGAGGTGGCCTTCCAATTAGCAAGGGATTTTATTCCTGAATAACCAGTCAGCTCTCTTTAATAAGATAAAGGCAGATACGTTTTAAATAAGCTTCTAGAATTAATCAACATAGAATATGGGATCTTTACAAAATTAATCAACAGAAATCAGGATACTTATTAAAGTGACTAACTTTATGCTGAGACAATTCTATTGAGCTATTAGGCCTACTTCCATGTCTGACTTTTAGATGTGTTCATTTCAGATCTGCTGCTACCATTCTATCCAAACTACTACAATTTCTGACCTAGACTATTATGCCAGCCTTCCAACCAGACTCTCTGTACTCTACTATTGCAATATTGCACCACTCCAGAAGGCAAAATTCACATTATATTCTCTTTAGTGTGCCCTTTGAGTGCCATTCATTATATAACTGAATAGAACTCAATACAAGATAAGGGGAGTATGATGCCTCTAGAGTTATGCAACAGAGGCCCTGTCCTGTGTCTGTAAATGTGCAGTATAATAAGAGCAATCTTCTGGCTGACAGTATTGAGAAATTGTTATTTCTGCACTATAATATCTAGATTTACTATTTTAGTAAGAAATTAGTTTACCTGCATCAAAAACATCAATTTAGTGGAGGAAATAGATATGTGAACACATGTGGGAAGCTCAGGGTTACTGGGAGAGATTTATAGAAAGAGGTGAGCTTTGAGTGGATTTCTGAAGGACATAAGAAATTTAGTTGTTTACATCTTCCATACAGAGAAAATATTCTTACCTGTAGAAACATGGTTTTGGAAGATCCAGATGTCTTCAGGGACCGCTGAAAAATTTAGTATGTCGAGAATATAGTGTTACAGTGGTGGAGGGTAAAGACGTAGGTTGGAATTCAAGAAAGACACTTGAAGC
The DNA here is from genome assembly GCF_000951035.1 of Colobus angolensis palliatus. NCBI lineage: Eukaryota > Metazoa > Chordata > Mammalia > Primates > Cercopithecidae > Colobus > Colobus angolensis. Next base: position 8,432,744 of record NW_012119265.1, read on the forward strand.
CAGGGCTGGAAGAGTATGAGGTTGTAGCCAAATTAGGATGGATTTTGGAAACCAAATTTTAAAGTTTAGATTCTTCTGTTTAAGGAACAGACTCTTTTTAAAGACCCTAACTTTGATAGCTTATGAATGGAATTAACTGAAATCAGACCGGTGGTATAGAAATTCAGTGGAAAACTATTGCACTATCCAAAAGAAAAATCCGTTCATTTCTTCACTGGATAACCAGAAAACCAGCTGCACCATTATATCACCACTACGACTGCCTAAGTCTGCTAAGGCACTGATAATGGTGATATAATGGTGTGGCCTGTTTGAGAAACAGTTCTACAATCAAATGTATAAAGAAAAGAAGGAAAGGGGGTGATCAACAGTATGTTAGATAGTGAAGCTCTTTATCAGACACATAGGGAAGATAAATTCAGTTGTGGACGTGTTAAATGTAAGGTTTCTGTAGAATATATCATGGATGATACCCATCAGTGACTTGTAAAATCACTAGTCTGCATAAATTGGCCCTTAACAATTTTAGCTAATTTTGACAGCTATTAGAAATTTAATTGTTTCTCCCTTCTAGGAATTTTGTTATGTCCACAATATAAGGCATAATGGTGGTGGTGAATGAAGATAGCTGGGAGATAGATACTCGATACTGTAGTCAGTTGCATTAATACATTTTCTTGTGCCCTTGTTTATTTTGCAAGCTATACATAAATACAGTCTTCACTTGATATCACTCATAAAACCATATAGGCATCAGGATCTCTCCTTTAGTATAAATGTGTAATAACATTTGTTTTTATATAGCCTAGAATGAAATGGACAAGAAAAGTCTGGGCCAAATTCTGATGTAGGTGTTGTCTTAAACAATCTCCCACCTCCTCCTTTGACCTTCTGTCCTCCTACTTCAACACCCTCAGCCTTTCTTCTTCGGTTTGGTGCCCTCATACATTTTCCTGCCATCTCTCTTCCATGAGGTATCCTACCTGATACCCCAAATTTTTAGGGTCTCCATTGTTCACCGGTTAGCCTGAGAAATAGATCTACCTTAATAAATATCTTAACACATATATTTATTTTCTAAAAAGAATTTCATGCCAATTGTTGATAAACTTAGACCAAGTGAGAAATCATATTAATCAAGAACCAGGTCTAGTGATACTATTACAAACAATCTTTTAACATCATAGATTTTTTTCTTATTGACAGTTTCTTAATGTTATTTAAAATAACATATATTTTGTAGTATACTGACTCAAATAATTGTTCTAAACATTTTAGATATCCACACTTTAGTTTGATGTAGAACGTAACCTGTATTATTTTTTAATGTATATTTTATTTTACTTCAGAGTCTGAATCTACATGGAAACAGCTTGAGTAAATTGAGAGATCTCTCCAAGTTAACAGGACTTCGAAAACTAAATATTAGCTTTAATGAATTTACCTGTTTAGATGATGTATACCACTTGGTAAGAACTGTTCCTTTGAATCTAAAAAAGTGAAACTCATAGAAGCAGAAAGTAGAATGGTGGTTATCAGGGCCTAAGGGCTAGGGGAAATGGGGAGATATTGGTCAAAGGGTATAAACTTTTAGTTATAAATTAGACAAGTTCTAGGTATCTAATGCACAGCAAGGGTGGTGATGGATGTGTTAATTTGATTGCGGTAATCATTACACAGTTATATCAAATCATTACATTATACACCTTGAACATCTGCCAATTTAACATTTTTTTTTCATTATTATACTTTAAGTTCTAGGGTACATGTGCACAACGTGCAGGTTTGTTACATATGTATACATGTGCCATGTTGGTGTGTTGCACCCATTAACTGGTCATTTACATTAGGTATATCTCCTAATGCTATCCCTCCCTCCT
>NW_012119265.1:8437882-8438482 GCF_000951035.1 Colobus angolensis palliatus
GCTCTTCCTGATGAATTGATCCCTTTACCATTATGTAATGGCCTTCTTTGTGTCTTTTGATCTTTGATGGTTTAAAGTCTGTTTTATCAGAGACTGGGATTGCAACCCCTGCTTTTTTTTGTTTTCCATTTGCTTGGTAGATATTCTTCCATCCCTTTATTTTGAGCCTATGTGTGTCTCTGCATGTGAGATGGGTCTCCTGAATACAGCAGACTATGGGTCTTGACTCTTTATCCAATTTGCCAGTCGGTGTCTTTTAATTGGACCATTTAGTCTATTTACATTTAAGGTTAATATTGTTATGTGTGAACTTGATGCTGTCATCATGATATTAGCTGGTTATTTTGCTTGTTAGTTGATGCAGTTTCTTCCTAGCATCGGTGGTCTTTACATTTTGGCATGTTTTTGCAATGGCTGGTACCAGTTGTTCCTTTCCATGCTTAGTGCTTCCTTCAGGTTCTCTTGTAGGGCAGGCCTGGTGGTGACAAAATCTCTAAGCATTTCCTTGTCTCTAAAGGATTTTATTTCTCCTTCATTTATGAAGCTTAGTTTGGCTGGATATGAAATTCTGGGTTGAAAATTATTTTCTTTAAGAATGTT
>NW_012119265.1:8438984-8485435 GCF_000951035.1 Colobus angolensis palliatus
GTGTTAGCCAGGATGGTCTCGATCTCCTGACCTCGTGATCCGCCCGTCTCGGCCTCCCAGAGTGCTGGGATTACAGGCTTGAGCCACTGCGCCCAGCCTATGTGTATTTTTTCATCTTTGTGTTATAAAATAAAACACAGATACAGAGAATTACATGCTATACATATGTTACTTAGTACATTGTTGTAAGGTGAAAATGCGTGTAATCAGTACTCAGATCAAGAAATATAATTTTTGCCACCTAGGGCAAAAGCCTCTTCTATGTGCCCCATGCCTTTCTCTCTCCACAATAAATCATTATCCTAACCTCTGCAGTAATCGTCTTCCTGGATTTTTTCCTGATAGTTCTGTCACCCAAATGTACATCCCTAGCACAATAGTTTGGTTTTGCCATTTTAAAAAAATGTACTACTTTTTTTGTTGCTTTTGGCAACCAGTTACATTATTTTTAACAACTTGTTATCATTACAGTGGAAGTTTATATGCATTGTATAAAAACAGAAAATGTAGGCCAATGACAAATCATTCTCACCACCCAGAGATGAACCTTAACATCTTTGTACTCTGTCTTTTAAGTCACTTTTAATTGATAGATTTCCCTTCCATTTCCCATATTTTATCTCTAGAAATACTTGAGCCTTTTGACTGAAAGAGTTTCCAGCAGCCTGGGATTTGCTTACTTAAGATACATCCGTATATACGTTCCATTTTCTATATTTCCTGCAAATGGGCAAGTGGATCCAGAGATAGGATCAGACCCAGGTTCCATTTTTATGGCAAAACTAATGTTTGACAAGACTGTAGGAGACACGTGATATCTCAGTCGCACTTTTATGATGCCAAAAGCCATTATTACTTAATGCTGTTGGGGATTACAAAATGGTGATATTCTTATTCTATCATTATTTCATTTATTATTTGGAATACTTTTACAAAGAGACATTTCTCATTATCTATTATTTCCTAGTAGTAGCATTCACATAGAAAGTACAGAATAGATGCTTATCCACCAATTTTCAAGATAATGAATTGGTTCCCTATCATTTCCCAAGGTGAGCAACTCTTATTTTAATAACAGTATGAATGTAGGGACTTCACCATATTTGCTTATATTCAATCCATTGTAATTTTTATCAGGGTTGAAGCTCAGATTGTCTCATCTTTAACCAGTGAGAGCTTTTCAAAGTTAACTTCTTTTGCCATGATCCTAATAGTCTTTGATAGCTTATTTGACATTGGTATAAAAAGATGTTCCATACACACCTTATATATTTTCTGTTGCAGACATGGTATCAGCCATGTCTTAAAGAAACCTTAATTTCTTTTAGACAGAAGTGGTCCTTCAGAAACACAATGCAATTAGTCATCATTTCTAGGTCTTTTCACTGGACTGAACTTGTTGGAGAGAATATGAATATATGTGTGCATGTGTGTTGCATGCACGCATGCATGTGTGTGTATAAATAACCTCATGAATTTTTTATACTTCCAATTCAGGTTCAAGACCACAAAGCTTTTAACTTCTTCTCTATTACTTACATATGTATACTTTTCTCATACCAAGAATCCTGATTCTTAAGGATACAAGATGATAGAATATGTAATAATTACTCATTGTTTTATCTACTATCGTACCCATAACAGTGTCATAATGATAGTACTTATACTGTTATCAATATCATTTACTGGAAAGATTTTCTAAAAATTTTGTGTATGTTCTTCCAATTTTCCCTGTTTTAAAAAATAATTAAAATAACTATACTATAACTATATTGTCATTGCATGTAGCCTTATGCTCTGTATACTCTCCCTTTTAATTCATTGGTAATTGTATATTTACTTCTCATCACCAGTCTTTATTTTGGTATCTCTCTAAACATTTTGATTGCCTGAAATATATCCTATTATAAATCATCAGGAAGGGCTTATAGGAATAATACCCCTTCCGTTACTGAATGTTAATAACAGTTTAGCTATATCCTTTATACTTGAAAGGTGGTTTTGCTAGATATAACATCTTTGGCTCACAATTTATTTTTTTGGGCATCTTAAATGTTACTTCATTTTCTTCTATCACAAAGTGTTGTTGTAGAAAGTCTGATGAGAATATATGATTTTTTTTACCCTTTATAAATTACAAGCTTTTCTTCCTTCTAGATGGCCAAATAACTTCTTTAGTTTTCTTTAAAATCTAATAAGTTTACTAGCATTTGTCTTGGTGTTGGTTGTTCCGGGTTGTTTTTTTCAGATTCACAGTGTGATCTTCCAATATGTAGTTTAAAATTACTTTTTCTTTCAGGAAAGATGTTTTAAATGTGAATTTTTTTAGCAATTTTTCTATTTCATTGCTTTTGTCTTCGTCTTCAGGGACTCCCATTATCCATATGTGAAATCTTCTTTATCACCAGTATTTGTCACTTTCTCTTCAATCCTTTTTGTCTCTTCATTCATTTCTTATCTTAAATTTTTTTCACTTTTTCACCTTGTATTTCTTTTAAAAGTGCTATCTATTTTTTATTCACTCTTGGATATGACTAATTTAGTCTTTCTTAAATTATTTTATTATTTTATTTCATTTTTTCTGGGTCCTTTCCATGTTTTAAAAGTTTTTTAGTTTTTGTAATCAAGATTTATATTGTTATTTTATGTCTCATATTATTCTGTATATCTTTTTGTTTGTTTTAAAATGGTAGGTTAATAGTCATGATATGTTTCTTGAGCATATTTTTCTGGTGTACTTTTTTTGCTAGCAGCAATATTAACCTCTGTCTTCCCCCTCTACACATTCTCACCATAGCTTTGTCTTGAATTTGACCTTGGTACTTTTCTCTGCTCATTTGCAAGTGAAATCAGTTTTTCTTAACTTTTAAATTGAGGTAGGGTTCAGGAATGTTTTCCTACCTTCACAGATCTTCTTCTTCTGTTGTTTATATGTACTGTTTAAAAATTGTAATGCTTACTTTCTGAGATTTTTTTGGCTCTACTCCAATCCTCCACTTTAGTCTAGGCCTTTTTCTTTCCTTCTTTTTTTTTTTTTTTGAGATGGAGTTTTGCATTTGTTGCCCAGGCTGCAGTGCAATGGCGCAATCTCAGCTCACCGCAGCATCCGCCTCCTGGATTCAAGTGATTCTTCTGCCTTGGCCTCCTGAGTAGATGGGATTACAGGTGCACACCACCACGCCCAGCTCATTTTGTATTTTTAGTAGAGATGAGGCTTCTCCATGTTGGTCAGGCTGGTCTTGAACTCCCAACCTCAGGTGATCTGCCTGCCTTGACCTCCCAAAATGCTGGGATTACAGGCGTGAGCCACTGCGCCCAGCCTAGACCTTCTTTTTTATTCGCCTCTCTTGTCCTTATTCTGTTTAATTTTGAGTTTAGCCCCAGCAGTTTCTTCTATGAGAAGGATTCTGTCTTGAAGAGAGTCCTAGTGGAATAGTTTTTAGATTCATAGGGGCTAGACTGCTCCAGGGACTGCTTTCTTCAGACCTTTCTTTTTCCTTTTTCTTTTTTCATTTTTAGACAGGGTCTTACTCTGTCACCTAGGCTGGAATGTAATGGCATAATCACAGAGTGCACTGTACCCTCAACTTCCTGGCCTCAAGTGATCCCCCTGCTCAGCCTCCTGGGTAGCTGGAACTACAGGTGCATGCCACCACAGCCTGCTAATTTTTAAAATAACAATTTTGTAGAGATGGGGTTTCACTATGTTGCCTAGGCTGGTCTCAAACTCCTGGTCTCAAGCAATTCTCCTGCCTCAGCCTCCCAAAGTGCTGGGATTGCAAGAGCCACTGTACCAGGCCCCTTCAGATCTTTTTACTGTGGATCCCATGTACTCATCTGGTATTGAAGACAGCAAAACTCCTCCCTATTTCAATTGCTATAAATTGGTCTCCACGCATTCCAGTGAATATTTGTTGACTATTTTGGGGCTCTCCTGTTTTCAGGTCCATCAGATGCTGCCCTGACACTTCCTTCTTCTCCCACATGAATACCATGCAGGTCTTGTGTTGGTGGTGGTTTATCGCTACCAACTTCTTTTGGAGCCTATAGAGCAACCTTGTCATGTAGTTTTCTTATAAATGTTGTCCATGAAAATTTGGTGTTATCTGTTTGCTCTGTTTTTACGTGTGGATTCACAGCATTTGAAAACTTTTGTTGCCTCTGCCTCTATATTCTCTAATACTTGGTTTTATATGCATGTTTACTATTATATTTATTCCAGTATTGTAAAAGGTTATGATCTAATTTAATCACTCACTTATAATTCCTATCTTCTAAGTTTTAAAATTTGCTTTGGGATACTCATCTTTACTGTCATTTTCCTTAAGTGTGTAATAAAAGGGACAATTTCTATGCCCTTCTTGCATGCTTCTCGTATCAGTGAGGTAAGTTGGTTCTACTAGGTTGTAGAAAGTAAATGTATTGCTGTTACAGTGTTCATCATTCCTGGCCTTGCCTTGTGTATCAGTGTATTCAAACTAAGGCTTTCTTTATGCAGTGGAAGGACTGGGATTCATAAGTCATAGAAAATAAATAAATACACCATATAGTTTTATGGAATTTTTCAAAAATCTAAACAAGATATCCACATAAGGTAAATTGAAATGTAATAAGCTGCATGTCTGTCATTCACTTATCAGTACTATCAGGAAAAGAGAATATCTGGGAGAAGGAAATAGAAAGAGATGTTTTCTCTGAAAATAGCTCCACCATAATTAGTGTTGACTAGGGAAAGACAAATATAAATGGCTATTTGCAACCTTGATCTAGATAACAATTACAATTCTAATTTACAATTCTAATTTTTTATTGAAATAATACTCAATATATTATCTTTCTGAATGAGAAATCTGTTGCGAGGTTGTTCCTGATGTCTAGAGATAGCTAACCTACATTTAGAGAATAAACCAGTATCCCAAGAAAATTTAAGAGGTGTTTTGAGTTTTAATCTTTGTAAGTTGGACTGTACTGTACTGTAACTTGAGATTTCTAAACTGAAGCACAAGAAATATTAAAACAAAATGCTATCGCAAAACTGAAATACTGTTTCATGAATATTCAATGAGTTCCTGGAATCTGTTTTATATCCTGAAGATACAGAAATAAAGATTTCCCTCCCCGCCCCCATTTTTAAGGGGTGGAAGAAGACTTTTTTGTTGTTGTTTTATTTTATTTTATTTTTGAGACGGAATGTTGCTCTGTAGCCAGGTTGCAGTGCAGTAGCATGATCTTGGCTCACTGAAACCTCCACCTCCTGGGTTCAAGAGATTCTCCTGCCTCAGCCTCCTGAGTATCTGGGACTACAGGCGTGCACCACGACGCCCAGCTAATTTTTGTATTCTTAGTAGAGACGGGGTTTCACCATATTGGCCAGATGGTCTCGATTTCTTGACCTCGTGATCCACCCACCTCAGCCTCCCAAAGTGCTGGGATTACAAGCGTGAGCCACCGCGCCCAGGCAGAAGACAGTTATTTTTTTATGATGTATAGTTCCCAAGTGGTGGTCTACAGGCAGGTGCCACAATGTGGGACAAGTTTTCACCAGCTTATGATGAAAACTGGGAACAGAAGGGCCACGTAGTAAATTTTTATAAAGCCTAATTCACTTTACTTAAAGGTGTTTTTTTTTTTTTAAAGTTATGGCCTTAATAGTTTTTTACTGCCAAATATCCTTTTGTTCAAGAAATGATTATAGTAAGCGATAGTTTTTGTTTTGTTTTGCTGATGCTTGCTTCTGATAATAAAAAGTCAGTAATTGTTTAGTTTCAGAAATTTTTTTAGGTTTTGATTCAACTCTTGAAACCTGAACCACTATAAGAAATTCTATCCCAACAATAAGAATTATACCTTATAAAATAATCACTAATTCTATTCTGAATTTAAAGAGATGTTTGAATTAAGTTGTAGAAAAATCAAACATAACAAATTAAAGTCTTAGAGATTTCTTACAAACAAGTAAGATGAAGATATGAAGAGATAAATAGCCAAAGATAAGAAAGGCAATAAACAAAGAATTTTAAAATGACCAGTATAAACACATAGAAAAACATCCAACTTCACCAGTAATAATGTAAATTAAAACAAGGAAGGTGGATCAGTGAGTATTTGAGAAAATGGGCATTCTCTTAAGTCTACTGTTGGAAGAAAATGTTGGTACAAACTTCCTTGAAATCTACTTGGCAGTATTTATCAAGAGTCTTAACAGTACAGAAAGTCTAAGAGCCAGTGATTCTGTTTCCAAAAACCTGTTCTGAAAAATATTTTGGAGCTGCAATTAGAGAATAACTCTCATGGATGTTTGTTGCTGTGTTGCCAACAATTAGAAACATAAATATCTATATTAAAATGTTTTTAAAAATTATGATTACATAAATATTATGCAGTCATAAAAAATCATCTTTAAGAAGATCTAATAATGTGGAAAAATGTTAAAAGGATACAAAATTATATATGTTTTACATAAGAAAAAATATGTGCATATAATAAAAAACAATGCTTTCAGTGGCTCTTTCTAAGCAATAGGATTATATATGTTTTCTATTTTGTCTTTTCATTTATTTGCTATATTTTCCAAATTTCCAACAGGGAACTTGTGTTACTTTTATGATTTAAGAAAATTATTATTTAAAAGTATGCACTTTTTAAAAACAAAATTATTAGTATTGAGTTAATAGGTTTAGTTTCTAACTCTGAAGATGAACCTTTTTAAAGCAGGCTATGGGGCTCAACAGTGTAAACCAGAAGCCTATATATTAAAAAGTATGTTTTGTTTGCTGGGGATAAATTATCTTGATGGTTTCTTTGTCTCCTCTCCTATGAAAACAGACTTTGCTACTCTATGTTACAAGGGTAAAATACGAATTAAAAGAGAATTACTAAAACAAAATACCTGTGGCTCTTTAGACAAATACATATGTTGATACCATCATTGCAACATAACTACTGTTTATATGTCCTGTTATATGTATTACCAAGAAGTGTGTTAAGTATGTAAAGAACCACAGAGAAACTATTTTGTAAATACAAATTATGATTCTCTTAGCATCACTTTTATTTATATGTGTTGCAGTATAACCTTGAATATTTGGATGCAAGCCATAACCATGTGATAACCCTTGAGGGATTTAGAGGTATGATGAAACTGAAGCACTTAGACTTGAGCTGGAATCAACTGAAAAAATCTGGCGATGAAATAAATATGTTATGCAAACACACCACAAGCCTTCTCACTCTTGATATTCAACATAATCCATGGCAAAAGGTACGCCACAGACATGTTACTAAAAAGCAAACATTTTTATTTCAGAGCCATTTCCCTACTAACTTTACTATTCAGTAATAGCCAGAGATAGGCAAAGTATCTTCATTTTTCTAGACTTACTTCCTTGAAGTCATTCATAAATTGGATTTAATATACTGATCAAATGAATCAGATGTTACTATAAGAACAGACTATAATTTCATATCAGATTTTTTGTAACCTCTAATAGATTGAGAACATTATTGCTTTGAGTCATTGATGTCATTGCCATTTGCAAACCTCCAGAGATTTTATATAGTTCAGTGTGCCGGAACTGTATTTTAATGAGGCATAGGAACCAAGAATAATATAATACAGTGAGGGGGCATACTATTAAGGGAGAAACATAATTTGATTTATAATATATCCTAATCTGCGGTTAAGCAACATGTTTTACAATTTTATTTTGCATTATTCATTACTTGTTTTCTATTTTAAGTCCAGAAATCACCTCCCCTCATAAACCTGCATTATAAAGTCTTATGTTCTCTTATAAAAAGGCAATCTGAACATTATTTTTTCTCATTACAAAAATATGTAGATTAATGCTAGGTAATTTCCATATTCCATGACTATATTTAAGTATATCTTCAAGTATTTAAAGTAAGTCTCAAGATTATAAAGTCAAGAATCTTCCTTTCTCTGCTCTTAAAAGATGTCTATCAGGCTGTGTTCAGCCTTTAAAAAGGAAACTAAAGCACAATTGGTTCTATTAAATTGACCATATTACTAAGTTTATATGGCTGTATTTCTTCTTTTTTGCTCAGTAAAAGTGAATAATATTTTTCCTTTGCCAAAGCATATTTCCTGGATGATCACACTACAGCTATCTCCCTGTTGCCAAATTGGATTGTCAAGGGCTAAAGATCTGTATTGAATCACACATGGAGATGACTAGCTTACTGCTGATCTAGATAAACAGGAGTCACTACAGTTGTTCTTTTAACACTTTTCACCGCAGTCACTTTTCAATAGCTTATGGGATTTCCCTCCCTCATCAGAGTAAAATCACCAACCTTCAAACAAACAGATTAATCATTAAATATAATTTCAACTATTATTTAAATAATTAAGCTTTTATTTTTAGGTATATGTAATGAACAAGGAAATGTATGATTTTGAATTATATGGAAAGACATGAAAACACTCATTTTCATGCCATAACATATTTAATAATTAATCAAAAATTTTTTTTTGTTTTTCCCAAGCCAGCCACATTGAGGCTGAGTGTTATTGGCAGATTAAAGACTCTTACCCATTTAAATGGAGTCTTCATTTCTGAAGAAGAAGCAACAGCAGCTATGAAATTTATTGCTGGAACAAGGATTACTCAGGTTGGATTTTACTGTTTACTATTCATTGGGCTATTTAGAACATACAAATAATATTTTGCATACTCTTTTTCTGTCATTAAGATTTTATATTGCCTCTTAGCCTATTAATAAAAAATTAATATAGAGCAATCATACCACTTGATTTTTTTCTGTTTAAATGTATCTCATTTAAATACCAAATTGTTGTATGGATTCTCTTGATTATCCATGAACACTACACCAAAAATACCTCTAGAGTAACTGCTTTTTTACTAGTCACTTGAACTCACCAAAGTCCTTTCTAGAGCTTACATGAAAATAAGCAACTTTCTGAGGATAAGGTAAGCTGAGACACTTTCAGAAAGCATTTAGTGAATTATCTATCTACTTAATATTAACATTGTATTTGTTTGGCTGAAAAGAACAAAATCCATTAACATGGAAGGAAGGGAAATATCTTTGTTATCCATATTAAGAATGCTGTACTTTAGCCAAAGTAGCTTCAACATCCTAAATATATCTACTCTAGTTTTCCAGCTGTTTACTTTTTGTGGAGTATCAGAATATTAATTCCTTAAGAAATGTAATGTTTAATTTTGGATCTATTCAAAATTTTGAAAAGAAACTTTTTATTGATAAAAAAAACATTAGCAATCCTAAAGAAGAGTTGGGAATTTACCCTAAGAAAAGAACTAAAAATAGAACTACCATTCCACTCAGCAATCCCATTTCTGGGGCTATAACCAAAAGAAAATTAATCGTTCTACTAAAAAGACACATGCATTAATATGTTCATTGCAGCACTCTTCACAATAGTCAAATCACAGAATCAACCCAGGTGCCCATCAGTGGTGGACTGGATAAAGAAAACGTGGTAAATGTACACCATGGAATGCTACGCAGCCATAAAAAAGAATGAAATCATATTCTTTGCAGCAACATGGATGCAGCTGAAGAGCATTAGCCTAAGCAAATTAACACAGAAACAGAAAACCAAATACCATGTTATCACTTCTAAGCGGGAGTTAAACATTGGGTACACATGGACATGAAGATGGGAACAATACACATTGGGGAATACAACAGGGAGGAGGGAGATGGGCAGGGCTGAAAAATTACCTATTGGGTACTATGCCCACTACCTGGATGATGGGTTCAATCCTACCCCAAACCTCAACATTATGCAATGTATCCTTGTAACAAACCTCCACATGTACCCCCTGAACCTAAAATTAAAACTGAAATTAAGAAAATTAGTTTTTTTAAAAGAAATCAAATCCTGCTAAAATCCTTTAAGACAATGTGGTATTGGCACAGAGCTAGACAAATAGACCACCGGAACAGAATAAAGACCTAATATAGACTGTGGAAACTTTATAAATAACAGAACTGCCTTTGCAGATCAGGGAGATTATTCAATAAAAGGTATTAAGGACTTTATTGTAAAAGGCAAAACCAAAAATTTTTGAAGAAAATATCAGAGATTATCATTATGACTTTGAATTTGTGAATAATTTAGTAGGCAAGAAACAAAGAGCATACACCATAAATAATTGGACATGTCTACATTAAAATTAATATATCTTTTTTCAAAGAAAGTGAAAAGACAAGCTACATACTGGGAAAAGAAATTTGCAACACAACTGTTAAAAGATATTCTTTATATATCCAGAATATATAAGGAAAAAGACAACCAGCCAAACAGAAAAATGTGCCAAAGATCTGAACATACACTTCACTGGAGAGGAAATCAGAACAGCCAATTAGGAAAAGATGCTCCACCACATTAGTATTCAAGAAAATGAACATTAAAACCACAATGACCTACCAATTTTTGCCAGTTTTATAGATGAGCAAAAACTTTAAAGTCTGACAATACCAAGCTGTTGCAAGAATATGAAGTAAAAGTGTAATTTTTCTGAAGTGGTACAACCACTCTGGAAAACAATTTGACATTATTCAGTAAAACTGACGTATATTTGTGTGTGTGTGTGTGTGTGTGTGTGTGTGTGTGTGTTTTCTACAACCCAGCAATTTTACTTTACTTCAGTGCATATACTCTAAAGAAACTCTTGCATGTATGTACCAGGAAACATGCACAAGAATATTCATGACAACAGTGTTTATAATAGCAAAAACTGAATCAACCCCAATGTTAATTGACAGGAGAGTCATTAAGGGAATACTATACACAGGACATATGAATGAACTACAGCTACATACAGAAGCTTAGATGAATCTGATGAATATGATATTGAACAAAAAAGGCAAGTCATAGAAGAATACATACATATTATTCAATTTACATGAAGTTCAAATATGTGCAAAACTAAATTATATATTGCTTATGGACACAGACATAGGACTATAAAGAAAGCAAGTGAATGGTGGACAAAACATTTGAGATAATGATCACTTCTACAGAGAAGGAGAGAAAAGGACTTAGGATCGGGCCCATGGGGTGCTTGTAATCTATTCATAATATTCTAGCTCTTAAGCTAGTTTCATGGGTGGATTATATGGGTGTTCATATTATAGTAATCCTTTTACAATCTTATAAATATTATCTTGTAATAGTTCCATATTTGCTAAAACAAGAAACAATGTAATTAAAGTATGTCTGGATATTGAAAACAATTTAAGGCAAAGGAAATGTTACATTTTAAAATTATTTATTGGGCCACTCATCTTCCCTGGAAACAATAATTTTAACTATATATCAACTAACCTCTGTATACTGTTTCCTTTTTTCATTGTATTTTTTAAATTTTATTAGTTATCTCTCTTACGGCATTCTAGTACTAAAGAGGAGAGACCACGGATACTTAGTATATGGCCTTCTGCCAAAATTCTGATGCAGATTTCAAAGTTAGGACCTCATTTACATCCGAGTGGAAACTGGTACTTGAAGGTAAAGGTTAATTCTACTAAACCTAATATAAAGTTTAATTTAAATCTATTTTTAAGTCATTGTTGGTCTGTGTATCATAAAGAAGGCACAGATAGGTAAGGGACAGAAAGCTGGAAGAGATTAATTAAAATAGGGAAGAAACACTTAAGATCTACCTCTTGGAAAATTTCAAGTATACAATACCATATCGTTAACTTTAGTCCTTACCTTTAGTCATTAAAGTTATCATTAACTTTAGTGTTGTACATTAGGGTCTCTAGAAAGTATTCGTCGTGCATAACTGAAACTTTGTACCTCCTGACCAACATCTGCCCATTTCCCATTGCCCCCAGGCCCTGGCAACCACTATTCTACCCTCTCCTATGAGTTTGACTGTTTTAGAGTTCATACATAATTGAGATCATGCAGTTTTTAATTTATAATGTATGCTTGTATCAAGTTATACATCTTTAATATATGCAATTTTAAATTGTCAATTATACTTCAATAGAGTTGGAAAAAATAAAAATAAGAAAGACATTGTTATTATTAGAAAAAAGTAATACATTTGTCATATTCCAAAAAATAAAAAACAGGGAGGTCAAGTCATGAGTGGCTGTGTCAGATGGGCTGGGCTTCACTGCGCTTGCCACAGAATTGGAAATTTAAGATAAAGGTGCACTAAAACTGAAGGACAAATTTAAAGGGCCATTCTAATTCTGGATTCTGATAACATGTCAGAATAGGCAAGATTCTGATAACATGTCAGAATAGGCAAGCAAACTTTAAAGACTCAGAGCCAGAGATCAAGCCAAAATTTGGACAGCAAGAGTCAGGTATCCTGACAAGGGAGTAGGGGAGTTGGTCAGAATTCAGCCAAGGATAAGGGAAAAGGTGATAGAACACTAGCAGCTTCTTGCTACATTAGGTGTCCTTATACCTCTTGCCAAACATAGAAATGGGCTAAGTGAAGCTCCTCCTTGAAAATGGGAGACATTACTGGCATTACTTTTATTACAAGATTATATATATATAGATATCGAGCTGCAAATGAAGGCCCAGTGACAGCCTTGGCTGACCCACAGGCAGTTCCGGAGTTAGAGGAGCTAGAATGGCCCTTTAAATTTGTCCTAAGTTGGGTTGAGATGGTCAGGCCTTTATATGCCTCTATCACTGGCTGAGGGCCAACCTGGGAAGGAGCATGATCTTGGCAGCTGTCTACAGCAAGGCAGTCCCTGCAGGGGACTGACAGCTGAAGGCTCTCTGCCAGAAGCACTCCCAGCAGCTGGGGACAAGTTCATTACTGCAATGGGACTCTAGCACATCACAGTGTCCTTAATACCATATAAGTCTTTCTTGGAGTTATAATCTTGTCAAATTTTACTTTTCTGTAAACTAATAGCTTCATAATATCTTTAGTTCCTGAAGGAATTCTTTTGATACCTACTTATCACATTTGAATTATTTCATCAGCTTTTTAAAATGTTACTAACATTGACTGAATTTATTTATAAGATTTAGAAATAACATATAATGTAAATTATTCTACAGATAACTGCCTTAAATTTAGATGGACAACATCTTTTTGAAATCACAAATTTAGAAAAATTGGAAAATTTGAAATGGGCATCATTCAGCAATAATAATCTCACTAAAATGGAGGGTCTGGAATCCTGTATTAACTTGGAAGAGCTCACATTAGATGGAAACTGCATCTCAAAGATAGAAGGTAAGGTACTTAAGAAATTTGAAGTCTCAAAATATGGATGTCTAAACAACAAAGCAAAAAATAACCCTGAGAACAAAGTTTCTGAAGAGGAAGATCTCTAGGAAAGTTCCAAGTTTTGTGGCAGAGTATTCTAAATACCTGTGTGAGGTAATGCAATTATTAGTTAGCTAGATTGGACCATTCTACTATATATATACATATATATATTTGAAATATATATATATATATTTCAAAACATGTTGTACAAGATAAATAGATACAATATTATCTGTCCAATTAAAAAGTAAAAGACAAATAAAAAATTAAAACAAGTTCATACCTATCCATGGAATTTGTGACTATTTTACTTTATATGAGCCCAGCAAGCTGACTTTCATCTCCTGTGCCTTCTCTCTCCTCTCCTCTGTGCTAGTTTATAATCTGTTACCAAACACTAGCACATACCAACTAGTTAGTCATTAATGTCTGTAAAGTTGAATGCACAACTGAATGAGATATGCTTTTGAAAAAGATGAAGCAGACTAGTTCTGTTTTAAAAATATAAAATTAAGGTTATATTTGGAAATTTGAATACTTCAACAAAAAATGAAAATTATACTCACTAGAGGTTGAAAATAAAATATACTATATGTAACCTTTTCCATGGATCCACATACAAGTCCAATTAAGCAGCTTTAGTAATATCTTAATAATAATGATACCAATATAACATATTTTATTTGACTATTTAAAGTTCAGTGTTAAAACATATTTTTCTGAACCAGAGAGAATAAAAAAGACTTTTCCTCCCTTTCCCCTTCCACGCTTCTTAGATTCTTCTCTTCATTTGGATTTATGCTTATCTACAGATAAAAATCATGAGTTTAGAGAACACGTCCCAGAATATATACTACCAAGTCAAGTATTTTCTGACTCCTCCCCAGCTTCATTTTATTCTTACCTTCATTAGAAAGAAATTGAAGGAAGCTTTCCATGACTTGCTACCAACTTTCTCTTATTCTCCCTCTCCATCTACTCAAAAGAGTAACTAACTCCTAGAAATTAAAAAATATGTCCACAAGTGTGCACTATTTGATTGAAAAGAGAAATATGTATATGTGTATACACACACACACTTATCTGAATAAAGAATATTTCTGTATGTGCATTTTGGTAACATGGTTGTGTTTGCCAAGGAGAGAAGGTAAGAATTAGAAATCATGGCTGGGAAAGGGAATTTATACTTTATTCATTTTTGAATTGAATTATTTTTAGCATGTGTATATACTACATTTTTCATAAAATAGAAGATTTGATTTCAAAAAATTACATATACAAAAGCAAGTACTAAATATATTTAAGAAAGCATACATAACATTTGTTAAATATTTCACTTTAATGGTTGTTAACAATATGTTTCTAAAACTTTCCTGATCATGAGAATCACTTGGGATACTTATTGAAGACACAGATTCACAGGCCTCTCTTCAGTAGATTTCAGTAGAGTAAACTTAGGGTAGCTCAGGCACCTGTGTCTAGAACTATCACCAGTCTCCCACTCCCCTACAGCTGGGTATTAGTTTTGCTTTGTACATAACAATTAAAAACCCTATTTCCTTTTCATTTCATTCCATAAACTTATTAAACAGAAGAATCTTCCAATCTGTATTTTTCTTACACCTACATTTTGGAGAAGATAGCTACTCCTCTAAACTTTAACAGGAGTTTCTCCTTTTTTTTTCACACATGGGTAGGTTCCATATCCATTTAACGATTTTTGCTCTGATGGCTTTGATCCTGTCTTGCCCTGGATTGATTCACCTTCAACATTGTACAGTCCCACAATAGGAACTAATGTGAAAGGGAGCACAGATAATTATTTGATACTTTCCAAACATTATTCCATTTAATTTCATAACTCCTTGGAAATATGGAGTTTCATAACTCCTTGGATGAAGAAATTAAGGCTCAGAGGTTACATAATTTATGTATCACCACAAACCTAGTAGTGATACATTTGAAGCCAACTAGGATTCCGAAGTTCTTGTCTTTCAACTGCACCATCCTGGCTATACTTATAAAGTGCTTGCAGTACATAATGTACCCAAGAGTTAGACTGGTCCCATTTTCTAAACTTCCATCTTAGAGTACTTTTAGGCATATGAAAGTAAAAGTAGGCTAAATCATTCATTTTAATACAAATGATGCACTTTCCAGAATGTGGTTCCTTCCTCTTAATGTTTAAAAATGAGGGCTGGTGATTATTTTGAGCTTTGTGTAGAGCTTTTTGTTTTCAAAATGGTGAAAATCTTAATTAATTACATCATTTTAAGGTTATTTGAAAGAGAAATTCAATATGTTCATGTAATGCCTTTCCTTAACTCCTAAGAAGAAGGAATCTACTTAGAAATACAAAATTTGAATTTAATGCTTGAGATGGGGCTTATATACAAGATTATATTCTTCCAAAACAAAGGGAAAAGCAATAATGGTTAGTATTACACAATCTTTAAAGCCATTTGAACCTAGCTATCTGATTACAATAAAATGACCACCCAGTTATTTTTTAAATTAACCCTTTAGTGTTACCTAAATCTTTTCTTGAATTTGCTTATTTTTCTAGGTATTTCCAAGATGACTAAATTAACTCGCCTCAGCATAAATAATAATCTTCTCACTGGTTTGGAACAGCATACCTTTGATAATATGCTTCATCTTCACTCCCTTTCTCTTGAGAACAACAGAATCACTTCATTGAGTGGTTTACAAAAATCTTTTACTCTTGTTGAGTTATACATAAGCAATAACTATATTGCTGTCAATCAGGAGATGTACAATTTAAAGGTAATCATCTGGGGTAGTAATTTTTTTGTTTTTTAAAATATGTATTGTTTCTTTATATTATGAAAGTAATGCATGTTTACTGCACAGAATTTGTTGCATTCAAATTTGTATACATACAAATATATATCTGTGTATACATAATGTCCCCATTTGCTATCCTTCTGGGGTAACTTTTTTTTAATACTCAAGTATGATAAACCAAACCTATTCCTCCTAACTAGTGCCTTCTTCATATTTCCAGGGATTCTTTAGCATTCTCTGGTTCTCAGTACAATTCTTGATGATCTCTCACTGTTCTCTTACCAGTGGCTCAAATTCGGTCACCTTTGCTCAGATTTGCTTTCTTTAATTCCCCCAAAGAAACCACTAATTTAAGGCTATTGTGTAATAGGATTTACTAAAGGTTTGAACAAAACAGAGGGTTTCTATAGCACAGAGCAGGAATCGACTTCAAATGTCATGTTTGACTTCATTGTTTCTAAAGTTCAGTGGCCATTTTCTAACACTATGGGTCTTACACTGGCCTCTCCTTTTGCTGATACAATATTACTAGGACTTTATCTCCTACCAAAAACTTGTGTCTGTTTCCTGTCTTTTCTTAGTTCAGACTTCTCCCCATTCTATTCCCCCAATATAATTACTACTTATAGAGCTAGGGAGGCAACCTAATCAACAACACCAGCAACACAATAAACCATTTCACATTATGATGCACAGTAGTTTTACTCCCTCTTGTCTTCACCTCTCCCTTCCATACCTACCAAGACCCTTCCTTCACAACAAAGGCATATCAAAGTGTCTTGTCTAATAAAACAGCACATTTCCCTTAGGATGAATTCTACTACACTCTCAGAAAGTAGAAGCAGTTCAGTTTCATTGCTTTTCAAAAAGCAGTGTCTTTTATTCCTGTTATATCTATATAGACACATACATCCATTTATTAAGCCATTATTCCATAAACAAAGTATATTTGTCTTGAACATAGCAAAGTTCCCTCTAAGCCCTTACCATTAATAGATAATACATTTGGCACTAGTATCCTAAAAGAGATTCTGATTTTATAACATAGACCATTGAAATATTCCACAGAATTATACCTTCTGAAAGGGTAACCCTTGCTCTTAAAAGTGCACTTAGGCTGGGCATGGTGGCTTATGCCTATATTTCAGCATTTTGGGAGGCCATGGTGGGAGGATCACTTGAGCCTAGGAGTTTGAGGTTGCAATGAGCTATGATCTGACCACTGCACTCCAGCCTGAGCAACAGCATAAGACCATATCTAAAAAAAAAAAAAAAGTGTACTTAAAAGCACTGAAATCCCATGGAAAGATAGCTAATATAATTCCAATATTAAAATTTGAGTATGGCTAACCTCTTACTAGAGTGCTTTAAATATACATGGAGATAAATATATGTATTTTATTACCTAGGGTTTATGCAACTTGGTCATTCTAGACATGTGTGGAAACATTATTATATGGAATCAAGAAAACTACCGGTTGTTTGTAATATTTCATCTTCCAGAACTGAAAGCTTTGGATGGGATACCAATTGTAAGTTGTTTTATGACTCATAACATTTGGTCTAAGCTGCAGTCACATATTCACAGGACATAGTCATTTTGAACATTGCTTTATCACTAGCATGATAGCCAAATTTACTATACTTATTAATCTAAGGCTTCAAAGCTTATTTTAGATCTGGGTTTTTAAATTTTGTCATCTGGTCAATTCTTAATTGTCCGAATTGTGGTGGAAGGGAAGGGTTGTGCTGCTTACAATAGAACCCATTGAATTCAGTGCCTAAAAGGTAAAGAACACAATTTTATGGGGCAAGATAGAAAAATTATGCACTGGAGCTTTACCATCCTCTTAAGCCTAAAAGCAGCTTTCTATTTTCAGTGAAAATATAGTTGCTAATATTAATAATTAAGAAAAATATATTTGAACCAACAAACGTGGTATGTCAACACTACTAAGTAAGCTGTAAAGAAAAACAGACACAGACCCTAGGACTGAATGTGAAAGCAACATTTGGATACTTGGATTCTATAACGAGCAAATGCATAGGGCTCCTGTTTTCCACATAACAGGGTAAATGCGTGACAAATGTGTAAAGAGTAAAAGGTTTCCCTGTGTAATGTTGCCTAGCTCCTATCAGAGAAGAAAACACATCAAATTTTCTAGAAAATTGAAAGATAGTTCATGATCATTTAGTATTCTGAGGTACTCCGAGAAGATTACTAATCCTAGCCCTTCTGTTTTCTGGACCCTCCTCAGAATGGGTCACTAAAACTTTCTCACTCCAACACATACAAATTCCCTAGAACCTTGTATACTGGGCTTTATTTAGTTGTTAGCTTTCACTGAAGAATGTTTTTTAAAATACTCCTATGAGACCAGTACTGCATTTACTCTAAAGATGTTGTTGAGGATCTTATCTGTCCTATCTCTCTGTGACCTCATTTGAAGGGCCACATGAGAAAGCACTTATAGAAATAAATGTAGGAAAAACATTTACCCCTAAGGAAAAGTTACGTTCTGCTCACTGACAATGAGTGTATTAGTCTCAACTCATGCTACTAAAAAGACATACCCAAGACTGGGCAATGTATAAAGGAAAGAGGTTTAATGGACTTGCAGTTCCACATGGCTAGGGAGGCTCACAATCATAATGGAAGACAAAAGAAGAGCAAAGTCATAGCAGCAGGCAAGAGAGCATGTGCAGGGGAACTCCCCTTTATAAAACCATCTGATCTCATAAGACTTATTCACTATCATGAGACAGCATAAGAAAAACACAACCCCATGATTCAATTACCTCCCACTGGGTCCCTCCCATGACATGTGAGGATTATTACAATTCAGGGTGAGATTTGGGTGGGGACACAGAGCCAAACCATATCATTCCACCCCTGGCCCCTCCCAAATCTCATGATCTAACATTTCAAAACCAATCATGCCTTCCCAACGGTCCCCCAACTCATTTCAGCATTAGTTCAAAATTCCACAGTCCAAAGTGTGAGCTGAGACAAGTCAAGTCCCTTCTGCCTATGAGCCTGTAAAATCAAAAGCAAGTTAGTTACTTTCTAGATACTATGTGGGTACAGGCATCGAGTAAATACACCCATTCCAAATGGGAGAAATTGGCCAAAACAAAGGGGCTACAGGCCCCATGCAAGTCCAAAATCCAGTGAGGCAGCCAAGTCTTAAAGCTCTGAAATGATCTCCTTTGACTCCATGTCTCACATCCAGGTCATGCTAATGCAAGAGGTGGGCTCCCACAGCCTTAGGCAGCTCCGCTCCTGTGGCTTTGCTGGATACAGCCTCCCTCCCAGCTGCCTTCACAGGCTGGCATTGAGTGTCTGTGGCTTTTCCAGGTGCACAGTGCAAGCTGTGGGTGGATCTACCATTCTGGGGTCTGAAAGATGGTGGTCCTCTCCTCACAGCTCCAATAGGCAGTGCCCCAGTGGGGACTCTGTGTGGGGCCTCCCACCCCACATTTCTTTTTGGTGCTGCACTAGCAGAGGGCAGCAGGCTTCTGCCTGGACATCTAGGCGTTTCCATACACCCTCTAAAATCTAGGCAGAGGTTCCCAAACCTCAATTCTTGACTTCTGTGTACCCACAAAGACCAACACCATTTCAAAGCTGCCAAGGCTTGGGGCTTGCACCCTATGAAGCCATGGCTTGAGCTATACATTGTCCCCTTTTAGCCATGGCTGGAGTGACTGGGACACAGGGTACCAAGTCCCTAGGCTACATACAGTAGGGGGGCCCTGGACTGCTCCAGGAAATCATTTTTTCCCTCCTAGGCCTCCAGGCCTGTGATGGGAGTGGCTGCCATGAAGGTGTCTGACATGCCCTGGAGACATTTTCCCCATTCTCTTGGTGACTTGCATTTGGCACCTTGTTACTTATGCAAATTTGTGTAGCTAGCTTGAATTTCTCCCCAGAAAATGGGTTTTTCTTTTCTACTGCATCATCAGGCTGCAAATTTTTCAGACTTTTATGCTTTGCTTCCTCTTGAACACTTTGCCACTTAGAAATTTTTCACCAGATATCCTAAATCATCTCTCTCAAGTTCAAAGTTTCACAGATCTCTAGGGTGGCGGCAAAAATGTCACCAATCTTTTTGCGGAGCAAGAGTGACCTTTAATCCAGTTCCCAACAAGTTCCTTATCTCCATCTGAGACCACCTCAGCCTGGACCTTATTGTCCACATCACTATCAGCGTTTTGGCCAAAGCCGTTCAACAAGTCTCTAGGAAGTTACAAACTTTCCCACATTTTCCCATCTTCTTCTAAGCCCTCCAAACTGTTCCAACCTCTGCCTGTTACCCAGTTCCAAAGTCACTTCCACATTTTTGGGTATCTTTACAGCAGCACATGACTCTACAATTTACTGCATTAGTCTGTTCTCATGCTGCCAATAAAGACATATCTGAGACTGTGTAATTTATAAAGGAAAGAAGTTTAATGGACTCACAGTCCCACATGGCTGGGGAGGCTTCACAATCATGGCAGATGAAGGAAGAGCAAAGGCAGGTCTTACATGGTGGCAGGCAAGACAGCATGCGCAGGGGAACTCCCCTTTATAAAACCATCAGATTTCATGAGACTTATTCACTATCATGAGAACAGCACAGGAAAAACCCACCCCCATGATTCACTTAGCTCCCACTGGGTCCCTCCCACAACAGGAGGGGATTATTACAATTCAAGATGAGATTTTGGTGGGAACACAGAGCCAATCCATGTCAATGAGTATTATATAATTATATTCCTTTTCACTTTACCTAAAAGCTCAGGACCAAATTTATGATTCAATAATATAAATCCTATAGGATCTTATGGTATTTTTGTCACTAATCCTAGTGAGCTTGATTTTCATTATGTTTGATTTGCATTTTACTATTTGATTATATGTGTTTCCTGTAAGCTGCCACAATTTGTGGAATGAGGCAGAATATAAATGTATGAATTAATAATTGGACATCTTGAAGACTAGACTGAAGAATTTAGATTTTAAATGCAAGGTAATGGGAATGCATTGTATTTGAAGGCCAAGGGAAAGAAAGACTGAAAGATGTCTACAAGGTTTGAGTCTATGCCAATAAAAGACACCATAACAGAATATGAATATAGGAAGAAAAGCAATTTGGGGGTGTAAGATGATTAGTATTGGATTTTAGTTTTATATGGAGATCATCCGACTGGAGATGTCAAGCAGGCAGTTGAAATCACAGGATTAAATTTGCATATGAAAATTTACTTTACATATGTTTGGACTTGAATGTAATTTGAAGAGAGTTAACAGTTAAGACCAAAAGCATATGCAATATCATGTAATGAACGACAGTAGAGAAAGTAAAGAAATCTAAGCGAGGCTCTAATACTTGCATTTATTAAACATATGTAGAAAAAGAAGTCATGAAAAGTGGGTGCAGAGGTAGGTAATACAGTAATATATAATGCTAGAGTGTCTGAGATATAAATAGACTTTGGAAATGGCATAGTCGAAATCCTTTATTTTATGTATGAACACAAGCAACTCTAGAGAAGTTACATGACTTCTTCCAAGTTATATGACTGTTTAATGGTAAATCATGGGCACATGAGCCTCATTCTCTGTCCAACACTCTCTAGACATATAATTACATTGTCTTCTTTGAAGTGGGAGTAGAAACCAAGGGAGGGCATAGACTAGGAGGAACCAAAGAACGATTTGGGTAGTTGTGTTTTCATTTTATCTTTTGTTCCCACATACTTTTATTTTTAAAAGATTATTTTTTGCATTAAGGATACATATTCTCAATTTAGATATGAAGTTTTAACAGAGTAGAAAAAAAGAAGGGAGTTTGAGTAAAAGTAGATCAAATGACTTACCAGTTTTATTTAGATCAAGTTCAAACCATTTGTCTGAAATAGATTGTCAACAATAGCCCTTGGGCCAAATGTGACCTGCCACTTATTTTTGTAAATAAAATTTTACTGGAACACATCCATGCCTGTTTGTTTATATATAGTCTATGACTGCTTTCACACTGCAGTGGCAAAATTAAATAGTAACAGAGAAGCTAGTGTTCCCAAAGGCTAAAATATTGATTGACTCTTTACAGGAAAACTGTAGAAAACATTTACCAACCCCTGATTTAGGAGGACACTAATCATATGTTGCTTGTATAATTATGAAAAACACAAAAGCAATGGTATTTCTAAGGCTGAATTAATGTTTTTAAAACTTATTTTGAGATTTTATTATTGAGGATTCAACAAGAGAAGCAGAACTAGTAAGACAGATATACATATAGAGATATCTATGTCTATATATAGATATATAGATATCAAGGAATATTTAATAATTGAGGGGACTGCCTAAACAAGCCTGAAATCCATAGGACAGGCCATCAGGAAGCAAAGATTATGGGTAGGCTGGGGCTCACAGGCATAGATGAAAGCTGCTGTCCATGAGTGGATTTTCTTCAGGAAAATTCTTTCTTTCAGGAACCTCACCTCTGCTTTTAAAGCCTTGCAATTGTTTGAATCAGGCCCATCCAGATTGTTCAAGATGATCTCCTTATTGAAAGTCAACTTGCTAGGAGCTTTAATTATGTCTACAAAATTCCTTCACAGCAATACCTACATCATTGGCTAAAATAATTGGGGACTCTAGCTTCAAATATTTTGCAGCTCTGTTGTTGGTACATACACATTTAAGACTGTTATGTCTTCTTGGTGGACTGACCCTTTTATCAGTAGGTAATGTCCCCTCTGACTCTGGTAATTTCCTTTGCTTCAAAGTTTACTTTATCTGAGGTTAATGAAGCCACTCCTGCTTTCTTTTGATTAATGTATAGGATATCTTTTTCTGTTCTTTTACTTTCAACCTGCATATATTATATTTGAAGTGAGTTTCTTGTTGACAACACACAGTTGGATCATGTTATCTATTAGCTAATTTTTATATTTTAATTGATGAACAAAGGCCATTTATATTTAATATAGTTAACTGACCTGTTAGGGCTTAAGTCTGCCACTTTGTTTTCTTGTTTTATATTTGTTTCCTTTGTTTATCTTTCTTCTGTTTTCTTTTTTTGTGCCTTCTCGTGAGCTTCTTGAACACATTTTGAAATTCTATTTTTATTTATCCGTAGTGTTTTTTGGTGTATCTCTCCATATAGTTTTTTTTGTGGTTGTTCTAAGTATTACAATGCATATACATACTTTATTATAGTCTGTTAGGGTTGACATTTTACCAGTTTGAGTAAAGTGTAGAAATGTTACTTTCCTTTCAGTCTATTTCTTCTCCCCTGTTTATATTTTCACTATATACATTGAGAACAAATGAGACAATATTATAGTTTTTTTTTTACATCAGCTAATCAAAGATAATTTAGAAAAATCAAGAAAAGAAGGGAAGTTTATTAATACTCTTTACATTGTGCTTTCCTCTTTCCTGGCATTCCAAGATTCCTTTTTTTTTCTTTCCATTTCAAGAACTTTCTTTAGTCATTTCTTAGGGTAGGTCTGCTGGTAACAGTTTGCTTAGTTTTCCTTCCTTTGAGAATATCTTGCTCTCTCTTTTTATTTCTGAATGATATTTTCCCTGGATATAGAATTCTGGGTTGATGTTTCTCTTTCACCACTTGAAAATGTTGTGCCACATCCTCTGGTTTCCATGCTTTCTGATTAGAAATCTGCTGTCACTCACATTTTTTTTTCCCTCACAGGTAATATTTAATTCCTCTGTCACTGTTTTCATGCCTTTTTTCTCTGTCATTAGTTTTTAGAAATTTGATTCTGATTATTATTATGTGTCCTTGCATGGATTTGGGTTTTTTTCCCATCTGAGGTTTGCTTAGATTCTTAGCTTCTTGGTTGATGTCTTTTGCCAAATTTGGAAGATTTTTGGTTATAATTTCTTCAAATACTTTTTCAGCCCCACATTATTTCTCTTCTTTTTCTATGAATCTAGTGATACTAATATTAAGTCTTTTGTATGGTTCCGCAAGTACAGGATATGTCCGTCTTGGTAAAGTGAGGCTCATTTATTTATGGGTCTATTTTCTCTGTTTTGTTTATACTGGGTAATTTCTATTGTTCTGTCTTCAAGTTATTTTTTTCTCTTTTCTCTCCATTCTGCTATTGAGTCCCTATCCATTGCATTTATTTGTTTATAGTATTTTTCAATTCTAAAATTTTCATTTCATTCTTCATATCTTCTATTGCTTTGCTATCACTTATCTCTTTGCTAAAGGTTTCTGTTTTGTTTTTTCATTTGTTTCAAGTATGTTCATAATCGCTTGTTGAGCATTTTTCCTTTGACTGCTTTGAAATACCTGTCAGACAATTAAAAATATTTGTATCATTTCAAAGTTGGCATCTGTCGATTGTCTTTTCACATTCAAGTTGAGATGTTATTGGTTCTTAGCATGACATATTTTTTATTTTATTCTGGACATTTGGGGTATTATGTGGGTCTTATTTAAATCTATTTTAGCAAGCCTCCCTTGACACTATACCAGTGAGAAGATGGGGAACCACTTCGTTGCTGTCAGGTGGGAGATAGAAGTCCAAGTTCCTCCATGTGGCCTCTGTTGACAACCTGGAGGTGTGTTCTTCATTAACTGCTAGGCTAGAGTAGGAGTTCATGCTCCCCACCAGACTTCCATTGATTTACTCGGGCTAGGAAGGAAGGAACTCCTTGTTACTATTTCCCAGAAGCCTGCACTGATTCATCCTGGCCGGGAAAGACGGGAACACCTAATTGGTGCTCCACAGATAACTCATTATGAGTGGGTGGAAGTGGGAATCCAGACTCCCCATGTTATCTACAATAACACTTGCAGGTAGGGAGTGGAGACATGTGTTACTGCTGATGGGGGATGAAAGTCCAGGTTCCCACTCAGCAGGTGGATAACGGAGACGTGCCTTGTTACAAATGAGCACAGGTTAAAGTCTAAGCAGCCCATTCTGCTTTTACTTGTGGGCATGAAGTTGGGGCCACAGTTTATTCTGTAGGGTTTAGCAGGAGTAGGCTTGTTACTGTCTAAAGTTTTCTGCTGTGCTAGGCTTCCCCTTTCCTGGTCCTTTGACTAGAAAGAGTAGGCTTTTTGTTTACTTTGTCCCGTTTTTTTCTTATTGTCATTTCTGGGTTTCTGGCTTCTCTAGCACCCAGTAAAGAAGGTGAGGCAAAAAGAAAATCCAGGGTGTCATTCCTCAGGTCCTGAGGTACCTACCTGGTCTGCCTTCTTCTCCACATCTTTCAGTATTCATATGTTTGGTTTTAATTTTTTTAATTAAAAAATATTTTAGAGACAGGGTCTCACTCTGTCACCCAGACTGGAATCCAGTGGCATGATCATAGCTCACTGCAGCCTCTGAACTCCTGTGCTGAAGACATTCTCTGGCCTCAGCCTCCCACATAGCTACAACTACAGGCATGTGCCACTGTGCTTGACTAATTCTTTTTTGTTTTTTGTAGAGACAGGGTCTCACTTTGTTGCCCAGCCTCATCTCGAACTCCTGGACTCAGGCAATCCTCCCACCTTGGCCTCCCAATGTGCTGGGATTATAGGTATTAGCCACCTTGCCCTGCATATGTTTGTTTTATATATAATGCACAGGATTTAGCTCTACTTAGTAGGAGGAATCTGGAAAAATGAGTCCACTGAATTTTTACCTGAAATCAGAGAACTACATAATTTAGTCACCTGTAAGACAGGACATCATTTTCTAAATGCCTTCATATAGGAACCACCAGAGA
Organism: Colobus angolensis palliatus; assembly: GCF_000951035.1. NCBI lineage: Eukaryota > Metazoa > Chordata > Mammalia > Primates > Cercopithecidae > Colobus > Colobus angolensis. The sequence continues at coordinate 8,464,806 of NW_012119265.1, forward strand.
CTGAGAATGCAAAAGATTTGTTTGGTGGTAGACTTACTTCTGACATGATTGCAGAACGACAAGGACATTCCAACTTCATGCAAATGCAAGAACTAAATTGGACTTCATCATCCATTAGGTACAATCATTTTATTATATGCCTTTTTACACTATAATTACATTATGTAATTATTGTTATCATTTTTCTGAAGCTTATAAATTTATACATCTTATATAAATATAATCAGTGATTCATAAAATTATCTACTCTACTGCAAAGGTTCATGCTAAGTAATGCGTGTTTTTTGAGATGGGGTCTCAAAAAATGGCTCACTGCAGCTTCAACCTTGCAGGCTCAATCGATCCTCCTACTATAGGCATGTACCACCAAGCATGGCAAATTTTCTTTGTATTTTTTGTGGAGACAGCATTTATGCCATCTTGTCAGGCTGGCCTCCGATCATGGGCTCAAGTGGTTCACCTGCCTCAGTCTCCCAAAGTGCTGGGATTTCATGTGTGAGCCACTGTGCCCAGCCTAAAATTAAAAATTCCTTTGTATGGCATAAAAGACCCTTTATTATCTGTCCATTATTATCTATTGTATTCCTTTTCTTTACTGCCCATGACACTTCATATTTCAGGAATTCTGAAATATTGTAGTTACTGAATCTCAATCATAAGATTTTTTTTCATGTTTGTTTCTGCCTTTGTTTGTACCTGTTGCACTGCCTAGAACTCTTTTCTGCTAATTTGCTCGATAAATACCTACAAATGCTCCAAATATCATCTCAAGATCTTTCTCCTCCATGCTACAGATTTTATTTCCCTGAAATGCCATTACATTGGTATGATAGAGATGCTAACTCTATCACAGCAATTCTCCTCTTTATTTTCATTTTTCTGGCTCCCTCTTCTTGGGGGCTGAAACGTTTCTTTCATCTTTCTTGTAGCCTTTCCAAACACATTCGCTGCACTTAGGAAATACTAATGAAAATGAATGAATGAATAACTTATTAATGGGTAAAAGTATGTCATAATTCTAACTTCAAGTTTAGGATTTGTTTAGAGAACTGGTTAGGGAAAGGGATGTAGTTTTATGCTCTTCTCTGTCATGGCTCAAATGAAGACATAGCTATGGACTGCGAATCAAGCATTCTGTTTAATTACCAAAATGTTCACACAGGGTGGAATGCAATAAAGGTTTCCAGAAGATCTCACAGAAACTCTTATTTTCAAAGCCCTTACCTGCTTTTCCTTTCCTTTCCCATCCCTAACCACTTCCTGGTATTTCAGAAATGACCTACTTCATATATATCATCTGAAGTTCATAACCTGAAAATCTTATGATTTACTATATCAACTTCACTATGATTTCATGAACATATATGTGAATTTATAAAGAAAGTGGAATGTCTCTTTTACAAGTTTCTTCTATAATAGTGCTATGTTTATATGGTAATAGATGTTTTTTTGAAAGCAACAAAATTCTATGTCACTTTCTTGCATATGTACCCAACCAAAATGTATATTCAGCTAATCATTTAACCAATTCATTTTACATTAAAGTAATTATTTTTATATTTGTCAGGTGAGACTTTTTTAATGTCTTTGGTGACTATATGTGAAGGAACTCACCTTTTCCTATATTTTCCTGTCCTATTAAAATAGTAACTGTATTTGTCTAAATTCAGAACAGTGGATTTGATTCCAGTCGACCAATTTAGAAATGTATGTAATGTGAATCTACAGAACAATAATCTCACTTCATTCAGTGGATTAATCTATCTACCTAATGTGAAGGTGAGTCATTCACAAATTTTTCTTTCTTTCAGGGTTTCCAATGCAAGTTTTATCTTCTTTACTTTGGATTAAATGGTATTTCCACATTATTAAAGTAGATAAATTATTCCTAAATTTTCTTTGGGGTTTTTTTGTTTGTTTTTTTACTAAGCAAGAAAAAAACTATTACCTTCCAAAGTGATTTTGCTTTGACCTCAGTTTTATGTGATTGTCACATATGTAGTAAATTTTCCTCTGTAGTCAGAGATGGGATTGAAGGTAGATATGGAAAGAAGTTTCTAGGTTCTTTAAATGACCTTATTGCCTCCTTTATTATTTCCTTGACTCAGCCATCTACTAAGGCCTTTTAAACATAGCTAAATAGCTGTCTTTTCCACTAAAAATTATTTAATCCTTGTCAGGTTTGGAGAAATCAGGAGCACAGATTGAGAAAGTTGAGGAGCTTTCTAGAGTCTCCATGTGAAGTATTGTAATTTTCCAGAATGTCAGATTAAAAACACATTCAAAACTAAGTCTAGATTATTTAGGATATAAACATTTGTTGTTTTAGCAGTAATATATTATTAAATTATGTGGTATATGCCAAGTTTTATCCACACAATTTTTAATAATTTCTAGGATTTCTGATTAATAAGATGTTCTTTCTGTAGGTCTTATGCCTCAACTATAATCATATTGAATCAATCATGCCCAGACTAAAGCCTCAGACTCACTTAACCAATAGACAACTACTGTACCAGAAAGTGCCTTCAAGTGGCTATGGACAGCAAGGAATTTCAAAAACAAACAGGTAATATTCTTTATTTTTATGACTGTAACTAATTTTGGCTGGGAATTTTAAAAGCAGTTAATCACATTAATGATAGCAGTAACACATTACAGTATATAACATTTAGCTTATTGTAATACCTATTTTATTTATAGCTACATGCCAAAAATAAACTTCATAAATAAAAAGGTACTCAAAATATTTCTCTCATTGTTTATTCCCTGCCTTCTCCATTTCAAACCTATATTGTGAACAAAGGGAAAAAAACAAAAAACAAACAAACAAAAGGCCTTGTACTGCATGTTTGATGACCTTGGGTTTCTTTTTTAAAAATTGAGGTACAATTCACATACCATAAAACTCACCTTGTGTGTACAATTTAGCAATTTTTAGTTTATTCATCATAAACATTTTTATCAACCCACAAAGGAACCCTATACACAGTAGCATGGAAATGAGTTTTGTTTTTGTTTTTAGCATTTGTTTTGCTTTTATTTCTAAATTATTTATCTGGTCACTGAATGACTCAGCACCAATGGAATATATACTTTATGCAAAAAATGAGGACAAACCTTCCACCTCCTTACATATTTTGATAGAACATATATATATCATATCATATAATACATATCATATATATGATATATATTTATAATGTATATCTCCAAATCAGAATACTTTCATTCCAGTTTTCCCAATAAAGAACATTCCTTGTGCTTTTTATTACCTCTGTTGAAGTATAATTTCCATGCAACAAAGTTGGCCAATTTCAATGTAAAGTTTAATGAATTTTGACAAATGTATTCAATCATAAAACCTCTACCACAATCAAAATACAAAGTATTCCCATTCCAAAAAGTTCATTTGTAATCCCTTCGCTGACACCCTGGTACCTGGCAACAACCACTAATCTGCTCTCTTGCTGTAATTTCGCCTTTTTCTAGAATTTCATATAATTGGAATTATGTAGTAAGTAGTTTGTGTGTCTGGCTCCTTTTACTTAGCATAATGCTTTTGAGATTCATTCATTTTGTTGCAAGTGTCAGTAATTTATTTCATTTTATTGCCAAATAGTGTTCTATTATATGTATTATATGACAAGTTATTTATGCTTTTATTATTGATGAACATTTTGGTTGTTCCTAATTTTAGGCTATTATGATTAAAGCTACTATGAACATTTCATTTATATACATCCTTTTTCGGATCCTATTCATATTTGATTTTTCTAATAGTTTTATTGAAGTGGCAGTTTATGTATCATGTTTACTTATATTAAGTGTATAATTCAGTAATTTTACTAAATTTATAGTTGTATAATCATAACTGCAATATAATTTCATAACATTTTCCATCTCACCAAAAAGATCCTTCATGTCTATTTACAGTCAATTTCCTTTCCCACCTCTAGTCCCAAACAACCTCTAATCTGTTTTCTAGAATTGTATTTTTCTAGACATTGCATATAAATGGAACTATAAAATAGGTGGTCTTTTGCCTCTGGCTTCTTACACTCAGCATGTTTTCAAGGTTCATTCACATTATGGGATGTGTTAGTAGTTCACTCCTTTTTATTGCTGAATATATTGGCTATTTCACTATGGATATGACTGTAAGGATATGTTACATAATGTTTATTCATCAGTTGATGGAAATTTGGATTGTTTCTACTTTTTGACTGGTTTGAATAACACTGCTTTAAACACTTGTGTACAAGTATTTGTGTGCACTCACATTTTCATTGTGTTTATTTTGGGTAGATACATATGCATGGAATGGTTGGGTCATACGGTAACTTAACATTTAGCTATTTAAGAAACTGCTAAACTGTTTTCCCAAATGGTTGCACCATTTTTCATTATCACCAGCAGCATATGAAGATTCTAATTCCTGCACATCTTTGCCAGTGCTTGCCTGTCTTTTATAGTATAGCCATTCTAATACATTCGAAGTGGTATCTCATTGTGGTTTTAATTTGTATTTACCTAATGACAAATAGTGTTGAGCAGTTTTTCATATGCTTATTAATCATTCATATATCTTCTTTGGTAAAATCTCTATTCAAATCTAAAACCTAAAAAATCTAATTGTTTAATTAGGTTGCTTGTCTTTTCATTATTAAGTGTCTTTATACTGGGTGTAAGCCCTTTATTAAATAAATGATTTACAGACATTGTCTCTCAATCTGTGGCTTCTCTTTTCATTTTCTTAAATGATGTCTTTGAAGGAATTTTAATTTTGATAAAGTCTAATTTATCAACTTTTCTCTTACAGATTGCAATTTAGGTGTTATATGTAGTAATTCTTTGCCTAACCTAAGGTCACAAAGATGTTCTCTTGTTTTCTTTAAAAAGTTTTATGTTTTCACTCTTACATCTAGTCCTATGATCTGTTTTGAGTTAAATGTTTGTGTATGTTGTGAGGTAGGAGTGAGGTCTAAACCTATTTTTGTACGTGGATATTCAGTTGTCTGAGCACCATTTTATTAGAACACTCTCCTTTCCTCTATTTAATTGTTTTGGCACCTTTGCTAAAAATCAGTTGAGCATAAATGTAAGGGTTTATTTCTGTACTCAGTTCTGTTCCACTGATCTGTATGTCTGTCCTTTTGTGCCAGTACTAGACTGGTTTGATTACTGTGGTTTTATAAAAAATTTTAAAATCAGTGATTTAAGCTCTCCAACTTTGTTCTTTTAAAAGATTGTTTTGAATATTCTAGATTATTTGCATTTCTTTACAAATTTTAGGACAAGATGGGGGGGATGTCTTCTGGGCTTTTGATAGAGATTGTATTAAATGAATCTGTTGATCAATTTGGGAGAATTGCCATTTTAGTAATATGGAATCTTCTAATCCATACACATGGAATATTTCTCTATTTATTTGGATCTTTGTTAATTTCTCTCAGTAATGTTTTGTAGTTTTCTGTGTACAGATTTTCCACTTTTTATTAAATTTATGCTGAAGTATTTTATTCTTTTTTATACTTTGTGAAAAGGAATTTTTGCTTAATTTCATTTTCAGATATTTTATTGCTAGTAGGTAGAAAATTCAGTTGATTTTTGTATATTAATCTTTTATCCTGTGACCTTGCTAAACTCCTTTATTGCTTCAAGTAGTTTTTTGGTGGATCTTTTAGGATTTTCTAAATACAGGATCATGCCATCTGAAAATAAAGACAGTTGTATTTATTCCTTTCCAATCTGGATGCATTTTTTTCTTGCCTGATTGCATTTTCTATTGATTTCATTGTAACACCTTATGTACTTCTTTATTCTAGACCATTCTTTTTTAAAGATTATATAAAATATAAACAGACTATGTATTATAGCTTAATTCTGATATATTAATAAATTTATATTTTCTTAACTTCAGTTTATAATAAACACATACCGAACTGTCTTTTTATAATATACATGGTTTGAAGTTCAGTTTATGGCCTCAAACTTACCTATGTGTTTCAGAGACATAACAAGCAGTGAAAATTTGCCTCCAATAATGCACAGTTTAGAAGTTCTTCATTTGGGCTACAATGGAATTTGTAATTTGATCCAGCTACAACTTAACAGACTAAGAAATTTAAAATTCCTCTTTCTACAGGGTGAGTAGAAATACTGTTATTGTATAAGCCTTTATTTTTAAAAACTGATTTTATCATCATTCTGTTTTGATAAGCAAATATAAGCATCAGTAGTTACTCAAACAGATTCATAGACAAATATATTTTAGTAATCACAAATGAATTTTCCCTGGTTACTTACATATTTTTAGAAACCATTTTCAAAGGTCAATGCAGTATTCTGAGAATATAGACAGTATTACATCATAATTTACTTGTATATAGTATTCAACTTAAAAAACAATAAAAAAACTAGTGGGTAATTCACAAGTATTTATTAAACTCAGAATTGTCATAAGTACTATGAAAGATATGGAGGTACTATGTTATTATAATTATGTATCATTGAAATCCTTGATCTAAGTAGTTTAAGATCTACCTGTGGAGATGTACTGAGACAAAGATGAATTAAGTTCAGACTATGTATTACTAACTTAAATGCAACAGAAGTTCAGAGAAAAGAGAAATTAAAAGATTAGCTCGTCGACATGTATAGAGCTCTTTAAAGGAGTAATAGAATCTAGATTGAAGGTGAGCATTACTGAGTGCTTTGCAAGCAGGGGGAGGAGGAAAAGAGTCACAGGACATGACTGTGGTGTCTGTGGGCTAACACTTGAAAAGGGAACAACCTGATGAGAACAAAGAATATGCACTTTTCTAAGAGAGTTATAAATCCTCTAAACATGATCAATTTGATAAATAATCCTCATTTCAATATATGAGATCATGTTATTTAGTTTTTATTTAACTAAGCCTCATTACAGTAATTTTTAAATTATACTTCAACTTCTGTGATACATGTGCAGAATGTGCAGGTTTGTTACATAGATATACACGTGCCATGGTGGTTTGCTGGACCCATCAACCTGTCATCTACATTAGGTATTTCTCCTAATGCTTTCCCTTCCCTTGCCCCCCCACTCCCTGACAGGCCCCAGTGTGTGATGTTCCTCTTCCTGTGTCCTTGTGTTCCCACTGTTCTCTCCCACTTATGAGTGAGAACATGCAGTGTTTGGTTTTTCTGTTCCTGTGCTAGTTTGCTGAGAATGATGGTTTCCAGCTTCATCCATGTCCCTGCAAAGGACATGAACTCATTCTTTTTTATGGCTGCATAGTATTCCATGGTTTATATGTGCCACATTTTCTTTATCCAGTCTAACACGGATAGGCATTTGGGTTAGTTTCAAGTCTTTGCTATTGTGAATAGTGCTGCAATAAACATATGTGTGCATATGTCTTTATATCAGAATGGTTTATAATTGTTTGGGAATATACCCAGTAATGGAGTTGCTGGGTCAAACGCTATTTCTGGTTCTAGATCCTTGAGGAATTGCGACACTGTCTTCCACAATGTTTGAACTAATTTACATTCCCACCAACAATTAGTAATTTTTTAATTTTGTATAATAGTGAAAAATTGAGGTTGAAAATATAGAGCAGGACCAAAGTAGGGAAAGTCAAGCAGAGAAATTTGTACAGGATGTAGTCAATAATAGGTAGGAGCTTGAAACTTTAAGAAAAATAGCATGAGAAAAACACAGGGCTTGGGACATTAGTCTAACAATAATTTTTAATGGCATAGGAGAAAGGCAGGTATATCCATCAGTGGGACATGTGGGGAGATACTGAGGTAGTTGATCTGAGTACAGTAACTTCTCAAAGACAGGATTTTCTAGACCATATTTTTAAAAATTTGAATGCATCTATCAAAAGCACTTGTGATTTGGATCAAGAACCCAGAGACTTGCCCTTAAAACCAAGAAATTAAGCACAATGACAGACCTTTTTTTAAAAAAAAAAAATTATTTTAGATTCAAGGGGTACATGTGTATTTTTGTTAACATGGTATTATGTTCTGGTGGGAATTGGGCTGCTAGTGTACCTATTGCCCGAATAGTGAATATAGTATCCAACAGCTAATTTTTCAACCCTCACCCACACTCCCATTCTCCCCCTTTTTGCAGTGTACTTATTGTTGGATTGTACTTGTGAACTTTCTGCTTAGCTCCCACATGTAGATAAGAACATGCAGTATTTGATTTTCTGTTTCTGAGTTAGTTCACTGAGGATATGGCCTCCAGCTCCATCCAGGCTGCTGTAGAGGGCATGATTTCATTCTTTTTTATGGCTATGACAGATTGGTATTTGTTTTCGTGTGTTTTTTCGGTTTGTTTTTTGTTTTTATTTTTTATTTTATTATTTATTATTTATTATTTTTTGAGAACAGGTTTCTCTCTATCACCCAGGCTGGAGTGCACTGGCACGATCATAGCTCACTGCAGCTTCAACCTCCGGAGCCCAAGTGATCCTCCCACCTCAGCCTCCTGTGTAGCTGGGACTATAGGCTTGTGCCACCATGCCTGGCTAATTTTTTTATTTTTCTCTCTTTTTTTTTGTAGATATGGGGTCTCAATTTGTTTCTCAGGCTGGTCTCAAACTCCTGGCCTTAAGAGATCCTTTCACCTCAGCCTCCCAAAATGGTGGGATTACAGGCATGAGCCATCACTCCCTGCCCAGATCTTTTAAAAGATACATTGACATACAAAAAAGCAGACAAACCTAACCCTGGAAGGTCTATTTCGATCGAATAATGTAAGGGAGGAGTGTGTTCTGATGCCATGGCTAGCATGGCAAATTAGAGGGCAGCCTTATGCAGGAAGTAAGGCAGTTTACTCTGACAATAACAGCTGCCATTTGTGGAGTCAATGGGTAAGGTGTTTGTCTACATACATTGTCATATTCAATCTTCACAGCAACTCTACATGGTAAGGATTGTTACATGTATTTTAGAAAAGAAAAAAGTGACATTCAGTGTGGTTTAATAATTTGCCAAGTTTGCACCAGTGTGTGTTATGGTACAAAGTCAAACCTAGATCTATCTACCTCCAAAGCACATACAGTTTCTCTCCAGCTTGAATGACATAATAAGGGCATAGACTAGAGTGCTGGCAGTGGGAGTGGTAAGAGGTGAGTCCAAAAGGCAGTTTAAAAGGAAGAAATATTAAGACTTAGTGGCTAGATGTAAAATAAGGAGAAAAACTGTCCCAGATGTTTTTATAATTTCATTGGGAGATTGGGCAAAAGGAGGTACTAAAGCTAAAGTCATTGGGAAATGTTGCTTATTTGAGAGTAGAGAAAGATCAATTTGTGTTGTAACAATTTTGATGCATCAAAAAGAGAAAGTTGGCCGGGCGCAGTGGCTCACGCCTGTAATCCCAGCACTTTGGGAGGCCGAGGCGGACGGATCACAAGGTTAGGAGATCGAGACCATCCTGGCTAACACGGTGAAACCCCGTCTCTACTAAAAATACAAAAAATTAGCCGGGCGAGGTGGCGGGCGCCTGTAGTCCAGCTACTCGGGAGGCTGAGGCAGAAGAATGGCGTGAACCCAGGAGGCGGAAATTGCAGTGAGCCGAGATCCCTCCACTGCCCTCCAGCCTGGGCGACAGAGTGAGACTCCCTCTCAAAAAAAAGAGAAAGTTTTTCTAGCAGTAGTACTGGACCACAAGTCAGGACTAGAGATACATTATTTTAGAATGATCACAATGGAAGTGAAAGGTGAAGTCATAAATGTATGTGCTTACTTAGGAAGTAAGCACACAGAAAGATGAGTGAAAGGCTGAAAAGAGCTTTGAAGACATTCTACCCCTTTCTCTGTATCCCTGTCAGCATTTATTATTGCCTGTCTTTTTGATAAAAGCCATTTTAAATGGGGTGAGATGATATCTCATTTGTATTTCCCTTATGATTAGTAATGCTGAGCATTTTTCCATATACCCATTGACCATTTGTATTTCTTCTTTTGAGAAATGTCTATGCAGACCTTTTTCCTGTTGAGTTGTTTGGGCTCCTTATATATTCTGGTTATTAATCCCTTGTCAGATGGGTAGTTTATAAATACTTTCTCCCATTCTGTGAGCTATCTCTTCACTTTGTTGATGGTTTCCTTTGCTGTTCAGGAGCTTTTTAGCTTGATGCAGTCCCATTTGTCCATTTTTGCTTTGGCTGCCTGTGCTTTTGACATATTACACAAGAAATCTTTGCCAAGTCCATTTTGATTTGATTTTTGTATATGATAAGAGATAGGGGTCAATTTTCATGTCTTCTGCATAGGGATATCCAGTTTTCCCCACACCATTTATTGAAGAGACTGTCTTTTCCCCAATGTATGTTCTTAGCACCTTTGTTAAAAAAGAGTTGACCGTAAATGTGTGGATTTATTTCTGGGTTCTCTATTCTGTTTCATTGGTCTATGTGTCTGTCTTTACGCCAGTTATTATGAGGACACTAGTCATATTAAATTAACACTCATCCCAATGACCTCATTTTAACCTTAATTATCTTTTAAAGACCCTGTCTCCAAATACAGTCACATTTTGAGGTACTGGAGGTTAGGATTTTCACATATGAATTTCAGGGGGACACAATTCAGCACATAATAATCAAGGAGAATGAATATTGAATGAAACGTAGTATAGCATACTAGAAAGATAATTGAGCTTAAAATGTAAAAGGTCTAAGTTAGGCCTGATATTGCCATTTTTATGTCTTTGAGAAAGCCACTTAATTTCTCTGACCCTCAATTTTCTGATTAGAAAAAAGAGATAAAATATTTTCCCTGTAGTATTTTGAGACTCTGATAGAAAATACTGTACATATAAAAACATTTTGTAAAGTGAAGAGTCTTCATATAAGTTATCATTAATATTTATATAGCTACTGATAGCTACAATTGAGAGAAATCACAGGTTATAGATAAGCGTTTAGAGTTTTGAAGAATTAAATGAACTTTGATGTGTTTAATATGGTTGCAGTGCAAAAATATGAGAAAGAACAGCATAATTAATGGTGTTCTTCTAACATAATACAACAAATCAGTCTATTTTAAGAAATAATTAAATATACTATTGTAATGTCTATTAGAGTAATAATATACTCAGGAAGCATATGTTTTGCAGCACTTTTCTGTATCTACTTTTGTCAATACCAACTATTTTAACAATTACTGAACAGACATATTAGATACTTTCAGTACATTGTGTACATCACGTCTTGATCTTTCAAATTAACAAATGAGAAATTTTAGCAAATATTATTTTATGATGATGCTACCTTCCTATAAATTACATTTCAATTTCTCTTTGGAAATAAGTTTCTTGAATCCTTTACTTCTTTTGAAAAATTATCTGATTAAAAGATATTTATATATAAGTAGATATCCTTTAATTCAGAAAGTTTGGGCTCACTTGATATGTCATGACTTCTTTCTTTTTAGGTAATGAAATCAGCCAAGTTGAAGGGCTTGACCACTTAGCAGTCCTTCAGGAATTGGTAGTGGATCATAACCGCATCCGATCATTTAATGACAGTGCTTTTGCCAAACCAAGTTCTTTACTGGAACTTCACTTGGAGGAAAACAGACTACGAGAACTGGGCAAATTACAATCTTTGGTAAAACTAGAGAAACTCTTCCTAGGATATAATAAAATCCAGGTAACATTATTATTTTTTTATTATGGGATTTACAAAGCTTTAGTTTCTCTGAGTTCTGAACATAAAGCTTCCAAGCATATCAATGAAAATGTTGCTAATATGTTATTTATCATTTATATACCATCTATATTTCAAGGCATAGAAATAGTCTGTGATGCAGAAATATTCACCCTACTTCTAGACTTAAGAACTGGACAAAGCCACATGCACAAGCTCATTAACAAAGGTTACTTCTACATGTTCTAAGGCTCTTCTCATCAGTCCTCTCTGAGAGTTCTCATTTGTTCCTTGACTGCTCTTGGTCCAAGTTGTTTCTGAATCTTGATTCTGGACTTCCTTTGGCCCCTTAAACTTATCATATGTACTTGTTCTACCCGGCATTTGAATCAACTCCTGATAACGGACTTTGACTCGGCTTTAATATTGTATCTCTCCCCACTCAAGGCTTCCTTAGATAGGATCCTGGCTTAGTTTTACCTGCTGAGAATTTAACCTGTTACTTTTAGGTCACTGCCCCAACTGAACCACTCAGACTCTCTCCTGAGATAGCATACAGATAAGAGTTGAAGACATAACCTTATATAGCCCTCACATTTCTCTCAGCATTTCTGTGGTGGTCTGTTAGCTCTCCTTTTACTAGCTTTTCTACTTCTGCCAATACCTCTAAGAGAGCCTCAAAGACAGACTGAACTCTGGACTACCCGCCAAGGGCAGAGAGCAAGTCTATCTTGTCCACATTTGTATCAGTATACAGCATAGTACCCAGTACATAATAGATCCTCCATAAACGTTTGTGGCTCTACTTGATACAGAGTTGAGGAAGCCTTTTCTGGGGGTGATTTTTTAAAAGCCCTGGACAAGGTTAAAAGGAAATCATGAGCCATGCCCCTTCCTACAAAGCAATTAGGGAATGTACATACAGATAAAAATAGTATACAACTAATTTATACAGATTCAAACATTCATCTGAGAAAAGCCTGCCAAAACTGGGGATGATTCTTCCTAAGATTTATCACGAAGAAATCTAAATTAGGAAAATTGCCCTTCTATGGAGATCTTTCCAGTGATAGCAACTGAGCTAACAAAAAAGACTGTCAAATCAGACTTGACACTCATCAGAGATCTTACCTGGTATCGAGCTTTATAAATAATTTCGAGGACACACAGGGCCCAGGACAAGCCTAGTGCCTTCTCAGGCCCTTCCTTCGCACATCACACACACTCCGAGCTTAAGAATAAAATGTGAGGTCTTCAAGTGAGAGTCCATGAGGTGATCTTATACAGTAGGGGAGTGTTTCATTTACGAACCATCCCCATTTTAAACTTGAAATTATGTGACATTTTACAGGGATCCATGCCTTATAATTCTATAGATTCTAGGTTTATTTATTATAGGCAGTCCTTAACCAAGAAGATCTGCTAAGAGAATATTATAAATGAGGACCGCTAAGAGAATATCATAAATGAGGACCTTCTTCCTAGCAAGTATCATTGCTTTATTTGACAGGATGTCCAGTTACCAGATTAGACCTGGTAACCTGCTTTTCCACAAGAGTGTCCCTGCTCTCTACTCCTCTATCCCTCTTAAGCAAATGAATCGATAGAGATCAGCTGGTATAACAACTATACTTAGTCAAGCTTATTTATTATCAAAATCTAATATAGCTAAATGACAACTTATATATCATGAGAGATTCTACATATCATTGAATGAAGAAGTAAGCATTATTATTTAATGACCATCCCTTGTTTATTTTTATCCTTGAAATGGTATTTTCCATTGAATTTAGATAGATCATTTTGCCATTAAGCTTATTCTAAACATTAATATTATAGTACCTTAATGTGACCATACATTTAGATGGGGAAAAAATGAACTCAGAGGAATAGAAAGGTTATGTTGGAAATTCTGTTGAATTCTACTGAAAACATATTTTCTTCAAACTTCTGAACTCTCCTTTCAAATTTTATTTTTGAGAGAGATTCTGTCTCTAGATTCATACCAACATGGGCAGACTGATACCAGCATTAATTTCAACAAAGGGACAATCAGATAATTTTGGGTTGATAAAAATTGATAGAAGGGAGAAAGCCTAGAAAAATTAACAAAGGAACAATATTTCAAGTGAAGGTATATGCAGTCCCTCATTGACCTACTTTAACATCCTTCAGAAGCTATATCCTTGATAAAATATAATACATACCCTTGATTCTGGTGTGATGCTTTTTACTTAGCCATCATGTCCAATAATACAGATTTAGCAAATTGTTGTCTATAGTCTTGCTTCTAAAGAAAGAATCACAGAAACACAATTGAAAGATTCATTATTTAATTCACCTTTACAGTCCTGTTTGATCCCTGTGTCTAAATGATTCCCCTACCTGGCATCCAGCTACTCTGTCTACTTTTAAACATATTATTAATCACCTGAAGCTGAAAAGAACCCCAAGAATAGTCTATTGCTATTTCCTGTCCTCAGTGAAGGACCCAATCCAGGCACAATTATTATTATGATTGCCTTAAGTACTTACGCTGACATTGTAACTACCATTGGTATCCTGGTTAATGCTTAACAACTGGCTCTCCAAGAGGAAAAAAATCCCTAATTAGTAACGTCTGCCAATTTCTATGGTATAATTTCTTCTGTCATAGCCAATCTCAGGCTAACACACCATCTCACAAAATTCCTAAAAATTTATCAGTTGACTTTGTGTGAGCCAGTAGCAGCACACTACTGTAAAAAATAATGCTGCATATTAAAAATGGGAAGCCATCAGCCCTCTCCCCCCAATTATCGACATATTAGTTTCCCTGATGTCTCTTTAAAAGTTTATGCCATCATTATCTTCTACAAATTTAATAGTCTATTTCCCATATTAACATTTTCTGTGAAAACAGAAATTTTGATTAGGAATATTTCACTAGTGACTACTGTTATGTTTGGTTTAATTTGAGAAAATAATGTAAGACTTTTCGCATGTCCGTGATTACCGATCAGGCCTTGGTTCCACAGATAGAAACTGCCTGTGGGTAAAAATGCACAATATCTCTATAGATTTACAGATTTTTCAAAGCCCTCCTTTATGATACTTCCAAAATCAAAATAGTAAAGATCGGTCATTTTAAAAATCAAATTCACTTCCAAATGATCTAAAATAGGTCTAAATATTTTTACACATACTAGAAGAATTTGCTATATGTCCACTTACAATTCCACAAAGGAATACAGGCATGTCAATAACTTTGTTGTGTTACACGAACTAGCAACAACTTCAGGCTGAGCTTGTTGGCTAAAGTTTGTCAGAAATAGCATTTTAGAAACAATTTTGCAAAAACTAAAATATATTTGCAAACTTTCACCAATGTTAAATGAAAGCTAATAAATAATGCTATGCAATAGAGAAGGCAAATTATTTAACATGAGAGATAGTTTTTCAGCTATATATATTCCCAGCAAGTATATCAAGATGCAATCCACTCATATCATACATTCCTTTATTGTTAAGGTTGTGTTTAGTTATGTACCTTTAAAACTTTTAGATTTGATTCACCTTTTCCATACTTCTTGATCAATGTGCTGGAGGAATTAACCAAATATAATCTAAGTCCTAGAATAAATCATAATTCTGAGAAAAAATTTGGTCTTTTCTTACAAGTGCCGCTATACATCCAATTTTCCATGTTAGACTGTTACCTTTGCCAGTCATGTATTTGAAATCTACAGTACACAGATCTGCCTTTATTCAAGAATACAGAAGACTGTCACTGTCACTCAAGCTCACTTCAGAGAATTCAATCATGAGCTAGCTGCAATCTAACACTTACATATAATTACTTCAAATTAGTCTACATTTGAAGATGTTGAGTCTAACCAAATAATAACTTAACTGATTAACTTTTGAATAGGATATCACAGAACTGGAAAAACTTGATGTTATCTCTACTCTCAGGGAGCTTACAGTGTACGGCAATCCAGTGAGTATGTTACCATTCTAATTTATTAGTTAATTTACTGGTAGTTTTATAAAATTTATTTTTATATGGTATTAGAAAGGGATTTAATTTTATGCTTCTGTATGCATAGCCAGTTATCCCAGCCCAAATGTATTGACTTCTTCCAACTGATTACAGTGCAAACTGTCACTGTCATGTATAAATAAGGTCTGTTTCAGGTTTCCACATTGTATTCCTTGGCCTATTTTTCTAACCCTGTGCCAATATTATGTAGTGTTAATTAATTAACGTTTTGTAGTAAGCCTTGATGTCTGGTAGAATAAGCACCTCTAATTCTTCCTCTTTCACCTCCTTCTCTTTCTCATTATTTCTTTCTCTTTCTTCACTGCCTTGGCTATTCTTGGCCCTTTACACTTTTCTATAAATTTTAGGAACCAACCCGTCAAGTTACATGAGAATCTTGTTGATATTTTAATTGGAATGGCATTCAATTTATAAATTAATTTGGGGAGACAGTTGCAACCTTTCCTGTTGGAATCTTTGAGGGGACCCAATAAGTAGCACCCTTGTTCACCTAATTTCTAAACAGATTGAGTAATATGACAATGGAGAGGTAAAAATACCAGCTTAGCTTAGTGAGAAATCAAAGGGGCACGTTATCAGATTTCAGAAATAGTCAGTCATGATCACCCAGATATAGAAAATACTACACCGAGCTTTTTCCACATAAGAGGAGAGCTACTCTTGGAGAGCAGAACACATTCTTCCAGAACACTCTTTTCCCAAGAAGGGAGTTAAATCACTCAACTTCCCCTAGTAGAGAGGAAGTGAAGGGTTTGAGAAAACCCAGGAGGGCCACATCATAGAGCTACTTCCACCAAGAAGAAAATGGCAATAAACAGTATCCCCTAATATTTATAGTATTCAGCCTTCACGTTCATTAACATAAATATCACTCCATTTATTTCATCTCTTTGAATAAATATTTGTAATTTTCTCCATAAAGATTTTAATCAACTTTGGTTAGATTTATTGTTGTTTTAATTGCTTTTTAAAATAGTGTCTTTTTAAAATTTTCCTAATTGTTTGTTGCTGGAGTGTATACATTCTGATTTTTGTATATTGCTTTTTATCTAGGACCCTTGCTGAACCCTCTTTTTAATTCTAATGGTTTGTAATGTTTTTTGGATTTTCTCTATAGACTATTATCTGCAAATATGACTATCATTTCTTTCCAGTTCTCACATTTTTAATTTCCTTTGCTTCTCTTAGCACGCTATCTAGGACCTCTAGTACAGTGCTGAATTAGAAGTACCATTAGAAGTACTTATAGTAAGTTACTAACTTCAAAAGAATGCTTTAAAGTTGTCACTACTTAATATGATGTTTGCAGTAGGTTATGGGAAGATAACCTTTAACAGCCTAAGGAAATTCTAGTTCCAGTTTCCTACTGGTTTTGTCTTGAATGGGCATTGCTTTTTCAGTAATTGGTAATATAGTTTTTCTCTTTAATCTGTTAATATGGTAAATTACAATAATAGACTAGTGTTAAACCATCTTGAAATTCCTGGGATGAATACTTCTTGGTCATGCTTTATATTTTATTGGATTCAATTTGCTAATATTTTATGTAGCATATCTGTATCCATGGAAATAAGTAAAATTATCCTATAATTTTATCTTCTTTTAGTATTCTTTTCAACTCTCTCAAAGTTTTACTTGCTTCATGAAATAATTTGGGAGCATTCCCTCTTTCTCCAGTCTATGGAGTTTTTATATGCAATGTCTCATATACTTCTGGAAGGATAATTAAACCTTATCTCTAGAACTCTCTGGGCTTAATATTTTTGAGGTTATATTTTAAACTACTTAAATTCTTTAATGGCTATAAAGCTAGTCACGTTTGTATTTCTTAAAACAGTTATTCTGAGAAGTTATATTATCTAGAAAATTGCCCTTTTTATGTAATTTTTTTTTTTTTTTTTTTTGAGACAGAGTCTCTCTCTGTCACCCAAGATGGAGTGCAGTGGCATGATCTTGGCTCACTGCAGCCTCTGCCTCCCGGGTTCAAGCAATTCTCCTTCCTCAGTCTCTCAAGTAGCTGAGATTACAGACGCGTGCCTTCATGCCTGGCTAATTTTTTGTATTTTTAGTAGAGATAGAGTTTCACCATGTTGGCCAGGATGGCTTTAATCTCCTGACCTCATGATCTGCCTGCCTCTGCCTCCCAAAGTGTTGGGATTACAGGCGTGAGCCACCGTGCCTGGCCTGTAAAATTTTAATGTATTGCTCTCATAGTACTTTCATGAATTGCTTTTCATTTATTTTTAAAAATTTGTATTGATGTAAAATATACATATACAATTTACCATATTTACATTTTTAAATGTCCAGTTTAGTGTAAATAAATATATTTATATTCTTTATTATTCCTTTCATTCCCATCTCTCATCCCTGCTCCCCTTCCCAGACTCTGGTAACCACCAATCTTGTCTTTGTCTTCTTTAGATCTACTTTTTTAGCTCCCACATATGAGTGAAGGCATATGATATTTGTTTTTCTGTGCCTGGCTTATTTTACTTAACATAATGGTTTCCAATTCCATCCATATTGCTGCAAATAACAGGATTTCATTCTTTTTATGGTTAAATAATGTTCCATTGTGTAGATATACCATATTTTCTTTATCCATTCATCTGCTGATGGGCACTTAGGTTGATTCCATATTTTGGCTATTATGAATAATGCTGCAATAAACATAGGAATACAGGTATCTCTTTGATGTATTGATTTCCTTTCTTTTAGATACATACCCTTTTCTATTGTGAGTTTTTTAAGGAACCTCCATACTGTTTACCATAATGGTAATTTACATTCCCACCAACAGTGTACACAGGTTCCCCTTTCTCCACATCCTTACCAGCATCTGTTATTGCCTGAAGTTTTGATGTCAGCCATTTTAACTGGGGTAAAATGATACCACATTGTGGTTTGGTTTGCATTTCTCTGATTATTAGTGACTTTGAGCATTTTTTTTTTGTTTTTGTAAACCTGTTGGCCATTTGTATGTCTTCTTTTGAGAAATGTCTGTTCAGATCTTTTGCCAGTTTTAAAATTTAATTATTTATTTATTTTTGGCTGTTAAGTTGTTTGCGCTCTTATGTGTTCTGGTTATTAATCCCTTGTCAGATGGATTGACTGCAAATATTTTCTCCCATTCTGTGGGCTGTAGCTTTACTTCGTTGATTATTTACTTTGCTGTACAGAAGCTTTTCAGTTTGATATAACCCTATTTATCCATTTTTGCTTTAGTTGCCTGTGCTTTTGATGTCTTACACAGTATTTGCCCAAATAAATGTCTTGGAGGATTTCAGCAATGCTTTCCTCTAGTAGTTTCATAGTTTAAGGTCTTAGATTCAAGTCTTTAATCCATTTGGATTTGATTTTTGTATATGGTGAGAGATAGAAGTCAATTTTCATTCTCCTCTACAGAGTTATCCACTTTTCCCAGAACTGTTTATTAACAAGACTGTCATTTTCTCACTGTAAGTTCTTGGTGTTTTTGTTGAAGATGAGTTGACTGTAAACGCATGGATTTATATCTGGGTTATCTATTCTGTCACGTTGGTCTATGTGTCTTTTTTTAATGCCAGCTCCATGGTTTTTTGGTTACTATAGCTTTGTAATAAAATTTGAAGTCACATTGTGTGATGCCTCCACTTTTGTTCTTTTTGCTCAGGATTGCTTTGGCTATTTGGGAATATTTTAGGATTTTTTTATTTCTGTGAAGAATGTTTTAGGTGTATTGATAGGGATTGCATTGAATATGTAAATTGCTCTGGGTAGTATTGTCTTTTTTTTTAACAACAGATATTTATTTCTCACAGTTCTGGAGGCTGAAAGTACAAGATCAAAGGGCCAACTGATCCAGTTCCTGGTGAGGACCATCTTCCTGGCTTGCAGATAGTTGTCTTGCTATATCCTCACATGGCTCTGGTGGGAAGCGTAGGGTGCGAAGAGGGCACAAAAACTCCTGGTCTCTACTATACTTTTCTGTAAGAGTACTGGTCCCATCATAAGGACCCCATCCTGATGACCTCATCTAAACCTAATCACCTCCCAAGACCCCAACTCCTAATAATACCATTACATTAGGGGTTAGGGCTTTAATATGTGAATTTGGGGGGCACATCAGCATTCAGTCCATAGCAACACTTAATCCTCAGCCTTAACTCAGGGTTCACCTATTGTTCTCATAATGTCTGTTATAGCAAAAGTATTCAGCCAGAATCATGCATTACTAAGAGACATTAGTGGTCATGTACCTTTAGCTCTTCCAGTCTAGAAGATTACTCCTCCAGACTGAGGAATCTTCCAGACAAGATAAGCCAAAGGGACATGATGATTCCTTCACTTTGATGACTTTGACACTTTTGAAGATTATGGACTAGTTAATTTGTAGAATGTCCTTCAAGTTGGGTTCATCTGGTGACATCTTATGATTAGACTCAGGTTGTGCATTTTGGGGAGGGATATTGCAAAGGTGGATGTTGCATTCTCCATGTATCTGTCACACAATTTTAATTTGTCCTATTCACTGTGATCACTTGATTGAAGTGGTGTTTGCCAGATTTTTCTGCTATAAACTTACTCTTTGCCTCTTTATTTTTTTGCCTTCTGTGGCATCATGTACTTTATTATTTTTATATATATATATACTTTAAGTTCTAGGGTACATGTGCACAATGTGCAAGTTTGTTACAGATATATACATGTGCCATGTTGATGTGCTGCACCCGTTAACTCGTCATTTACATTAGGTATATCTCCTAATGCTATCCCTCCTCCCTCCCCACACCCCACGACGGGCCCTGGTGTGTGATGTTCCCCATCCTGTGTCCGAATGTTCTCATTGTTCCATTCCCACCTATGAATGAGAACATGCGGTGTTTGGTTTTCTGTCCTTGCGATACTTTGTGTGATGTTCCCCATCCTGTGTCCAAATGTTCTCATTG
>NW_012119265.1:8485995-8488330 GCF_000951035.1 Colobus angolensis palliatus
ATGTGTCTGTTGGCTGCATAAATGTCTTCTTTTGAGAAGTGTCTGTTTATATCCTTTGCCCACTTTTTCATGGGGTTGTTTGATTTTTTTCTTGTAAATTTGCTTAAGTTCTTTGTAGATTCTGTATATTAGCACTTTCTCAGATGGGTAGATTGTAAAAATTTTCTCCCATTCTGTAGGTTGCCTGTTCACTCTGATGGTAGTTTTTTTTCCGTGCAGAAGCTGTTTAGTTTAATTAGATCCCATTTGTCAATTTTGGCTTTTGTTGCCATTGCTTTTGTTGTTTTAGTCATGAAGTCCTTGTCCATGCCTATGGCCTGAATGGTATTACATAGGGTTTCTTCTAGGGTTTTTATGGTTTTAGGCCTAACATTTAAGTCTTTAATCCATCTTGAATTAATTTTTGTATAAGATGTAAGGAAGGGATCCAGATTCAGCTTTCTCCTTATGGCTAGCCAGTTTTCCCAGCACCATTTATTAAATAGGGAATACTTTCCCCATTTCTTGTTTTGGTCAGGTTTGTCAAAGATCAGATGGCTGTAGATGTGTGGTAATATTTCCGGGGGCTCTATTCTGTTCCGTTGGTCTATATGTGTGTTTTGGTACCAGTACCATGCTGTTTTGGTTACTGTAGCCTTGTAGTGTAGTTTGAAGTCAGGTAGCATGATGACTCCAGCTTTGTTCTTTTCGCTTAGGATTGTCTTCATGATGTGGGTTCTTTTTTGGTTCCATATGAACTTTAAAGTAGTTTTTTCCAATTCTGTGAAGAAAGTCATTGGTAGCTTGATGGGGATGGCATTGAATCTATAAATTACCTTGGGCAGTATGGCCATTTTCACAATACTGATTCTTCCTATCCATGAGCATGGAGTGTTCTTCCATTTGTTTGTGTCCTCTTTTATTTCGTTGAGTAGTGGTTTGTAGTTCTCCTTGAAGAGGTCCTTCACATCCCTTGTAAGTTGGATTTCTAGGTATTTTATTCTCTTGGAAGCAATTTTGAAGGGGAGTTCACTCATGATTTGGCTCTCTGTTTGTCTGTTATTGGTGTATAGGAATGCTTGTGAATTTTACTTATTGATTTTGTATCCTGAGACTTTGCTGAAGTTGCTTATCAGCTTAAGGAGATTTTCGGCTGAGATGAAGGGGTTTTCTAAATATACAATCATGTCATGTGCAAACAGGGACAATTTGACTTCCTCTTTTCCTAACTAAACACCTTTATTTCTTTCTTCTGCTTGATTGCCCTGGCCAGCACTTCCAACACTATGTTGAATAGGAGTGGTGAGAGAGGGCATCCCTGTCTTCTGCCAGTTTTCAAAGGGAATGCTTCCAGTTTTTGCCCATTCAGTATGGTATTAGCTGGTTTGTCATAAATAGCTCTTATTATTTTGAAATACGTCCCATCAATACCTAATTTATTAAGAATTTTTAGCATGAAGGGCTGTTGAATTTTGTCAAAGGCCTTTTCTACATCTATTGAGATAATTATTTAGTTTTTGTCCTTGGTTCTGTTTATATGCTGGATTACGTTTATTGATTTGCATATGTTGAACCAGCCTTGCATCCCAGGGATGAAGCCAGGTTGATCATGGTGGAGAAGCTTTTTGAAGTGCTGCTGGATTTGGTTTGCCAGTATTTTATTGAAGATTTTTGCATCGATGATCATCAGGGATATTGGTCTAAAATTCTCTTTTTTTGTTGTGTCTCTGCCAGGCTTTTGTACCAGGATGATGCTGGCCTCATAAAATGAGTTAGGGAGGATTCCCTCTTTTTCTGTTGATTGGAATAGTTTCAGAAGGAATGGTACCAGCTCCTCTTTGTAACTCTGGTAGAATTTTCCTGTGAATCCGTCTAGTCCTGGACTTTTATTGGTTGGTTAGCTATTAATTATTGCCTTAATTTCAGAACCTGTTAGTGGTCTATTCCGGGATTCAGCTTCTTCCTGATTTAGTCTTGGGAGGGTGTATGTGTCCAGGAATTTATCCATTTCTTCTAGATTTTCTATTTTATTTGCATAGAGGTGTTTATAGTATTCTCTAATGGTAGTTTGTATTTCTGTGGGATTGGTGGTGATATCTCTTTCATCATTTTTTATTGCGTCTAGTTGATTCTTCTGTCTTTTCTTCTTTATTAGTCTTGCTAGCAGTCTATTAATTTTGTTGATCTTCTGAAAAAACCAGCCCCTGGATTCACTGATTTTCTGCAGGGTTTTTTGTGTCTCTATCTCCTTCGGTTCTGCTGTGATCTTAGTTATTTCTTGCCTTCTGCTAGCTTTTGAATGTGTTTGCTCTTGCTTCTGTAGTTCTTTTAATTGTGATGTTAGGGTGTCTATTTT
>NW_012119265.1:8488380-8525307 GCF_000951035.1 Colobus angolensis palliatus
GTTATTTCTTGCCTTCTGCTAGCTTTTGAATGTGTTTGCTCTTGCTTCTGTAGTTCTTTTAATTGTGATGTTAGGGTGTCTATTTTAGATCTTTCCTGCTTTCTCTTGTGGACATTTAATGCTATAAATTTCCCTCTACACACTGCTTTAAATGTGTCTCAAAGATTCTGGTATGTTGTGTCTTTGTTCTCATTGGTTTCAAAGAACATCTTTATTTCTGCCTCCCTTTTGTTATGTACCCAGTAGTCATTCAGGAGCAGGTTGTTCAGTTTCCATCTAGTTGAGCTGTTTTGAGTGAGTTTCTTAATCCTGAGTTCTAGTTTGATTGCTCTGTCGTCTGAGAGACAGTTTGTTATAATTTCTGTTCTTTTACATTTGCTGAGGAGTGCTTTACTTCCAATGATGTGGTCAATTTTGGAATAAGTGTGATGTCATGCTGAGAAGAATGTATATTCTGTTGATTTGGGGTGGAAAGTTCCATGTTTATTAGATCTGCTTGGTGCAGAGCTGAGTTCAATTCCTGGACATCCTTGTTAACTTTCTGTCTCGTTGATCTGTCTAATGTTGACAATGGGGTGTTAAAGTCTCCCATTATTATTGTGAGAGAGTATAAGTCTCTTTGTAGGTCTCTAAGGACTTGCTTCATGAATCTGGGTGCTCCAGTATTGGGTGCATATATATTTAGGATAGTTAGCTCTTCTTGTTGAATTTATCCCTTTACCATTATATAATGACCTTCTTTGTCTCTTCTGTTCTTTGTTGGTTTAAAGTCTGTTTTATCAGAGACTAGGATTGCAACCTCTGCTTTTTTTTTTCTTTTTTTCCATTTGCTTGGTAGATCTTCCTCCATCCCCTTATTTTGAGCCTATGTGTGTCTCTGTCCGTGAGATGGGTCTCCTGAATACAGCACACCAATGGGTCTTGACTCTTTATCCAATTTGACCATCTGTGTCTTTTAATTGGAGCATTTAGCCCATTTACATTTAAGGTTCATATTGTTATGTGTGAATTTGATCTTCTCATTATGATGTTAGCTGGTTATTTTGCTTGTTAGTTGATGCCATTTCTTCCTAGCATTGATGGTCTTTATAATTCAGCATTTTTTTTTTTTTTTTGCAGTAGCTGGTACTGGTTGTTCCTTTCCATGTTTAGTGCTTCCTTCAGGAGCTCTTGTAAGGCAGGCCTGGTGGTGACAAAATCTCTAAGCATTTGCTTGTCTGTAAAGGATTTTATTTCTCCTTCACTTATGAAGCTTAGTTTGGCTGGATATGAAATTCTGGGTTGAAAATTCTTTTCTTTAAGAATGTTGACTATCAGCCCCCACTCTCTTCTGACTCGTAGAGTTTCTGCCAAGAGATCCACTTTTAATCTGATGGGCTTCCCTTTGTGGGTAACCTGACCTTTCTCTTGGCTGCCCTTAATATTTTTTCCTTCATTTCAACTTCGGTGAATCTAACAATTATGTGTCTTGGAGTTGCTCTTCTTGAGGAGTGTGTTTGTGGCATTCTCTGTATTTCCTGAATTTGAATGTTGGCCTGCCTCGCTAGGTTGGGGAAGTTCTCCTGGATAATATCCTGAAGAGTGTTTTCCAACTTGGTTCCATTCTCCCTGTCACTTTCAGGTACACCAATTGGACATAGATTTGGTCTTTTCACATAGTCCCAAATTTTTTGGAGGCTTTGTTTGTTTCTTTTCACTCTTTTTTCTCTAAACTTCTCTTCTCGCTTCATTTCATTCATTTGATCTTCAATTACTGATACCCTTTCTTCCATTTGATCAAATTGGCTATTGAAGCTTGTGCATGTGTCACATAGTTCTTGTGCCATGGTTTTCAGCTCTATCAGGTAATTTAAGGACTTATCTATGCTGTGTATTCTAGTTAGCCATTCATCTAACCTTTTTTCAAGGTTTTTAGCTTATTTGTGATGGGTTCGAACATCCTCCTTTACCTCAGAGAAGTTTGTTATTACCAATCGTCTGAAACATTCTTCTCTCAACTCATCAAAGTCATGCTCCTTCCAGCTTTGTTCCATTGCTGGTGAGGAGCTGCATTCCTCTGGAGGAGAAGAGGCACTCTGATTTTTAGAATTTTCAGGTTTTCTGCTCGGGTTTCTCCCCATCTTTGTGGTTTTATGTACCTTTGGTCTTTGATGATGGTGACGTACAGATGGGGTTTTGATGTGGATGTCCTTTCTGTTTGTTAGTTTTCCTTCTAACAGTCAGGACCCTCAGCTTCAGGTCTGTTGGAGTTTGCTGGAGGTCCACTCCAGATCCTGTTTGCCTGGGTATCACCAGTGGAGGCTGCAGAACAGCAAATATTGCAGAACGGAAAATGTTGCTGCCTGATCCTTCCTTTGGAGTAAGGATCATACAGCTTCAGAGGGGCACCCGGCTGTATGAGGTGTCAGTCAGCTCCTACTGGGATGCGCCTCCCAGTTAGGCTACTCAGGGGTCAGGAATCCACTTGAAGAGGCAGTCTGTCTGTTCTCAGATCTCAAATTCCATGCTGGGAGAAGCACTACTCTCTTCAAAGCTGTCAGACAGGGACGTTTAATTCTGCGGAAGTTTCTGCTGCCTTTTGTTCAGCTATGCCCTGCCTCCAGAGGTGGAGTCTACAGAGGCTTCCTTGAGCTTTGGTGGGCTCCACTGCATTCGAGCTTCCTGGCTGCTTTGTTTACCTACTCAAACCTCAGCAATGGTGGATGCCCCTCCCCCAGCCTTGCTGCTGCCTTGCAGTTCGATCTTAGACTGCTGTGCTAGCAGTGAGCAAGGCTCTGTGGGTGTGGCACCCTCCAAGCCAGGTGCGGGATATGATCCCCTGGTGTGCCATTTGCTAAGACCATTGGAAAAGCACAGTATTAGGCTGGGAGTGTCCCAATTTTCCAGGTACGGCCTGTCATGGCTTCCCTTGGCTAGGAAAGCTTATTCCCCAACCCCTTGCACTTCCCGGGTGAGGCGATGTCCCACCCTGCTTTGGCTCACGCTCCGTGGGCTGCACCCTTTGTCTGACAAGCCCCAGTGAGATTAACCCAGTACCTCAGCTGGAAATGCAGAAATCACCCATCTTCTTCTGTGTTGCTCACACTGGGAGCTGTAGACTATAGCTGTTCCTATTCAGCCATCTTGGAACCTCCCACATGTTGTCATTTTAACAATATTATTTATGCCAATCCATGAGCATAGAATATATTTCCTTTTTTCTGTGTGTCCTCTTCTATTTCTTTCATCAGAGGTTTACAGTTTTCCTTGCATAGATCTTTCACTTCTTTGGTTAGACTGATTCCTAGGTATTTTATACTTTTCGTAGCTATTGTAACAGGATTGCTTTCTTGATTTCATTTTCAGATTGTTTGCTATTGACATATATAAATCCTTTTGATTTTTGCATGTTGGCTTTGTATTCTGCAACTTAACTGAATTCATTTATTAGCTCTTAACAGTTTTTTGGGGAACCTTTGGGCTTTTCTAAGTATAGGATCACACTGTCTGCAAACAAGGCTTATTTTACTTTTTCAGTTTGGATACCCTTTATTTCTTTCTCTTGTCTAATTGCTCCAGCCAGACAGTACTTCCAGTATTATATTGAAAAACAGCAGTAAAAGTGGGCATTCTTGTCTCGTTCCAGTCTTTAGAGCAAAGGCCTTCAATTTTTCCCCATTCATTATGCTGCTAGTCACGGGTTTTTCATAGATGGCCTTTATTATCTTGAGGTATGTTCTTTCTATACCCATTTTGATGAGTTTTCATTATGGATATTGAATTTTATCAAATGCCTTTTTGGCATCTATTGAAATAACCATATGGCTTTTGTTCTTGATTCTGTTAATATGGTATAACATGTTTATTGATCTGCATATGTTGAGCCATCCTTGCATCCCTGAGATGAATCCCACTTGATAATGGTGAATGATCTTTTTAATGTGTTGTTACATTTAGTTTGTTAGTATTTTGTTGAAGATTTTTGCATTTGTGTTCATCAATTATATTAGCCTGTAGTTTTGTTTTGTTTTGTTTTCTTTTTTTTTTTTTTTCCGCCTTGCCTTGTTTTGGTATCAGGGTAATAATGCTGGCCTTGTAGAATGAGTTTGGAAGTATTCCTTCCTCTTCAATTTTTTTAAAGAGTTTAAGTAGTTGGTATTAATTCTTTTTTAATGTTTGGTAGAATTCATCAGTGAATTCATCATCCAGACAGATCATCCAGATGGAACGTCAATAAAGAAACAGTAAAGTTAAACTATACACTAGATCTAACAGGCCTGAGATTTATAAACATTTCACCTAACTGCTTCAGAATACACATTCTTTTCAACAGCACATGGAACATTTTCCATGATAGACCATATCTGAGGCTACAAAACATGTTTGTAGAAATTCTGAAAAGCAAATAATATCGAGTATCTTCTTGGATCACAATGGAATAAAACTAGAAATCAATAACAAGAGGAACCTTGGAAAATACACAAACATATGGAAATTAAACAACATGATCCTGAAGGACTAGTGGGTCAATGAAGAAGGGAATTAAAAATTTTATTGAAACAAATGAAAATGGAAATAAAATGTACCAAAATATATAGGATTATGGCAAAAGCAGTACCAACAGGAAAGTTTATTGCAATAAATGCCTATATCAAAAAAGTTGAAAGGCTTCAAAAATAAACACCCTAATGGTGTGCCTTACGCAACAAGAAATGCAAGAACAAGCTAAGCCCTAAATTAGTAGAAGGAAAGAAATAATAAATATCAGAGCAGAAATAAATGAAATTCAGGTTGAAAAACAGAAAATCAACAAAACAAAAAGTTGTTTTTTCAAAATATAAACAAAATTGACAAACCTTTAGCTAGACTAAGAAAGAAAAAGAGAAGACTTAAACAAATAAAATCAAAAATGAAAAAGAAGATGTAATAACTGAGACCTCAAATACAAAGAATTATTGACAGTATTATGAACTATACTCTAATAAATTGGAAAACCTAGAAGACATGGATAATGTCTTCTTGAATCCATACAACCTACAAAGATCAAATCACGAAGAAATAGAGAACCTCAACAAACCCAGTAACAAGTAATGAAATAGAAGCTGTGAAATAGTCTCCCATAAAAGAAAAGCCCAGTCCTTTGCCCACTTTTTAATAAGGTTATTTGCTTTTTTCTTGTAAATTTGTTTAAGTTCCTGTAGACTCTGGATATCAGACCTTGGTCAGATGGATAGAAGATTGCAGAAATTTTCTCCCATTCTGTCGGTTGTCTGTGCACTCTGGTGATAGTTTCCTTTGTCATGTAGAAGTTCCTTAGTTTAATTAGACCCCATTTGCCAATTTTTGCTTTTGTTGCAATTGCTTTTGGCATATTTGTCACAAAATCATTGTCTGTGCCTATGTCCTGAATGCTATGACCTAGATTATCTTCCAGGGTTTTTATAGTTTTGGATTTTACATTAAAGTTTTTAATCCATCTTGTGTTAACTTTTGTATAAGGTGTAAGGAAGGCATCCAGTGTCCATTTTCTGCATATAAGATAGCCAGTTCTCCAAGCACCATTTATTAAATGGGGAATCCTTTCCCCATTACTTGCTTTTGTTGGGTTTGTCAAAGATCAGATGGTTGTAGGTGTGCAGTCTTACTTCTGAGTTCTCTATTCCGTTTCATTGGTCTATGTGCCTGTTTTGTACCATACCATGCTGTTTAGGTTAGTGTAGCCTTGTGGTATAGTTTGAAGTCAAGTAGCATGATGCCTCCAGCTTTGTTCTTTTTCCTTAGGATTGTCTTAATTATTTGGGCTCTTTAAAAAAATAGTTTCCTCTAATTCTGTGAAGGATGTCAATGGCAGTTTAACAGGAAGAACACTGAATCTATAAATTACTTTTGGCGATATGGCCATTTTCATGATACTGATTCTTCCTTTCCATGAGCATGGAATGTTTTTCCATTTGTTTGTGTCCTCTCTGATTTCCCTGAGCAGTGGTTTGTAGCTCTCCTTGAAGAGTCCTTCATATTCCTTGTTAGCTGTATTTCTAGGTACTTTATTCTTTTTGTAACAATTGTGATTGGGAGTTCCATTCATGATTTGGCTCTCTGCTTGCCTGCTGTTGGTGTATAGGAATGCTAGCTTTTTTGCGCATTGATTTTGTATCCTGAGACTTTGCTGAAGTTGCTTATCAACTTAAGAAGCTTTCAAGCTGAGATTATCAGGTTTTTCTAGATACAGGATCATGTCATCTGCTAACAAAGATAGTTGGAATTCCTCTCTTCCTATTTGAATACCATTTATTTATTTCTTTGGCCTGATTGCCCTGGCCAGAACTTCCAATACTATGTTGAACAGGTGTGGTGAGAGACCGAAGGAGGATAGAGACATGACAACTTGTCTTGTGTCAGTTTTCAAGGGAAATGCTTCCAGCTTTTACCCATTCAGTATGATATTGGTTGGGAGATTATAATATATGGCTCTTATTATTTTGAGGTATATTCCTTCAATAACTAGTTTATTGAGAATTTTTAACATGAAGGGATGCTGAATTTTATCAAAGGCCTGTCCTACATCTATTGAAATAATTATGTGATTTTTGTCTTTAGTTCTTTGCATGTGATGAGCCACATTTATTGATTTGCATGTGTTGAACCAACCGTGAATCACAGGGATGAAGCCAACTTGATCATGATGGATAAGCCTTTTGATGTGCTGCTGGATTTGGTTTGCCAGCATTTTATTGAGGATTTTTGCATCAACAGTCATCAGAGATATTGGCCTGAAGTTTTCTTTTTTTGTTGTATTTCTGCCAGATTTTGGTATCAGGATGATGCTGGCCTCATAAAATGAGTTAGGGAGGAGATCCTCCTTTTCTATTTTTTGGAATAATTTCAGTAGAAATGGTACCAGTTGTTCTTTGTACCTCTGGAATTAAGCTGTAAATTTGTCTGCTCCTGGACTTTTTTTGGTTGTTAGGCTATTAATTACTGTCTCAATTTCAGGACTCATTATTGGCGTATTCAGGGATTCAATTTCTTCCTGGTTCAGTCTTGGGAGGGTGCACATATCCAGGAATTTATCCATTTCTTCTAGATTTTCTAGTTCATGTGCACAGAGGTGTTTATAGTATTCTTTGATGGTTGTTTGTATTTTTGTGGGGTCAGTGGTGATATTCCCCTTATAATTTCAAATTGTGTTTATTTGATTCTTCTGTCTTTTCTTCTTTCCTAGTCTAGTTAGCAGTCTATTTTATTAATTTTTTCAAAAGAACATCACCTGGATTTCTTGATTTTTTAAAGGGATTTTCATGTCTCTTTCCTCCTTCAGTTCTGCTCTGATCTCAGTTATTTATTGTCTTCTGCCAGCTTTGGGGTCTGTTTGCTCTTGGTTTCTAGTTCTTTTGGTTGTGAGGTTAGGTTGTTAACTTGAGATCTTTCTAACTTTTCGATGTGGGCATTTAGTGCTATAAATTCCCCTCGTAACACTGCTTTATCTGCCCCCAGAGATTCTGATACATTGTCTTTTTGTTCTCATTAGTTTCAAATAACTTCTTGATTTCTGCCTAATTTTATTATTTACCCAGCAGTCATTCAGGAGCAAGTTGCTCAATTTCCATGTAGTTGTGTGGTTTTGAGTGAATTTCTTAATCTTAAATTCTAATTTGATTGTATTGTGATTTGAGAGACTGTTATTATTTCAGTCCTTTTGCATTTGCTGAGGAGTGTTTGACTTCCAATTATGTGATTAATTTTTGAGTAAGTGCCATGAGGCAATGAGAATGTATATTTTGTTGTTGGGGGCTAGAGAGTTCTGCAGATATCTATCAGATCTACTTGATCCAGAGCTGAGTTCAGGTTCTGAATATCTTTTTTAATTTTCTGTCTCAGTGATCTGTCTAAAACTGTCAGTGGAGTGTTAAAATCTCCCACTATTATTGTGTGGGAGTCTAAGTCTCTTTATAGGTCTCTAAGAACTGCTATGAATCTGGGTGCTCCTGTATTGTATGACTATATATTTAGGACAGTTAGTTCTTCTTGTTGAATTGAATCCTTTACTATTATGTAATGCTCTTCTTTGTTGTTTTTTTATCTTTGTTCTTTTAAAGTCTGTTTTGTCAGAAGCTAGGATTGTAACATCTGCTTTTTTCTGTTTTCCATCTGCTTGGTAAATTATCCTTCATCCTTTGTTTTGAGCCTATGTGTGTCTTTGCATGTGAGATGGATCTCTTAAAGACAGCATACCGATGGGTCTTGGTTCTTTATCTAGCTTGCCATTCTGTGTCTTTTAATTGGGACATCTAGACCATTTATGTCTAAGGTTAGTATTGTTATGTGTGAATTTGATTCTGTCATCATGATGCTGGCTGGTTATTTTGCAGACTTGTTTATGGGATTACTTCATAGTGCCACTGGTCTGTGTACTTCAGTATGTTTTTGGAGTAGCTGATAATGGTTTTTCCTTTCCATATTTAGTGCTTTCTTCAGGAGCTCTTGCAAGGCAGTCCTGGGGGTGACAGTTCCCTCTGCATTTGCTTGTCTGCAAAGGATCTCATTTCTCCTTCACTTATGAAACTTAGTTTGGCCAGATATGAAATTCTAGGTTGGAAATTATTTTATTTAACAATGTTGAAGATTGGCCCCCAATCTCTTCTGGTCTGTAGGATTTCTGTTGAAAGGTATGCTGTTAGTCTGATGGGCTTCACTTTGTAGTACCTTGTCTTTTTCTCTGGCTGCTCTTAACATTTTTTCTTTCATTTTGACCTTGGAGAATCTGATGATCATGTGTCTTGGGACACATAATGGGATACTCTTTTCATGGAGTATCTTACTGGGGTTCTCTGAATTTCCTAAATTTGAATGTTAGCCTGTCTTGCTAGGTTGGGGAAGTTCTCCTAGATAATATCCTGAAGTATATTTTCTAACTTGGTTCCAGTCTCCCCATCTCTTTCAGATACCCCAATCAGTCATAGATTCAATCTTTTTACATAATCTCATATTTCTGGGAGGTTTTGTTCATGCCTTTTTATTCTTTTCTCTCTAATCTTTTTTGTCATTTTATTTTATTTTATTTTATTCGAGACAGAGTCTCACTCTGTCACCTAGGCTGGAGTGCAGTGGCACAATCTTGGCTCACTGCAACCTCCACCTCCTGGGTTCAAGCAATTCTCCTGCCTCAGCCTCCTGAGTAGCTGGGATTACAGGCAAAACCACCATGCCCAGCTAATTTTTGTATTTTTAGTAGAGACAGGTTTCACCATGTTGGCCAGGCTGGTCTCGAACTCCTGACCTCAGGTGATCCACCCTCCTTGGCCTCCCAAAGTGCTGAGATTACAGGCATAAGCCACCATGCCTGGCCCTGTCTTATTTCAGAAAGATAGTTCTCAGGCTCTGAAGTCCTTTCACTGCCTGGTCTATTCTGCTATTGATACTTGTGATTGCATTGTAAAGTTCTCATGTTGTGTTTTTCAGCTCTATCAGGTCAGTTACGTTTCTCTCTAAACTGACTATTCTGATTATCAGCTCCTATATTGTTTTATTATGTTTCTTAGCTTCTTTGTGTTGGGTTACAACATGCTCCTTTAGCTCAGCAAAGTTCGTTATTACCTTCTGAAGCCTACTTCTATCAATTCAGCCATCTCAGCCTCTGCCCAGTTCTGTGCCCTTGCTGGTTATTTGGTGTTGTGATCATTTGTAGAAGAAGAGGCACTCTGGCTTTTTGTGTTTTCAATGTTTTTGCGTTGATTTTTTTCACTTTTTTAGGGGCTTATCTACCTTCGATCTTTGAGACTGCTGACCTTTGAGTGGGGCTTTTGTGGGGTCACTTTTGTTGATGTTGTTGTCTGTTTGTTCTTAACAATCAGGCCACTAATTATTAGGAACCATAGGGCTGCTGCAGTTTGCTGGGAGTCCACTCCAGACCCTAATTGCCTCCCTTTTTCCCATACCTGGTGGTATATCCAGTGAAGGCTGCAAAACACCAAAGATGGCAGCCTGCTCCTTCCTCTGTAAGCTCCATCCCAGGGTGGTACTGACCTGTTGCCGGCCCAAACACACCTGTAGGAGGTGTCTGGAGAACCCTGTTGGGACGTCTCATGCAGTCAGGAGGAACAGGATCAGGGACACACTTACAGGAATAGTCTGGCTGCTTTTGGTACAGCCAGTGTGCTGCATTGGTGAGAGACTCTTCCTCCTGGACTCTCCAGAGCCAGCAGGCTGGAAAAGCTGAGTCAACCAAACAACAGAGACACTGGCTGCCTCTCTCCACAGGAGCTCCATCCCAAGGAGAGATCAGGGTTCAGTGCTTACATGTAAGCCTGGCTGGAGTGACTCAAGGCCCCCCACAAGGGAGCCCCACCCAGTGAGGAAGAATGGATCAGGGTACCCCTTAAAGAAGCAGTCTGAGCATCATCTTGCAAAGCACGTGTGTTGCAGTTGGGGGGAACCCTCCTCGTCCAGACCACCTGGACTTTCCAGAGATGGCAGGCTGGAACGCTGAGTTGACCAAACCACAAAAATGGCCGCCACCCCTTCCCAAGCTGCCTCTGGTTTCAGGCAGACTCACCCTTCCCCCAGGAACTGCCTCTGATTTCAGGCAGACTCAGCCTATTGCCCTTGGCTGGCTGGAATTCTAAGCCAGTGGGTCTTAACTTACGAGGTGCCATGAAACTGAGGCCTGCAGACTGACACTGCTTGGCTCCCTGGATTCAGCCCCCTTCCTAGGGGAATGTACAGACAAATCTGCTGCCTTGCCAGAATCCCGACTCTGGAATATATAAAACTCCTGGGTCTCTGTGCCTGAGTAGCTACTCTGCCAAGACTCCACACTGCTCTGTGTATCAGACCCAAAGCCCTGGAGACATGGGCTCACAAGGGGATCTCCCCATCTGTGGGTTGCAAAGATCCATGGAAGAAGCATGGTTTCCTGGGCATGATGGCACACTCACCACTTCCCTTGGCTGGGGATGGGGGTTCATTTGGCTCTGTGCCACTCTCATGTAGGCTGTCACCCCACCCTGCTTTTCTTTGTTCTCCATGGATTCAGTTGATTGCCTAGTCAGTCCCAGTGTGAGAACCTGGATATTTCAGTTGAAGGTGCTGAGTTCACTCACTGCTTTCACTCTTCTCTGTGAGTGCTGCAGACTGCAGCTGCTTCTCATCAGCCATCTTGGCCCACATTCAGGTCTTTTTTCTATATCCTTTCCACGACTGTATGCCTTTTAATTGGAACACTGAGATCATTTACATTCAGTGTTATTATTCATATTAAGAACTTACTACTGCCATTTTGTTGCTTGCTTTCGTTGTTTTGTAACTCCTTCCTTTTTTACTGTCTTGTGGATAAGTGATTTTCTTCCTTTTTAGTTAAGTGTTTTAATTTGTTGCTTTTATTTTTAATGAATCTGTTATAGGTTTTTGCATTGTGGTTACCATAAGCTTAAAAAAATTATACATATAACAAGTTATTTTAAAGAGATGACAACTTATCTGAGAAGAAAAATAATAGGAATGACCAGGTGTGGTGGCTCACACCTGTAATCCGAGAACTTTGGGAGGATGAGGCAGGTGGATCTCCTGACATCAGGAGTTCAAGACCACTCTGACCCAACATGAAGAAACCCTGTCTCTACTAAAAATACAAAATTAGCCAGGCATAGTGGCACATGCCTGTAATCCCAGCTACTTGGGAGGCTAAGGCAGAAGAATCACTTGAACCTTGGAGGCAGAGGTTGCAGTGAGCTGAGATCATGCCATTGCACTCCAGCCTCGGCAACAAGGGCGAAACTCTGTCTCAAAAAACAAAAACCAAACCAAAACAAACAAACAAAAAACCGAGAAAAAAAACAAAGAACAGAAACAAAGGAAAAAAACACACAAAAATTCTACACAACTCTATTCTCTGGCCCCCTAAATTTTAACTTTCTTTCAATTTACATGTTTTCATTTTGGGATTTTTGTTTTTTAGTTTTTTTTTTTTTTTTTTTTTTTTTGAGATGGAGTCTGGCTCTGTCACCCAGGCTGGAGTGCAGTGGTGCAATCTTGGCTTACTGCAACTTCCACCTCCCAGGTTCAAACAATTCTCCGTCTCAGTCTCCTGAGTATCTAGATTTGGTCTTTTGAGGCAATTTTCTATATCTCGTACATGGTCTTCATTCCTTTTCATTCCCTCCCGCGCCCCCCGCCCCGCCGGCCCCACCCCTGTAAATTTTCAAATAGCAAGTCTTTAAACTCATTGATTCTTTCCTCTGCTTGGTTATTCTGATGTTGAGAGCCTCTAAAGAGGTTTTCAGTTCAGCAAATTTATTTCTTAGTTCTAAGATTTCTATTTGATATTTTTTATTATTTCAATTCCTTTGTTAAATATTTCTGATAAATTTCTAAATTGCTTTTCTGAGTTATCTTGGAGACTACTGAATTTTCTTAAAATTACTATTTTGAATTATTGGTCAGAAACTCACAAATCACCATCTCTTTAGGGTCAGTCACTGGATTTTTGCTTTATTCTTTTGGGGAGGTCATGGGTCCCTGTCTACTATTGTTTCTTGTGAGTATACATCTATGTCTTTGCATTGAAATATTAGTTATTTATTCCAGTTTTCTCTGTCCAGCTTGTTTTGCTTTTTATTAAATATATTTGTTTAGCAAATCTTCACTGTTAGGTTGCTGCCTGCCTTTTGGTTCTGGCTGGGGTGGCACCTTAAGGCCAAGTTCACCTCAGCTCTAGTAACTGGTCAGAGCACTGCCTATCTCAAATGAGGGGCATCCCAAAGGGATTATCCTGACAGTGAGGGAAGGCTTGTTAGGAGCTTGTGACCAGGGGACCAGGGGAATGTACCTCCTGTAGCCACTTTTATTTGGCATCTACTTTAGCCAAGTTACAGAGCAGAGTTTCTGGGCTGGGGTTGGTAGTCTCGCCTCCCGTTTGTCTCTGCCTACTCTCAGAGATATTTCTCCCTTCAGGCAGTCATGATGCTACCCACAGGTTAACATAATGACAGGTCTCCTGCTAGGGAGCCCAAGAAGATGGAGAAGCTGACTGATCACCTCCATTTTACTTTTTCCAGGGTATAAACCATGAGTTAAGGGCGGATTTTCTACGCAGTTGGTGTCTGGCAGGATTCCGCAGAGGGGTAGGGGGGGCAAGAGGCATCATGTATGTGGAAGGCTGGTTCTCCTGCCATCTACTAAGAGTTTTTCCACTTCTCTGTGGCCTGGGGAACTGTCTTATCCTCATTCTTGAGCTCTGGGTTGTTGCTGGTGAAGATCTCAGCACTGTATATTTGTTTTCTGTTTTTTATTGGGGGTGAGAAGCCAGCTTGCCTCTTTGCTACCATTTTGGAACCAAAATCCTCTTGTGAATTTTTTAAATGTTCATCATGTTCATGTTTTTGTCACCTTTTTAATACCTAAAATTGTCCATTTTTCTTTCTCTTTTTTATTGTTGATGAATCCTGCTACAGGCTTGTCTATTGTAATAGTTTATTTAAAGAGCCATATTTTGGCTTCATCAAGTGTGTTATTATTTTGTTTTCTATTTCATTAATTTCCACTCTTTATTATTACCTTCTTTCAGTTTATTTGAGTTTGCTTTCCAAAAAAATTATTTTTGGGGGGATGGCGAGACAGAAGGATCTCTTGAGGGCAGGAGTTTGAGACCAGCCTAGACAACATAGTGAGATTTGTCTCCACAGAAAATTTCAAAATTAGCCAGGTGTGGTGGTGTGCTGCTGTAGATCTAGCTACTTGGGAGGCTGAGGTGGGAGAATCACTGGAGTCCAGAAATTCGAGGTTACAGTGAACTGTGACTGTATCACTGCACTTCAGCTGGGCAACAGGGTGAGACCCTATCTCTTTAAAAGAAAGAAAGAAAGAAAATGAAAGGGAGGGAGGCAGGGAGGGAAAGAAGGAAGGAAGGAAGGAAAGAAGGAAGGAAGGAAGGAAGGAATTCAGTCTTAAGTAGGATACCTAGCTCATTAATTTTCAGTTTCTTTTCAGAATCAGTCAATACATTTTAGGTTATAAACTGCTGCTTTAGCAACATCCTAAAAGTTTTGATATGTAATACTTTACTGCTTTTTATTTCTTAAAATCTACTTCCCAAAGCAATTCTTCTTTAACTCATGAGTTATTGAGGGAGACGTGAGTGTCTATATTAATTTCAAATCTATAGAGAATTTCTAGTTATCGTTGTCATTTATTTCTAATGTTATCATAATTTAGTCAGAGAAAACAATCAGAGGAAAACATAAATTTCTTGGTATTTATGAATTCTGCTTTGTGGTCTAGAATGCAATCAAGTTTTTTTTTTTACTCGATTTTATGTATTAGCGATCTTTCTCCATTACTGTATATATAATCTACTATATTCTTTTTTTTTAAGATAGTTCGTTCATACTTTCTGGATAGTTTCTTATTCTGTTTCTTTTTGTTTGCTGCATACTATCTGTGTCAGCAATCCCCAAGATCACCCTCATGTTCACATATTTGCTAGGAGGACTCATGGGACTCAACATATAATTGTACTCATGGCTAAGACTTATTACAGTGACATAATAAGGATACACAGCCAAGACGATAAGGGAAGGAGACACAGGGAGATTCTGGAGGAATCCATGGACAGGCTTTCTTATGCTCCTTCTCTTCCACAAGGAGTCACACAGAGCACACTCTTCACACAGCGAGAAAAATGCTGCAACTTGTATGTTATGTTTTTGCCCAAGGCAGTCCATTAGAGACTCAGCATTCAATGATTTTGTTGGGGGATGGTTACATAGGCACCCTCTTCCTATCATGTACCAAAATTCCAGACCCCAGAAGGAAATGAGGTAGAGCGTAAATCATATTGTTCGTATTAATAGTCCAGGCACAGTAAACTCCCCTTATCAATTAAGGAATGGTGGGAACACTCACAAAACACCAAATACCTAACACCAGCAACAGCTATCCTTGCAAGCAGACCCTTCTGAAGTTAACAACCTCAAGCCAACTTTGTTAAATCCCTCTCAAATTTTTAGAGTAGGTTGATACTATGAGATGGATCATATAGTTCAGTAGGTGTGTGTTGAATTAATTAGATAGTGCCTGTGGGAAAATATAAGTTTCAAAATAGTTACTTTTAAGTGAACTTCCCTAATGTAATCCTATTCATGAGTTTGGATTGCCTGTAGTTAGTGAACAATACTGTTACTTTAAAAGGAGGCTGAACCTCTAAATGGTAGTCATAATTTAAAAAAGAATTCTTTATTTGACATAATAGGAAATTGAGTAATTTTTCAAAAAGGCAGCTCATTATCTGTAGCATCTATTACTATAAGTTGGCTATTATTTGTCCTCTTTGTTGCCTATGCTAAATTTCCTTCTCTATACAGGTTAATCTTTGAAGTAAAAGTTTTGTGGGAATAAATTGTTATGTTTAACTTTATTCAGATTTGTAGAAAAATGCTACATCGCCACATGCTCATATTTCGACTGCCTAACTTACAGATGTTAGATGGAAGTCCTGTGAATTCAGATGATAGGGCAAAAGCTGAATTTCACCTCGCTGAACTACAAGCAAAGAAAAATTCGGTAATAATTATATTATTTACAATTTTCCTTCTGAAGCACATTAATTATTAGTAAATGAAAATTTTATTATATCTTTTGATTTAAATGTTTAAACCTATGGTGTTTTTGATGAGGATGATCTTAGTATCTATTTAGTGATTACTATCAAAGGCAGCTTGATTTGGTGAATAGAGCATGCGTGCACACACACACATACGCACACATACATATGTAAGTCAGGGAACATCCTTTTCTTAATAGCATACTTCATACTCTGACATAAGGGAAGTTATTTAATATTTGTATGCTCAATATGTCAGATGATGCTAGAACATAGGAAACTATAACATATCACTTTCATAAATAGAAACTAACAATAAAACTATTTCCATTTAGGCACACAGAGAGGGAAGGAAGGAATTCTGAACTCAACTCTCTGGATTGTGTAGTTTATATAAGAAAGGAGATGTGTCCCTCTATCTGTGTGTTTTGTCAGGATAATTGGGCTTTTTACTCAGGAGCCCTGAAATGTATCTGATC
This sequence comes from Colobus angolensis palliatus, assembly GCF_000951035.1. Taxonomy (NCBI): domain Eukaryota; kingdom Metazoa; phylum Chordata; class Mammalia; order Primates; family Cercopithecidae; genus Colobus; species Colobus angolensis. The sequence goes on from NW_012119265.1 coordinate 8,504,434, forward strand.
ATGGTAGGAAAGAGATTAAAAGATCTTGGCTCACTATAACCTCTGCCTCCCAAGTTCAACTGATTCTCCTGCCTCAGCCTCCCGAGTAGCTGGGACTACAGGCATGTGCCACCATACCAGGCTAATTTTTGTATTTTTAGTAGAGATGAGGTTTCACCATGTTGGCCAGGCTAGTCGCAAACTCCCGACCTTGGGCGATCCACCCACCTTGACCTCCCAAAGTGCTGGGATTACAGGCTTGAGCCACTGCACCCGGCCCTCTTACTTTTTTATTAACTCTTTTAAAATTAATCTTGACATTTTTTTATTAACCAAAGGGCTTCTATTATAGGTCAAAGTGGCTACAGAGATTTGTGTGACTTAAAAAGTTGTACAATGTTTTAAAAAGATTATTTAGTTTAGGCAAAGGAAATTGATTCATTTATGGACTATATCTACAAATTTTTTTTGAAAAACTATGGTTTCCAAAAAGAAATTTAGCCATTGATCTATATGATGTAACAATAAAAGTGCATCATTTAATGCCATCTACTCAAATCCTTGTCATAGGCCCCAGTCTTTCAAAAGAGAGCAAATGGTCAAATAAAATTTAGTTCAGTGATTTAAGATGATTTCTTTCCTTTTCCCTTTTTTATATTCCTGAAGCAGGTCACTTCTTGAAAAATGTTTGCCACCTGTATTAGTTACATATTGCTGCTACAACAAATTACCACAAATTTAGTGGCTTAAAATAACATACTATCTTACAGTTTTGAAGGTCAGGAGTCTGAAAACCGGTATTAAAGGACTAAAATTAAAAATACTTGCAGGGGCCAGGCTTGGCGGCTCATGCCTATAATCCCACCACTCTGGGAAGCTGAGGCAGGTGGATCACTTGAGCCCATGAGTTCGAGTGCAGCCTGGGCAACATGGCAAAACCCTGTCTCTACCAAAAAAAAAGAATTAGCGAGGCATGATGGCACATGCCTGTAGTCCCAGCTACACAGGAGGCTAAGGTGGGAGAATTTCTTGAGCCTGGGAGGTGATGGTTGCAGTGAGCCAAGATCGTGCCAATGCACTCCAGCCTGGGTAAAAAAAGCGAGACCGTGTCTTGGAAAAAAAAAAAAGTATTGGCAGGGCTGCATTTTTTCTGGAAGCCCTAGGAGAGAATTTACTCTTTGCCATTACCAGCTTCTAGAGGCCATCTGCATTCTTTGGCTCATGGCTGTCATCCAGCAATGCCATCACTTAGACCTCTGCTTCCATGATCACTTCCCCTTCTCTCTGACCTTCTGCCTCCTTCTACCTCGATAATCCAGGATAATTTCCCCATCTCAAAACCCTTAATCATACCTGCAAAGTACTTTGCCATGTAAGGCAAGGTATTCACAGGTTTTGGGAATTAGGATGTAGACATCTTTGGGGGAGGGGCATTATTCTTCCTGCCATACCACTTATGTGAGGGCTCCAGTGAAAGACCTACGAAATTACCATATAAAAATTCATAAATTCTGTTTTAAAGTAATGCAGGCTAAATTGAAAAGACATAAAGTAACCACTTAGAACTTTGAAGATCCCAGTTTTCATATAAAATTCTTTAAACATTGGTTTAATTTAGCATTTAATTTGGCATAACTCAAAATTCAACCAATAATGAATACTTTACTAAGGGGTTTGTTTGTTGGCTATTCTTTTCTATTTATCATATAGTGAACTCAGATTTTCCCCTTACAGTACTATGATGTCATCTTCAGTTATTCTAGATACATATTCTTGCTATTTAAATCAGTGCTATACATAGGAATTTAACCATCTTTCCACTTAGTTATTCTGTATGTAAATACTTCATTAAAATTATTTTTTATTTATCTATATATGGTTAGTAAAATAAAGGGGGTATTTGAAATCTTTATTTTAGAGAATTTTTTTTTAGATTCAACACTAATTCTTTTCAGGACTAGAACAAAATTAAGCCATTATTTCTTTTAACTAGCCATTCAGGAGACTCAAGTCCAGAAAACTTCTGAAGTTTATCAGTCAAATGTGTTTGTCTTTGTCTTAGTTGCTACTGGCCTTTCTTTTTAACAGCAAATAAGGAGGAAATAAATGAAATCTAAAGTTCTTTTAAACCAAAATATTTTGGGGGTTTAGTTTCAGAAGAAAATTTGATAGCATTCTAGATTAGTGATGGGAGGAAACTCCCAGAAAGGAATTCATTAGGGAATTTAGGACTGACCAGCTTTAGTAAAAGGACTAATACCTTAGCATTCATTATAAAGCAGCATTCTTGGTAACACTTACTGAAGTATGAGGTTAAATAAGTAATTTTACACAAACAGAAAAGGCCTCCATCTCTAAATAAGCTGAATCGTATGTTCAGAATTCACACGTATAAACAAGGTCAGTCTTAACGAAAGCAGAGAGGGCATACATTTCTAGGGGAAGCAAGAGTCCCCTGCCTAAAATATTTTTCTCCTCTATTTGCTGATTCCTGAAATTCTTACAAAAGCCCCTTAATCCTCAGCAGGTGTGAAATGTAAATACTATTTAGAGAGTTTTACTACATTCACTAAAATTGATTATCATAAGATGCTTTTCTTAACTCCCATTATATTTACTGTTTGTTCTGAAAACTAATTAACTGCAGGTCATCTGATTAGGTAATGTGAAAAATATAAAGATTTTGAGAAATAACTTTTACCTTCCAGAAATTCTATTCACACAAAAAAAGAAAAAGCATTACAATGGGGAAGTTTTAATTCTTATGTTCTTAGTTCCATACTTATCTTAAGACCCTTTGGAAAGGGCGAGTTGCCATTAAGCACTAGATTCTAATGATGGAACAATGCAGTCTGAAAAAAATAAAAGAACACAAGGTTCTGAGGGAGGTTTACTCCCCAAAAAGCTCTGCTGATTTTATAGGTTTTACCTAGTACCAATTCTGAGTTTAGGCAAGCAGGTAGCTCCTGACTAAAAACAAATGTTGATTGTCAACTCGGACTTGTAAGGATTAAGCCTATTGATCTGAGTTTTGGAGATGAGATGTTATTAACTTTTATTTTATTATGTAGCTTATTCCTGTTACCCAGTGTCCTATGGATGGCAGATCATTTGGCCAAGTGAAAACTCCTCCCATAAAGATAACAAATGTAATTCTGCCTAGTGGATTCAGCCATTACTTGGGATCTGACGTCACTTTAACTCCTGAAGTTGAAGGTATTTTGACAAAGAATTTCAGATAGAATGTAAAAGAATCACTTCATTTGAAATAAAAATATCACTTTAATTTCTAATATTACTTAAAATTCCTTTTCACTTACATTTCCTAAAATTGCATATTTGTTCAAGTTTCCTGTGGCCATTTTGATTTCAGAGATTATACTTTTATTATTTTTAGTTTTATTATAGCTTTTTTGTACTCAGCTACTAGTATGTTGTGACTAAACATTTGCTCACTTGCAATGTGAACTTTGTGATACTTGAACATCTATTTCCTGACATATCTTTCCAAAGCTTTTATTTCATTTCATGGATGTCAGAGCAAACAATTACTAAAAGCAGTTCATTAGTGCATCCTGTAAAAGTGGAAATCAGAGGTGTAAAAGCATAACAGAATCCTGGGATACAAAAGATATTTTGCAGAGAGATCTCACTTTCCTCTTGAAATCATAAGAAAATATTCATTAAGCAAATACTAGAGAAGAGCTTCAAGAGGTAGAATTTTAAAACAGGGAGTATATTAAAAGAACAAGCATGGAAGTGGTTTATTCTGCTATATAAGTTTTAGTTCAAGTTTAGAATAAGCCTGTTCTCTAATTCCACATCTTTTCTGGTTATCATTTTGGCAAAATTGGGGGTAACTACTCCTTCTCTGAGGGCTTACCTCTTCCATTCCTTCTGACTTCTCATTTGTCCTCAGACCACTCTTAGACAATAAAACTGAACATTACAATAATTATAAAATGATCTAAGAGCCTACTATAAAAAAAAGCAGATTGTTCCACGTGATTAAAGTTTTTTAAAGAAACCCAGTGAAAAATAAACCAGCATAATTTACTCCATTAAGATGTTATATTTTGTCTCATTTTTCATACTTATATGTCATTATGACTTCCAGGTTTTAATAACAATGAAGATTGTTATGCTTTTGTCTACAACTGTCAGTAAAATTGGGCATACCAAATTGTTATTACCTCGTTAACAGAACAAAGTCATCGTCAGGAATGTCATTATCTTTTTATATTTTTTTAATAGTTTAACCCTGAATTCATCTTCATAACTTACTTCTCAGATACTAACTTACTTCTCAGGTAAAAGCATACCTTGTTTTATTGCATTTCACAGATACTGAGTTTTTTACAAATTGTAGGTTTGTGACAACCCTGCATCAAGCAACTCTATTGATGCCATGTTTCCAACAACATGTGTTCACTTTGTGTCTTTATCACATTTTGGTAATTCTCTTACTATTTCAAACTTTTTCATTATTATTATATTTGTTATGGTGATCTGTGATCAGTAATCTTTTTAAGTCAATTAATAACCCTACAATGACCTCTAAGGAAGGAAGAATCTCACATCTCTCACTTTAAATCAAAAGCTAGAAATGATTAAGCTTAGTGAGGAAGCCATGTTGAAAGCCAAGACAGGTTGAAAGTTAGGCCTTTTGTATCAAATAGATAGCCAAGCTGTGAATGCAAAGAAAAAATTCTTGAAGGAAATTAAAAATGCGACTCCAAGGAACACATGGATGATAAGAGATTGAAACAATCTTACTGCTTATATGGATAAAGTGGTCTGGATAGGATATCAACCAGCCACAATATTCCCTTAAGCCAAAGCCTAATCCAGAGACCCTAACTCTCTTCAAGTCTATGAAGGCTGAAAGTGGTGAGAAAGCTGCAGAAGAGACGTTTGAAGCTAGCAAAGGCTGCTTCATGAGGTTTAAGGAAAGAATCATGAACTATTATATCAGACAACATAAAAGTGTAAGGTGAAGCAGCAAGTGCTGATACAGAAGCGGCTGCAAGTTATACAGAAGAGCTAGCTAGGATCATTGATGAAAGTGGCTACACTAAAAAACAGATTTTCAATGTAAATGAAACAGCCTTACAGAAGAAGATGCCATCTAGGACCTTCATAGCTAGAAAGGAGAAGTCAATGTCTGGCTTCAAAGCTTCAAAGGACAGTCTGACTGTCTTGTTAGGGGCTAGTGCAGCTGGTGACTTTAAGTTGAATACATTGCTCAACTTAAATAAACCATTGCTCAACCACTGTAAAACTCCTAGGGCTCTTAAGAATTATGTTAAATCTACTGCGTCTATGCTGTCTCAATCTATGCTCTATCAATGTACAAAGCTTGAATAACAGCACATCTGTTTACAGCATGGTTTACTAAGTATTTTAGCTGACTATTGAGACCTAGCGCTGAGAAAAAGATTGCTTTTCAAAGACTACTGCTCACTGACAATGCACCTAGTCACCTACTAACTCTGATGGAGAAGTACAAAGAGATGAATGTTGTTTTCATGCCTGCTAACACAACATCCATGCTGCAGCCAATGGATCAAGGAGTAATTTCAAGTATTATGATTTAAGAAATATATTTTGTAAGGCTCTAACTACCATAGATAGTGATTCCTGGCCGGGAGTGGTGGCTCATGCTTGTGATCCCAGCACTTTGGGAGACCGAGGCAGATCATGAGGTCAGGAGATCGAGACCATCCTGGCTAACACGGTGAAACCCCATCTCTACTAAAAATACAAAAAAATTAGCCAGGCGAGGTGGTGGGTGCCTGTAGTCCCAGCTACTCGGGAGGCTGAGGCAGGAGAATGGCGTGAACCCAGAAGGCAGAGCTTGCAGTGAGCCGAGATCATGCCGCTGCACTCCAGCCTGGGTGACAGAGCAAGACTCCATCTCAAAAAATAAAATAAAACAAAATAAAATAGTGATTCCTCTGATGGATATGGGCAAAGTAAACTGAAGACCTTCTGGAAAGGATTCTAGATGCCATTAAAAACATTTTTAATTCATGAGAGGAGGTCAAAATAGCAACCATAATGGGAGTTTGGATGACTTTGAGGGGTTCAGGACTTCAGTGAAGGAAGTAACTGCAGATGTGTGGAAACAGCAAGAGAACTAGAAGTGGAGCCTGAAGATGTGACTGAATTGCTGCAATCTCATGATCAAACTTGAATGGATGAGGAGCTGCTTCTTATGGATGAGCAAAGAAAGTGGTTTCTTGAGATGGAATTTACTCCTGGTGAAATGCTGTGAACACTGTAGAAATGACAACAAAGGATTTAGAATATTACAAACTTAGCTGATGGAGGAGCAGTGGCAGAGTTTGAGAGGACTGATTCCATTTTTGAAAGAACTACTGTGGGGAAAGTGCTATCAAACATCACATTGTACACAGAAATCTTTCATGAAGGGAAAAGTTGATCTATGCAGCAAACTTCATTGTCGTATTATGTTAAGAAATTGCCACAGTCATCCCAGCCTTCAGCAGCCACCACCCTGATTGGTCAGCAGCCAACAACACTGAGACAAGACCCTCCAACAGCAAAAAGATTACAACTTGCTGAAGGTTCCCATGTTCATTAGCATTTTTTAGCAATAAAGTATTTTTAAATTAAGGTATGTACAGTGTTTTTTTTAAACATAATGCTTCTGCACACTTAATAGACTACACTATAGTTGTAAACATAACTTTTATATGTCCTGGGAAACCAAAAAAATGTATGTGACTCACTGTATCGCAATGGTCTGGAACCACACCCACAATATTTCTGAGGTATGCCTTCTACTTTCTTCAAGATTTGTTGTGTGCTGAAAAAGTCCTGCAATCTCTTTCCTATTTTTTGACTGTGCTGCCCCAATTTTTTAAAGTATAATCACTTTATCTGTACATTTATTATAGCATGCAGGTCTGGATATTTATATGTTTAAAATATTATCTAGGAAAAATCAAACTGATTCACTACCTCACAGAAATTGAAGCCACATCAGTGCTAAAAATACATTCTAATTCTATATTTTTATTTGAAATTTTAAATTCACTTTATGAAACATGCATAGCATATATTCAGCTGAAGGACAACCAAACTATATTGCTTAATGCTTATGTTAATTAATGTTTCTCACTGTTTCATAATTTTAATTTTTCAAATTTCTAATTTCTAATTTCAGACAAAAAAAACAAGAATGCTGGGATTCTGACAAATAATCCTCGGAGCATCCATGCAGAAATAGCTTTTCAGCAACTCAGAGGGATAGGTATCTCTCCATCTGTTTTATCACATCAGAATATTGCATCTCCAAGTGCACAAATATGCCAGAGCAACCAAGATGAGAGAAGGTAAAGCTATTTTCTCTGTGTCTTAATATTTCTCATCATTAAAAAAGTACTCTCCATATTTGCTAGTCATGTATAAAAACAGGAAATATTGTTATGTACTCTTATATATTTACTCTGGGAACTAGAAAAAACTGTCAGATAGCATAAGGCTTCTTAATTACCACATTCACCAAACCTTTCCCAAAGTCCGGTGTATTTACATAATAATTCAAAAAGGCTGAGAAATGGCTATGAAGGTCAAATAATTCAGAGTACTAGTGCTCACTAGTGAGGGAAAAATGAAATAGCTACATGGGAACTACTTTAATTATATCCTCTACCAACTCACTGTGCTCACTGAATTTGCAAAGCAGTTCGCTTTAAACAGCAGATAAATTCAACTCTCTGAAATCGTGAAGGCTAAGAATTTTGTAAATTCTTCCAATTTTTCTTTAAAATTCCTACTTGCCTCCTTCTCCAGTCTGAATCTAGCCCTAGGGCCCAGCTCAAAGCCTAAGAACCTTGCTAGTTCTCATTAAGAATACACTCTTCTGCTCAACACTTGATTTCTTAGATTCTACCTGTCCCCCATTTTCCTGGCATCCATGCTCCTGCTCATCTGCTAAAATGACCTACTCCAGCAGCAGATCTAGCTCTTGCTGCACTGACTCTTCCTGATGTAATCAGCCATGTCCCACTGAGTCCACAGTTTTTTTGTTTGTTTGTTTGTTTGTTTGAGACAGAGTTTCACTCTTGTTGTCCAGGCTGGAGTACAAGGCACAATCTTGGCTCACTGCAACCTCCACCTCATGGGTTCAAGCAATTCTCCTGCCTCAGCCTCCTGAGTAGCCGGGATTACAGGCATGTGCCACCATGCCCGGTCAATTTTTAGTAGAGACAGGGTTTCACCATATTGGCCAGGTTGGTCTTGAACTCCTGACCTCAGGTGATCCACCTGCCTCAGTCTCCGAAAGTGCTGGGATTATAGGCGTGAGCCACCACTGGGATCATTTTATCTTTTTGAAATTGCGTACATCTAAAATACAGAAATTATTTATTGCAGAATTACCTTAAGTTAGCTGATCCATTACAAAATTAAGTCACCGCTATTTGACTAATTAAATCTTACTTCTTACAGAATTTCTGGGAGCAACTTTCCAAGATCAAATCGAATGTAACTGCCTAAAGAGAAATGAGCATACACCAAGAAATTTACCTCTTTAGTAGTTGTACAAAAACTAGCTGACAGTGGTCAGTTAAAAAAAGAAAAAAAAGATAATCATGTTACTTAAGTTACTGAAACACTTCAGTTCCATATGAAGATAATCTATTACCCTTCATGAACTTGATTTAATATCACCTCTCTTAAACTTTCTTTATGGTTATCTTCAGTTATTTGTTTAAATTTCTATATCATAAAAATCATGAACTATTACATCAGACAACAATCTGAAAAGATAAAAGTGACATGAAACAAAGTCTAGAGAACTGAATGCTTAGTTCTGGTATTAGAAACATTTAGTCATGAAATGTCATTATGGCATGTCATAGGAAGATACTAAGAAAAGATAACTTTAGGAAATAGACATACTTTCATTTGTAGAGTTATCTATTCATTTGAGATTACATAAAACTAAAGCACATTTCTTACCAAATGCAACTATTACTAAAGCAAGATGAGTTTTGCTAGTTGAACTACAGATTGGTTTTTAGGACTGTATTTTTTTTAAAAAATACCCTCAAATCAGATCTGCCCTCAAAACTGTTTAGAGATGCAAATTGTGAGCATCAATAGTAGTTTCTAAATGTGGCTAACTGTGGGTGCAACCAGTCCTTCATGCTCTAAGAATAAAAAAAGAGCCTGATTTCATATACAAATCACTAATTACACCTACAGTGATATAATTTTACAAGTAATTTCAGATTGAAGAGAACATGTATCCAAACTGAGTGGACACATTTAAAAATATGGCCTTCGATAATTATATTTTACCGAAAAGAACTTTTCTAAACTATTACATTGCATAGTACTAGGACATATCACAAATTAATCAAATGTGGTTATGAATTTGCTCGTTATAATTATTTAAATTGACAACCAAATTGCCAGTCATATTTTGATATAAATGAGCTCCATGATTCATGAAGTATTCTATTTAAAATGTTAAAGTTATTGGTTCAACAGTACATGTAGTTTCATATTTTATACTTTTCTTACATGAAAATAAATTATTTTAACTAAAATATGTAGACTTTATAATCTGCCTGGGAATAGTTTTAAAGGTATTTTGAGATATAATTCCAATGTCTATGCAACAATTTTGTATTTTTATTTTTTAAATGTTGTATGTCTGTAATTTAATCATGTAATATTTAAAATTTCAAACCTAATTACAGATTGATTTTGCTCTTCATAATGTGTGGTTTTTAAACAACTATTACACTTAGATGGAAATAGGATCTTTTGTTTAAAAATAACTGTGCAGTTCTTAAGATGTCCAGAAGATGTCTTTGTTGCCCTTTAGTTTTGACAACTGCTTTCATTACAGTGTTGTGACAGTCTACTCTTCACTATTTATTACTAAATTGGCACCATCTGTTTTTTTCTTTTATGATTACATATACATTAAATGCTGAAAATACGTTACTTTTATAATGGAAAGTGTCTTAAAATAACTAAGTGGGAAAATAAATGTAATAGGTTTCACTGCAGAAAAATGTTCAGAATAGAAATACATAAAGCAGAAAAAACATAACTTACACTGTATTCACTTAGCATTTTGGCATATTTTCTTTTAGCCATATTTCCTATGGACTTTTAATATATTTGAGATCTTCATGTGATTTTTATGTACACATTGTTAAATGTTGAGCTATTTATAATCCTTATAAATTGTTAATTAAATTTCATCTGAGCCGGGCGTGGTGGCTCACACCTGCAATCCCACAGTTTGGGAGGCCGAGGCAGGCAGGCAGATCACAAGGTCAGAAGCTCAAGATCAGCCTGGCCAATATGGTGAAACCCCATCTCTACTAAAAATACAAAAATTAGCCAGGCGTGGTGGTGCGCACCTGTAGTCCCAGCTACTAGGGAGGCTGAGGCAGACAAATTGAGCGAGACTCCATCTCAAAAAAAAAAAAGAAAAGAAAAAGAAACTGTAAAAGACTGTAAACTATTTATTCATCAAGGTGTTTCACGTAGATAAAATGTATAATTTATCTAGTGAAGTTATTATGTCTTTGCTCCCAGCAAATGTCTTGATTTATTTTGCAAGTAGTCAAATGTATGATTATTTAAGTTGTTTTCATTAAAGACAATTCCACAAACAACCTGGTAATCTAGAAATTAAGGCACTTTATAGATTAGAAGCCTCCAAAGCTGAACTGAATATAGACAGTGTCAAATTAGTCTGATTTCTATATATAAAATTAACCACGATTAATTGTCCAATATGAACTTTATTATTTACTTCTATTTTTAAAAGATGTTTTATACAGATGGGGTCTCACTATGTTGCCCAGGCTGGTCTCAAACTCTTGCCTCTTGCAATCCTCCGGCCTCAGCTCCCGCAAAGCACTGGGATTATAGGCATGAGCCACCATGCCCGGCCATTTACTTCTAATTTTTCTAGTCTTAGATTTTTCTGACTATTGACACAATATTAACTGATTGTAAATATATTTTTGCCTAGAATATACAGTGTGCACTATGTACGTGTGTTTGCAGGCACTCCTGACTAGTTTACAAATAACCCTTATATTTAAGTAACATGCCATTTCACTCTTTATAAGCTATCGTACATTATGAAAAGTGTTTAATGTTTTAAAACATTACATCTCACTCTTAGTCATGCTCTAGGCTCTTGGCTTCAATTAAATATTACTTACATAAAGGGAGGTAAGATTATTATAATATTATATTAGTAGAAGCAAGCACTTATGGCCAAATTCCTTTGGTTATTCAGTGAAGCTAACCAAATCATTTTGGTTACAGCTAGAAACCAGCTGGTCTTTCTGATGCCTTGTTATAAAACTTAGAGCTTCTGGACCACCTGCAAGTGCTAACTACTTGTTCATTTTTCTACATTTTTCTCCCTTCTCCATTACTGAAGTAGTTTTGAAGAAAAACCTATGCTGAATTGCGATTTAAATTGTCAGTTGCCTTTCAGAACTAGGTCAGTAAGAAATACCACAGCTATTTCATTAGTAATACTATTTCTACAAGTTTTTATTTTACAAATATATAAATTATACCATTCTACTATTACTGTTTTTCTTTCCATTGTGAATAAAATTGTTTTGTAAACTACTCAAAAGATATTTCCCAGACTTAATTTATGCACTTTTATCTTAAGATTTTTGTTTTGGTAATGATTTTTCCTAAAAATTAAGATCAAATGAATGATTTAATAGCAAAGACATACAATGTAATATAAAAATAGAATAGTGTATTCAAAGGAACTTAGAAGTAGCTTTGAAGGTATTAGTTAGCTGAAGTCAACTTATTTATCTTTTATATTTTATTAAGCACTACCTTAACTATATGCTCTTTTAGGTAAATCAAAAAGCGAGTTTATCAACACTGTCATTTTCCACATAAGATTCCACAGATTCTGAAATGCTAAATTTTAAATTACAACAGATTTTTTCTAATATCATTTAAAATAACAGTATTTCTACATGCTCTGAATAAAAATAATAAAAATCCATTGAGATAACATAGTCTGTCTTTTCAAAATAGTTACATTTTGATCAAACATTAAAATAGAAATGGATGCGAAGAATTTTTAACAAATAGCATTCTATATTTTCATTTGGTTTTTAATTTTATAATTGTAATTGACTTCTAAATGTTTAAAAATATTTTATACCAGCAGTTAATTTTAAACATTATAAGTAGGAAAAGAATTAGTGATTATCTTACTATGATTGTAAACCACAAAAATAACAATGACTATAGTTTAAATAGAAAAAAAGATACGGTGATATGATTTTCGTTTGTTTGTTTCCAGTGGGGTTGGAGTGATTTAAAAGCTGTAGATTTTAATCAAGAGCTGCACGTTTTTCTTCTTGCTTATTGTAGAACATTTTTTCTAGAAAATGTTTTCAGTAATTTTAGTGGTTTGGCTCTACTATTTGTTCCATCTTTAATTATAGCATAGCTCTTCCTCTCCCTTCCCTCTCAGAATGTTTTACAAGCGTGTCTCTCAAAGAACAACCAAAAAAGACTAATCAGCAAAAAAAAAAAAAAAAGTGCGTGTATATATATATGTGTATATGTATATATAAAACATTTTAAAGTTTCTAATTATTTCTTATTCCCCTATCAATTTGGTTTAAAACAGGTATTTACAAACACTGGTAGCCTACTTTCCTATGGCCTTTGATTTTATATGAAGTGCTTTAAAAGAGTTCAATCAACCTTAATGGTGCATTTTTAGTTAAGGAAATAGAATGGGGATAAGTCAATTTGAGCTCCCAGACAAACAAGTGTCTTGAGAAAGACTCAGGCATAAATGGGTTTAGAAATCAGAGTACGAGTGAAATGCAGTGAGCAGAGCACTCAGGGAAGCCAGATACAATGGAGAGTAAAATACTGCAGAGCTTTTTAAGGTTCATACAATTGGAACAATGGACTTGATCCAGCCATCTATGTTAAACTGTTAAAAGACAGGTGAAAAAGCAAGCTGGAATTCTATAAAGAGTGTTGAGGAACAGTAGAATGGGGAGCTTTAAATCTAAAGAGAATGAATACAGTCATTCAATAGGATGGCAATGAAGTCAAAATTGGCATATTTCCCTGGTTACCTTGTGAAGGACTCTGTTCTGTTTTAGGTATTAAGCCATGATTAGCAACAAAGCAGTATTTAAACTGCCACAATTGGGGTTTTTAAACAGCACAGTATAAATATGTGAATTTTACAAACATACACATATATACATGGAAGTAGAAATACATGTAGATCTCACGTAGTTGTAACAACTTAATATTCTAGTCTATAGCAATCAGTACACTATATGAAACTTCCTGCCATTTAGAAAAAAAAAAAGGCTAGTTTAGGTTTAGTGCAAAGGTGCAAATGTACAAATAGATAAAATAGTTTAATGTTTTAATTAGCTGTAATCAATCAGGCTTATTTTATACATTTTGGGGAAATTGTTCTTAAATGCATTGATGTATTTTCCTGCTATAACAAATAGAATACATTAAACAAAATTTTATTTTCAATGATTTATAGTGTATAGAATGTGTTCTGAACTTCTGCTATAACCTTGGCAGTTGCTTAAGGCCAAATTCCCTTATACGTACTTTTTTTGTGTGTCCCTTCAATTATTATGACGCTGAAATAACTTTTCTAGTTAGTTGAAGATTCCAATATTAATGGAGCCATTACTATATTGTTAAATTATGTTTTGAATGAAGATATCATTATATTTATGGAAACATGATAAACTCTATACATTGAAATGATACAATAAAACTAAAGCCCAAACATGTGTTAATGTTAACACATTGGGCAGTTGTTAACTCACAAGAAGCATAACTATGAGAATGTCAGTCACATAATTGTCATCCTTTAATAGTTCGATTATGGACCGGGCGCTATGACTCAGGCCTGTAATCCCAGCACTTCAGGAGGCCAAGGCAGGCAGATCACTTGAAGACTAGCCTGGCAAACATGGCAAAACCCCACCTCTACTAAAAATACAAAAATTAGCCAGGCTTCGTGGTGGGCAGGCACCTGTAATCCCAGCTACTCAGGAGGCTGAGGCAGGAGAATTGCTAGCTCAGGGGGTGGAGGTTGCAGTGAGCCGAGATCAAGCCACTGCACTCCAGCCTGGGCAAGACAGAGCATCACAAAAAAAGATAAAATAAAACAAAGAATGAAAAAGTCTTCAAGAACATGTCACATAACCTCAATGAAGGAGGCCAGACATAAGAAAAACTACAGCCAGAAATATAATCAACTGCACTTTTTCGGAAATACAATTTGCTAGATAGCCTCCATTTGTCCTTCCAGATCTACTCTCCACCTTTCTTCTCCTGCTCTGTGACTCTAAAGACCCACCTTTAAGGACAACATCACTTAGGGTCATTTGTCCCTCTAGCTGGCAGTTGGCTGTAGCCCATCAAGACACTAGAAGTAGACTGAAGAGTAAAAGAGAGATTTGGGCTTTAGTAGCAGCTGCATTCTACAAGAACTCCAGCTTTTATTGGGCTTTCCTAAAGTATCTTGGTTCTGGTGAACTCTCTCTTACACCTTCAAGCCTACAGGCATTGCAAGTTCAGATGCTTCACCTGCCAGGGCATGGTGGCTCACAGCTATAATCTCAGCACTTTAGGAGGCCAAGGCAGGCATATCACTTGAGGCCAGGCATTCAAGAATGGCCTGGCAAACATGAAACCCCAACTCTACTAAAAATACAAAAATTATCCAGGTGACAGAACGAGACTCTGTCTCAAAAAATAAAAAATAAAATGCTTCACTAATCCTGGTCTGTTTCCTTAATTCTATCCACACTTTTGAAGTAGTCTAGTCCCTTCACTAAACTCCTCAATGGCCCCATTTGACTCCACCACTTGTTTCCCGCTGATACCCTTGTACATACAAAACCTATATGATACAAATGTATGATACTGGGGAATTATATTTTAAATTAAAATGGAAAAACTAGCAATGTAAAACTGAAATGTCCAATTGTTTTCTTTTATAATCCATTAGTCTTCTGGTTTAGGCCTAGACACCTCTTTCTTTTACAGCAAGATGTTAACGACAGGTTAGAGTTGTGATGTGCAACATGGAAACAGACTTGAATTGTGGGAGCTATATTTTTAGTTTCATAAAAAAGCAAAGCAAAACAAAACAACCGGGATTGAGAGAGTTCTAGTTTATCGTTGCTTAGATAGCACTCCCTATACCTGGCTATGTGACAAGAAGATTTATTCTGAACAAAGAGAAGAGTGGGATTAGAACACCAGAGTTCTATGGTCCCATCAAGAATCACACCCCACAAATAAACAGAGATAGCTGGATCATGTAACTGTGCTCTTCTCAATTGAAGTTAAATGCCACAAATAATTTAACATTTAAACACATTTTTCCCTGTAACTTTCACAGAACTTCTTGGCTGTATCTTTAACCCTACTGATCAAAAGAATTTCCTCAAGTTCACATTTATAGATGTTTTTAATGAACATCATTTTCTTCTGCATGTAAACATGTAAAGAACATGTAAAGAATATTGATGACTATGGAAAACACCAAAGTAATAATCGCTGTGGTTAAGAATCATCTATGGATACTAAAATTAGTAGATGACCGTATAAACAGGGTATTTGCATGGTCTCTTAAGAATTTCCCTACAAGATACTTTTTAATTACAAATAGATAATATAGTAACTGTGCAGTGGAAAAAACTGATAAACACCTTAACCAAGAGATCAAATTTAATATCACCAAAAATAAGATATATCAATATCCTGATATGATGCGCTGATAAGGGCACAAAATCATTCTGTAGTATTCCTGCCAAAAATACCACATGATCATGAGAATGAGAACGATCTGATCATGAGAAAATATCAGACAAACCAAAACTAAGAGACATTCTACAATATAATTGGCCAATAAGTCTCTAAAAGGATCAAGGGCATTGCATGATAAGGACTGAGGAAGTCATATTAGAAGAAACTAAGAAACATGACAACTAAGCATAATACACAAGATCTTGGATTGGATCTTGAACCAGAAAAAGGGTATTAGTGGGAAAACTGTAGAAATTCAAATAAAGTCTATAGATTTGTTAACAGTATAATTGTTAATTGCTTAGTTTCAATCATTGCTATATAAAATGTTAACATTAGGAAAAGCTGGGTGAGGAAATCACCATATTTAAAACTTTTCTGCATGTTCAAAATTATTTCTTTAAAAACAATATTTTAAATTTTGAAATATAGATTTATTGACAATGTTCCTGATTCAAGTTGTTATTTTACTGGTGCAGAAGCAAAACTATAGGGGAGTGAGCCCAACCACCACTTTATTTCACACATTCTTAACAAATTCTGGAAAGTCTTACGAATCTTCCATATTTTATTTTCATATCAGAATCTAAAAGTAATATGTTAGTTTACTTTAAAAATACACAATCCTTTTATAAGTAAGAACTTAACTCATTTTGAAGCCATCATATCTTGAAAATAACTAAGTGGGAATTTTTGTAAGAAAACCACTTTATTCAGGCAATTAGAATGAGTGTAACAATATGATAAAAACTGTATAATTATTAAATAAAATATGTATTGCATTAGGACCACTATTTTTGTTCCAAATTTTTACTAGTTGAACTAAATTTTTATTAGTTGAACTAAAAATTTACAAAGTAGTCCTAAAACACAAAATAAACTGTTTTATCTAGAAAGATGGTAAATTACTTAAAGATAGTCAAAAGAAGTAGAAATTGTGGAGGAAACAGCCAATTGCCTCCCGGGCCTGTTCTGTCATTCTCCCTTAGTAAAAGAACCCTGATTATTAGCTAGGAATAGTGCTTCTCTTGCAGTTAAATGTGGCCCTTTGTTTTGGCAAATGACTTACATGTGGTAGTGTTGTATGGAAACTTACTGGAAGTCTTCTTAAAAAGGAAAGGAAGAAAAAGTTCCCTTCCATTCATATTGTAGCTTGGAACAAGATTATGATGGAGGAAGTCTGGCTGGCCCAGGAGGAAAAAAACCTTAGAGATGACGGCATAATAAATGGGACTGTCCCACTAGTCCATAAAACTGCCATTCTAACCCTGGAATAATTCACTTATATGGCAAGAAATAAGTTTATATCTTATTAAACCATTGTTATTATGGTTTCTCTGTTACAAGAAGTACAACCTAATCCTAACTGATACAGAAATGTTCCCAGAAAAGAGATGTGAAGGCCTTTGGTACTAAAATTATAGCAGAAAGATACAACTTAATGAGAAATGAAAAAGCAAAGAACAAAAGTAGATTTTATGGAAGAGCATAAACTGGATAATGGCAAAATGAAGGCGGCAATTGGTTCTAAATGAGTCATAAAAGAAAGTCACTGGAAGTGGTTTAATGTCAGTATAAAAAGGGGGTCATGAAAGAATAAACTCTAGAATTTGAAGCTGTTAAATACATTAAGATGAAAAAGAAATCACACTTACATTCACCAATTATTAGCATCTTAGAGAAAATAATTGTACCTCAAAATATCTTGGCTAAAAATTATTAGCAAAGTGTATCACACAGTGGTTTTTGTTGCAAGCAAAAGAAAATTACTCTGGATATAGCTCATATGATAGTTCACAGAACAGAAAGGCTGGGAAACCAGGCTCATAGAATGAGAACAAGGGGAGCGTAGTGGCCAATACCCCAGATAGTATCATGTCACAGGATCACCTTAATTATGGTGCCAGTGCCATGCTACTGCCCCAGGCATGGGTGCCACTAGATGAGTGCAATAAGGCCTTGATGTTCCTGTTGCCATCAAAATGAATTCTAAATATTCCTGCTTCTTTGCTTCCCATGTTCTACATTGAAAGGTCCAGGAATAAGATGGCTAACCTTAGGTTGCCCGCCACAACTTTAGTTATTAAAGAAAAGCAGGGGTGGCTGGAAAGATAGCCAAATAGGAACAGCTCCAGTCTGTAGCTCCCAGCGAGATCAACACAGAAAGTGGGTGATTACTGCATTTCCAACTGAGGTACCCGGCTCATCTCACTGGGACTGGTTAGACAGTGTGTGCAGTCATGGAAGGCAAGCAGAAGCAGGGTGGGGCGTTGCCTCACCTGGGAAGCACAGGGGTCAGGGAACTCCCTCCCCTAGCCAAGGGAAGCCTTGAGGAACTGTGCCTTGAGGAACCGTGCATTCCAGCTCAGATACAGGCCTTTTCCACAGTCTTTGTAACCCACAGACCAGGAGATTCCCTTGGGTGCCTATGCCACCAGGGCCCTGGCTTTCAAGCACAAAACTGGAAGGCTGTTTGGGCAGACACCTAACTAGCTGCAGGAGTTATTTTTTCATACCCCAGTGGTGCCTGGAATGAGAGCAAGACAGAACTATTCACTTCCCTGGAAAGGGGGCTGAAGCCAGGGAGCCAAGTGGTCTAGCTCAGTGGATTACACCCTGATGAATCCCAGCAAGTTAAGATCCACTGGCTTGAAATTCTCGCTACCAGCATGGCAATCTAAAGTCAACCTGGGACACTCGAGCTTGGTGGGGAGAGTGGCGTACACCATTACTGAGGATTGAGTAGGCAGTTTTTCCCTCACAGTATAAACAACGCTGCCAGAAGTTCGAACTGGGCAGAGTCCACCGCAGCTTGGCAAAGCCGCTGTAGCCAGACTGTCTCCTCTCTGGACAGGGAATCTCTGAAAGAGAGGCAGCAGCCCCAGTCAGAGGCTTATAGATAAAACTCCCATCTCCCTGGGACAGAGTACCTGGGGGAAGGGGCAACACTGGGCACAGCTTCAGCAGACTTAAACATTCCTGCCTGCTGGCGCTGAAGAGAGCAGCAGATCTCCCAGGACTGTGCTCAAGTTCTGCTAAGGGGACAGACTGCTTCCTCAAGTGGGTCCCTGACCCCTGTGCTTCCTGACTAGGAGACACTTCCCAGCAGGGGTAGACAGACACCCCATACAGGAGAGCTCTGGCTGGCATCTGGCAGGTGCCCCTCTGGGATGAAGCCTCCAAAGAAAGGAACAGGCAGCAATCTTTGCTGTTCTGCAGCCTCCACTGGTGATACCCAGACAAACAGGGTCTGCAGTGGACCTCCAGCAAACTCCAGCAGACCTGCAGCAGAGGGGTGTGACTGTTAGAAGGAAAACTAACAAACAAACAGGAATAGCATCATCATTAACAAAGAGAAACTCCCTCTGAAGGTTACCAACATCAAAGACCAAAGCTAGATAAAGACCAAAGGTAGATAAATCCACGAAGATGAGGGAAAAACAGCAAAAAAAGGCTGAAAATTCTCAAAACCAGAACACTTCTCCTCCAAAGGATCACAACTCCTTGCCAGCAAGGGAACAAAACTGGACAGAAAATGAGTTTGACGAATTGACAGAAGTAGGCTTCAGAAGGTGGGTAATAACAAACTCCTCTGAGCTAAAGGAGTATATACTAACCCAATGCAGAGAAGCAAAAAACCCCGAAAAAAGGTTAGAGGAATTGCTAACTAAATAACCGTTTAGAGAAGAACACAAATGACCTGATGGAGCTGAAAACACAGCACAAGAACTTTGTGAAGCATACGCAAGTATCAATAGCCAAATTGTTCAAGCGGAAGAAAGGATATCAGAGATCGAGTATCAACTTAATGAAATAAAGCATGAAGACAAGATTAGAGGGAAAATAATAAAAAGGAATGAACAAAGCCTCCAAGAAATATGGGACTATGTGAAAAGACCAAACCTACATTTGACTGGTATACATGAAAGTGATGGGGAGAATGGAACCAAGTTAGAAAACGCCCTTCAGGGTATTATTCAGGAGAACTTCCCCAACCTAGCAAGACAGGTCAACATTCAAATTCAGGAAATACAGAGGACACCACAAAGAAAAGCAGCCCCAAAACATATAATCGTCAGATTCACCATGATTGAAATGAAAAAATGTTAAGGGCAGCCAGCACAAAGGGAAGCCCATCAGACTAACAGCAGTTCTCTCTACAGAAATCTTACAAGCCAGAAGAAAGGGGTGGGCAGGCAATATTCAACATTCTTAAAGAAAAGAATTTTCAACTCAGAATTTCAGATTCAGTCAAACTAAGTTTCATAAGAGGAGAAGAAATAAAATCCTTTACAGACAAGCAAATCCTGAGAGATTTCTTCAGAAAAATTTATTTTTACTTTTTATTATTACACTTTAAGTTCTAGGGTACATGTGCACAATGTGCAGGTTTGTTACATATGTATACATCTGCCATGTTCGTGCACTGCACCCATTAACTCGCCATTTATAGTAAGTTTATCTCCTAATGCTATCCCTCCCTCCTGTCCCCACCCCACAACAGGCCCTGGTGTGTGATGTTTCCCATCCTGTGTCCAAGTGTTCTCATTGTTCAATTCCCACCTATAAGTGAGAACATGTGGTATTTGGTTTTCTGTCCTTGCGATAGTTTGCTCAGAATGGTTTCCAGTTTCATCCACGTCCCTACAAAGGACATGAACTTATCCTCTTTTATGGCTGCATAGTATTCCATGGTGTATATGTGCCACATTTTCTTCATTCAGTCTATCATTGATGGACATTTGGGTTGGTTCCAAGTCTTTGCTATTGTGAATAGTGCCGCAATAAACATACATGTGCATGTGTCTTTATAGCAGCATGATTTATAATCCTTTGGGAATATACCCAGTAATGGGATAACTGGGTCAAATGATATTTCTAGTTCTAGATCCTTGAGGAATTGCCACACCGTCTTCCACAATAGTTGAACTAATTTTCAGTCCCACCAACAGTGTAAAACTGTTCCTATTTCTCCACATCCTCTCCAGCACCTGTTGTTTCCTGATTTTTTAATGATTGACATTCTAA
>NW_012119265.1:8526072-8526505 GCF_000951035.1 Colobus angolensis palliatus
AGTCCCACCAACAGTGTAAAACTGTTCCTATTTCTCCACATCCTCTCCAGCACCTGTTGTTTCCTGATTTTTTAATGATTGACATTCTAACTGGTGTGAGATGATATCGCCTTGTGATTTTGATTTGCATTTCTCTGATGGCAGGTGATGATGAGCATTTTTTGTGTGTCTGTTGGCTGCATAAGTGCCTTCTTTTGAGAAGTGTCTGTTCATATCCTTCACCCACTTTTTGATGGGATTGTTTGATTTTTTTCTTGTAAGTTTAAGTTCTTTGTAGATTCTAGATATTAGCCCTTTGTCAGATGGGTAGATTGAAAAACTTTTCTCCCATTCTGCAGGTTGTCTGTTCACTCTGATGGTAGTTTCTTTTGCTGTGCAGAAGCTCTTTAGCTTAATTAGATCCCATTTGTCAATTTTGGCTTTTGTTGCCATT